>NC_139962.1:6259385-6471885 GCF_963454915.1 Gymnoscopelus microlampas
ACAGAGATTCTAGACTGTGATATTAGTCTGGCCATGTCAGGCTATTAATTTCATTGACTAAAACTATGACGAAAAATGTTGGTCGACTACCTTTTTTCACTGACAAAACTAAATAAAAACTAAGCAATGATGACAAAAACTATGACTAAATACATTTACAATTTCATCAACAAACTAGAAAAAGTGCTCCTCGGAGCACAGGTCTCCGCCAGGTCAGGTAGGTTATAGTGGCCTCCTGGTGGCGCTATAATAGGTCAATGTGAAAGGTGTGTCATTTCTTCTTAGGCCTTTCACGGCAATCAGACACTGCATTCATGATTTGAGGCTTTTGTTCCAAAAATGTGTTTTGCTAAGATTAGACCTGCTGGTGGCGCTATAAAAGGGCAATGTGAAAAGGGTGCCATTTCTTCCTCGGCCTAGTGGGAATGAGCGTGTGAAATTTCACGGAAATCGCAAGCTGGGTTCATGATTTGAGGCATTTCGTTTGTTCAAAACGGAGCAATCTTGCAAACTTTGGAAGCCAACCTTAGCCAATGAGGATATGGAAAATCGGACAGATCCGTGTTGATTACATGACTATAGAGATAATGTGTACCGATTTGCATGACGTTTGGATAAAATCTGTAGGAGTAAATGGGTTTTGCACAAATCGGCCTCCTGGTGGCGCTATAACAGGGCTATGTGAAAAATTTGGGGCAGAGGTTCTGAATTGGCATCCAGGGAGTGTGTGTGCAGTTTCGGAGCAAGCGGGCCAACGGTGTCGGAGATTAGCTGTTCACAGACGGACACACGGACGGACACACGGACAGACACACACACACACACACACACACACACACACACACGGACGGACGGGGGGTAAAACATACTCTCTCTCGCCTTCGGCCTGGCGGAGACAATAAAAACTAGACTAAAATGTTAGTGAGGGAGTAGTGGAGAAGAGACCCAGTAGAACTAAAAGACAAGTCATTTCATGCTTGGTAGCGTGCAGGTTCACGCTCCGAAAATAGCAGTACACAGCAAGTATAAATCATGCATTAGGACGCCATCAAGGCCCGCCAACATAAACTTCTGTAGACTAAAAACAACTATAGATTTAGTTGACTAAAATCTTTTTCTTTTCTTTTTTAACTTTGTTTATTGGATTCAACATCAAAAGTTGGTACTTATACAGATACGTAAAAGCTTCCTCCAGTGCAATCCATCAAATACAAAAATATCTGTAAACAGGTTGAATTATCACCCCAAAAACTCAAAACACACAGGAAATACAAGTTGAAAAAAAACTAAACAACACAGATAAACACAGAACAAGACAGAACAAAACAACATCAGTCAAACAGTACATATCCATGACACATCTAGAGTCCACACAACACCCCCGCCACAGCAAAGCCCACCACATCAGGTCCCACCAGACCTCATGTATCCCGAATAAAACTAAAAGATTTCAGATGACTAAAACTAAATAAAAATGATCTCTGGAGAGGATGAAGTGAATCATTTGTTTTCCAGAAAAAAACTGAAATAAGAATATGGGGGTGGGCTGAAAGAAAATTAACCCAGTCAACCAAGTATAAAAAAAACTATATTTAGTTGATTGGGGTCCCCCAGGGCTCCACACTTGGCTCGCGACCATTATTTTCCCCTCGACATCAAGTCTCTTTGCGACACACACACACAATGTTTGCCCCCAGAATAGGGACGCTAGGCGGTTAACCCATTAAGACCTGAGGCCGATTCTACAAATGTCTTCTAAATCCCAACAGTATTCTGAAAAATCTACAAGCTTGTAGCGCGGCACTCGGTGCCGCGCTACGAGCTTGTAGATCTGCTATTTTTGAATAGCCAAAGTGTAAAATAATGCTTTATTTAGCTCAAATCAAAAAATGACACAGGTGCGTTCCAGGTCTTAATGGGTTAAAATAACATATCTACAGGCTACAGGCAATGGGTTAACAAGGATGTTTGTGGGGGATAAAAAAAAGGGTCAGAAAGAGAGAGTAATTACAATTCAGACAGACAGACAGACAGAGCGTGAGAGGTCAAAGACAAGGAGATCAGGGGAGAAATGGATGTAAAAACAAAAGGAAAGCGGAGCAGACCGAGTGTCAGAGATTAGAGTCACAGGAGCACGGGGGAGGCAGAGAGGTTGCAGATGTTTTGAAAAGGTCAGAGCGATAGAGACATACAGAACGAGGAGGAGGTGATAAAGGCCACAGACCATGACGCACCGAAGAGATGCTACCGCTATAACAACTAAAACAAAAGGTTAAGTGTCCAGCCATGAGACCAGAGACATTAGATGGCCATCATCAAACTATTGACCGACTCACTGCATCCTCCACTTCCTTCTTGACATTTTTAATGGGAAATTGATCACAATTAATGGGGGGGGGGAAGGGGTGAAGTGTCTTATCGTACTATAGTGACGAGTTGGGGCAAAAATCACCCGTTTTTTACGTGACAGGTCTCCTCCTGTCGCTTTGCGTTTTCAACGTTAAGTCTCGCCCACTGGAAAGCGGAGGTGGCGTTCTCACTACCAACTCGGAATAGGTTGTCACGTCCGCTAAAACAAGTTAAAACAAGGCAGGCGTGCCATCTAATCATCTTTATTGTCACGTCACAGGTTTACAGGTGTAACACAGTGGGTGAATTTTTTTTTTTTTTGTTAAGCTCCGTTGTTTTGTTTTTGCTGCGCCGAACCCGAACCGAACAAAAATCCACTACTGAAATCAAATGGAAATGAGATTTCCGGAAGGGGAGGGGTTTATCAGGCTAATACTGATATGCAGAGAATGGTAAGTCATCCACCCTCGTCAACGTGCAAGGCGACAGGATGTCCCGTCGCCTCGACGTCTGATGCAGGGGAGTCCTGTCGCATCAAATGTAAAATGATGTCAAATGTGTTGTTGATGATGCTGGTTGAGACCCCAGGAAGAGTAGCTGCTGTAACAGTACAATAAGCTAATGGGGATCTAATAAATACATCAAAAATCCAACGGGCACCGCATGGTCAAATCCTCTCCCAACTCGTATTTGGGCTAAATCCTGAAGCCATAGACAGTGTATACTGAAACCTCTGTGACAGCAGGCATGTTGGTTTTAATTGTCTAGGACAGTGGTTCTCAAAGTGGGGTCCGGGGACCCCCAGGGGTCCTTGAGGGGGTTCCAGGTGGTCCACAGCAAAATTAGTTCTATAACATCAAAATCTGTCCACTTTTAACCTACTGTAAGCTTACAACGTGTCGCGTCGAATATTTTAACAAAACAAATCTTGTATGGGGGATCCTGGTGCAATATTTTCAGATGGGGGTCCACGGCCAAATACATATTAATTTGGGGGTCCTTTCCATGAAAAGAGTTTGAGAACCAAGTTCTGGGATATGGGTACAATGTTCCGATTCTCCTACCACAGTCACCATGGGAACTATGGTCCAATACTAGCTCTAAGTAACTGCACTGAACAAATCAATGGTTGGATGTGCCAACATTTTCTTTAATTAAACTATACTTTTTGGAGCCAAGGAAGAACAATTAAAAGTGCTATGCTTCAATTGGTAATGTTCAAAAACCACAAACCAAGCCAGGAGTCTTGAGGGTGTAGTCATTGACTCGGACCTGAATTTTAACAGCCACATTAAGACAATTACAAAATCAGCCTCGTGTCACTTTGAGAAAATAATCAAGGATTAACGGATTTGTTCTCAGCAGGATTTGGAAATGCATTCATCTTCTGTCAGACGTCTTTATATAAGTATTTTATTATTACATAAAACAGGGACTTATTTCTGATTAAACTTCCTTGTAGTTTTTTTCTTTTCTTTTTTAAGTAACAAGTAACAAAACAACTATGGCCATTCATGTCACATAGTTAGTCATGGCATGTTATTTAAATAGTTAACCATGTTACTTTTATTTAAATTAAAGTATCAGAGCACTTCTTCAACCACAGAATACCAGTGGTGTAAAGTAACTAAGTACATGTACTCCACTACAATTATATGAAAACTTTAGATACTAGTTACTTTGTAGATTTTGATTATCATTACAAATCACACTAACCACTTCAGCCTTGCGTTGCATTGCGACGCACTGTGAATTTGTAGATCGGCTGTTTTCAAACGTTTTATTTTTTACATTTTGAACTTCTGCACAATGAGTACTTTTACTTTCGGTACTTTGATTATATTTTGAAGCCAATACATTTGTACTTTTTTGAATACGGGACTTCTACTTGTAACACGAGTATATCTACTAGGGCTGGTAAATTAATATTCGAATATCGAATATTCCTCGAATATGGGGAAAATATGTATATTCGATATGAAAATTAATATTCGAATATTCAAAAAAGAAAAGAATATATGTTTATTTGACAGGGACAATACAAAAAACAACGTATCAAGTTATAAAAACAAACAAAATATATGTTTCATTGGATGCAAGCACTCTATACATTGTTTTTTGTATTGTTTCTGTCCAAAAAAAAGTTTGTTGACACGGCTGCAAACCTCCTCTGTGTGGGAGTGGGTGGCTGCAACTCACCAGCCCAGGCAACACAGGAATGAACAGGGAAACTAGATCTCACAGGAATGAACAGGGAAACTAGATCTCACAGGAATGAACAGGGAAACTAGATCTCACAGGAATGAACAGGGAAACTAGATCTCACAGGAATGAACAGGGAAACTAGATCTCACAGGAATGAACAGGGAAACTAGATCTCACAGGAATGAACAGGGAAACTAGATCTCACAGGAATGAACAGGGAAACTAGATCTCACAGGAATGAACAGGGAAACTAGATCTCACAGGAACGAACAGGGAAACTAGATCTCACAGGAACGAACAGGGAAACTAGATCTCACAGGGAATGAACAGGGAAACTAGATCTCACAGGGAATGTGTTTCATGGAATCCTGCATAACATCGTTGTTGTCGGGCAGAAACCTCTTTATCTCCATATTCTAACTTTTTGTGTTTTTTTGTAAATTAACGTCCTACTTGATCATACTACAGCGTCACACAAAAGCATCAAAAGTAGCAGATCTACAAGCTTGAAACGCGGCGCGAAGCGTCGCGTTTCAAGCTTGTAGATCTGCTACTTTTGATGCTTTTTAATGTGAATCCTGAAAAGTAAACCGTTTTGGACACCCGACAGAGACGATATCCTGTATGATGTGTTAACTCATTGAGTGCCAGAATTATTTCTGGCTATGTGGTCCCAGAGATTTTTTTTAATTTATCTTAGATTTTCAAGTAGTCACAGAATTTTTATCTCCAGTTATTATCGATCCTAGGGTGGTTGCTAATCACTGAGGGTTGCACTGTGTGGCTTCACAAATGTCAACGAGGTTATCGCGACTTAGTTGACATTAATTGTCTACTTTTGAAAATAGCATGTCTGGGCCAAAAATACATGGTAAAAAAGAAAAGTGCTCAGGAGCCAAGATACAGCCTTTTTAAGTAATAAGTTAAACAAGAAGTGAATGGAGCAGCAAATCTTCAAAACATGATATCTTGGGTTCTGAACGTTTTTTTTCCATTTTTTTCAAAAACACATCAAACATGTCATTGGCATGTTGCGCCATTGCGGTAAAACACGTGAAACATCATTGGCACTCAATGAGTTAATAATGCTTGACGTGTTAGAGGACAGTGTGTGGTTGTGTTGGTTGGTTAGGTGACAGCTACTGTAGGCTGCTGGGTGCATCCAGAGAGACCACTGGAAGATCTACCGCCTACCGATAGGTCTGGTGGTGATGACATCTACATTCAAAGTATGGGCTTAGATAGAACAGCTGAGAAAAGCCCTCCACTAACAACACGCCTACACCCCCTCCATAGAGCTATATAACACCTAGAGGACGCGCCGGACATCTCCCGCCCATTCATGTCAATGAAGTTTCTCAGCCAGCGCGTACACCCTCTGTCCAGGTAAACATTACGTCATTGTGCACATAATCGCATTGTGCATCGCATGTGTTCTTTATGCCCCTTGGTTCTCAAAGTGGGGTCCGGGGACCCCCAGGGGTCCTTGAGGTGAGTTCCAGGGGGTCCCCAGCTAAATGATGGATAGTTAGGAACTATATGGACCCTCGTGGGTCTGTAACTCTGAGAGTGTCCAAATGGAAGCAAATGGACCTGTCAGGGTCCATTTGGTTCCATTTCTACACTCTCAGAGTTAAATTAACATTGATTTTACAATATAAATTGGGGTCCCAGAGATAGAAATGCCGTTAAATGGGGGTCCGTAGCCTAATAATGCATGTCAAACTGGAGGCCCTTGAAATTAAAATGGTTGAGAATCACTGCTAGAGCCGTACACATATTCTCTTATCGGGGTCCCTGGCATATCTTTTCAAATGGGGGTCCGCAGGCTAATAAGTGTCAATTTGGGGGCCCTTGACATGAAAAAGTTTGAGAACCACTGCTTTATGCGTCTAACGTCAGTGGTTATCAAACCTTTGCATGTATGTGGCTGCCAACGAGTAAAGTCCTAGTTTACTGAGGCACTACACTGTCTCTCTGAATTTGATGTATGTGTTTACCTTGCTTACTGTAAGTCGCTCTGGATAAAGAGTGTCTGCTAAATGCCTACATTGTAAATTGGATGCGTCCTCACCTGTCCTTCTGGCAGACAAACAGGTTGAAGGCGTTCTCTGCGCCCAGGAAGTTGTCGTCGTCCAGGATTTCCACAGCGCTCATCCAGTTGGGGTTGAAGTCACGTGCAATCTGAGAAAAACACATAATACATAAATTAAAGAGTTAATAACACATGAAGTCATAGAGTTGGTGGTTAGCCCAGACTGGTTGGATTTCTTGTCCTCTTGTTAATACTGCATCAAGACCACAGTGCAGTTTACAATCCACGGCCCTAAACTGACTTCATAAATCACGTTTATAGAAAATAACGTTTCCAAGATTCATGTAAAAGAAGGTACTTTAAGTACAACTATCGATTATTTTATTAGCAATTATTCTATTAATAACATTGTTCGATTAATTGAATAATCGAGAAGCGTCTTTTAAAAAAATATGAATTACAAATATATATATCAACGAATCAACAAAACTAATTAGAATATATTGTTTTGCAATTGAAAAAATGGATTAGTCTGATAATCCACTTGAACCTTATTTTATACTTTGTTTATACGTTGTGAGCTTGTAAATCTAACAATTTCTGTATTATTCTGGATTTCTTATAAACGATTAAATTGCTATACTTGTGAGGACATGAACATTTTAGGACAGCAATTAAATGGCATTTGTTTTTTTACATTATGCTATTACTCTAAACCAAGTGAACTTGTAGATCTGCTACTGAAAACGTGATTGTTTCGTAATAATAATCAAAATCTACAAAGTAACTAGCAACTAAAGTGTTAAAATAATTGTAGTTGAGTAAAAAGTACAATATTTGTCTCTGAGGTGTAGTGGAGTAGAAGTAAAAGTATAGAAAATTGGAAATACTCCAGTAAAGTAAAACAACTTCAAAATTGTTCTTAAGTACAGCACTTATAAGTAAATATACTTAGTTACATTACACTGACGAACACACACACACACACACACACACACACACACACACACACACACACACACACACACACACACACACACACACACACACACACACACAGTTAGAACTGTCTCATTTCCAGGCAGTCGGACAGCTTGAGCAATTGAAAATCTAACTTTCTCTAGCAGAATACATCTTGGTGGGGTTACTCCACTGGTTACAGTCTTGTCTGTTTAGTGGCCTAACAATTGAATTGGAATTGGAATTCTTCAAGGAGTGCTTAATAAGAAGTCTAATCATTCAATGGCACACAGCCCCAAAAAAAAGAAGAGAGAGAAGGTCGTCGAAACGTGACATTTTCATGAATAAAAAAGAAAGGATTAACGTTTTTGCTGTGGGATGCTTTCAAGGTGCTGAACTAGCCCTTCAGCCAGCGTGAGCCCTCATACTAAGCATAGAAACTTCACTAGAAAAATAAAACATTGATCTACGGTTAAAGGAGTACTTCACCCAAAACATTACTAATTTTCACACCCTATGAAGCCATGGATTCATGGAGATCTTCTTGTCGCATTCCTAAGCCAATAATTTGATGACCGGCTGAGTCTCCCACTGAGACTTTTTCAAAAATAATTTCATAAATAAAATAAAGAATTAGAAAACAAATGTTTAAGTAGTAGTGAAAATAGCAGATCTACAAGCTCACGACGCGTTGAGGGTTTGGGTCTTGGGGAGACATAACATGTTGGGGTTTTTTTTGGCGCTCGGGTGGCGCAGTGGTAAAGTCACTGGAGGTTGTGGGTTCGAATCCACCGTGGTGCATCCGGCTTTGTCGAGCGTCTACACAAACACAATTGGCCCGTGTTCGGGGAGGAGGGTGATATTAGTCATTGCACGTACTCCTACGGGCTGGGGGGCGGCACCTGTCAGCGGGGAGAGTTGGGCGGGAGGAGTAGGACGAAGGCCCTACGTCCTCCTGGTGGGGGCTCCTCACTGGCAGGTGAGTCAGTACGATATGACAGCAGTGTCTGTCAACACAGAAATGTGTGTGGGGAGGAATTCATTGGCATAATGACTACATTGGGGGAAAAAAGGGGGAAAAAAACAATTGGCTACTCTAAATTTATAAAAGTATTTTTTGGGTCCCGAGCTAAAAAGTTTGGGAAACATTGCTCTAACTGATTTATAACTGTTTATAAAACACTTCATAAGAGTTTGTGTTCTCTCTCTCTCTCTCTCTCTGAAGTGTCGTGTCCACAGCCCTCCTCTGAGACACAGGTAGAGACCATAAGTGGTGCCGTCTTATAATGAGCATTAGTGAGGGCCAATTATACGAAGATATGGGCAGAAAATTGGTGAAGTTGTTCATTAACAATTCCATTTCCGAGTGTTGACCATCACGCCAAAGAAAGAATTCCCCATCTCTCATCCATTATCTTTAGCACAGTCGTTATGTTTCATTCAATCACTGGAGAGCTTCCTGGGCTCTCCTGGGCTGACTGAACGTAGCTCCGACTCTCAAGGGAAATTGCTCTCATCATAAGAGCCTTGTGCCCTTATCAGCCAGGTACTCAAATGGAAAACACTTTCACCATACCAGCCTGCCTCCGCTACTCCTCTCACAAAGACGCTGCCAACGCCAGGGACCGGTGCACACAGGACACATTGAAATACCCACTTCCATTTTCTCAAATCAAAGCTTGTGCACTAAAAAGGGTTTGGCACAGAAATTAGCCTCTCAAACATAAAAAAAAGCATCAATGCTCTATGAAATCAATCCTGTATAGCACATAACAAGGGACATCATTTTGTCCTGTAGCACACAACAATGGACAGCAGGCAACATGTGTCTTGAAGTGAGCTCCTTAATTAACTATTAATGGTTATGAAAAAACATTCAAAATGGTCTTCCTGTACAACCAGCTAACCATCCAATAATATTTTTTTTTTACATTGGAATATGGAATGTGTTCAAGGGCCACATGAAAACTCCCCAGGGGCCAAATTTGATATGGAGATACGAGGTTTGTAGGTACCTACTGAATTTAAATCCAGAAAAGTAACTGTTTTGGACAGTTTTTGAAATATCGTCTCTCCGACAGAGACGATATTTACCCTTATAATGTTCTTTCATAAACGAATGCTCTATTTAATACTTGTGTTGTGAACAAGTAGCAAAAATAGCAAATACACAGGCTCACAATGCATGGTGACGGGCTGTGAGCTTGTACATTATGCTATTTGCGGGAAACACTACAGTAAATGTGAACATTTTTTCCTATTAGGACATGCCCAAAATAACGAGGGCCAGGTTGAAAGTCTGTCTGTGGGTTTTGTAGCCTAAAGCGTGTCAAGAATAAAACACAGTAACTTGGTTATACAAGTATAGCCTCGAGCCATTTCAAAAATAAAAGGCCGTAACAAGTAGAGATGGCAGCATTCCATTGCATTCACGGCTGCTTGACAAAGCCACTAGGCCGTGCAAAGAATACATTTACAGAGAGCCTTATTCTTCCTATTCTGCTTCTTATCACAAAAATAGAAAAGAGAAAGACAGAAAAAAACAACAACACTTATCCCATTCAATCCGGGAACGCATCTGTGTCATTTTAGATTTTAGCTATTTTATACTTTGGCTATTCAAAAATAGCAGATCTACAAGCTCATAGCGCAGCACAGAGTGTCGCGCTATGAGCTTGTAGATCTGCTATTTTAGAAAAATCGTGAACATCTGTGCACATCTTTGAATATATATATATATATATATATATATATATATATATATATATATATATATATATATATATATATATTTTTTTTTTTTTAATATACATTATTTTTTAAAGCGAACATTTGTAACTCAAAACCTTTGCTTCTGGTGGGGGTCCCTGGAACAATATATTTTGAGATGGGGGTCCGCGACCAAATACATGTAATTTTGGGGGGTCCTTGACATGAAAAAGTTTTAGAACCACCAACCAAATATTGTCCCAGGGACCCCCGGGACAAAGATTTTTCAAAAAAATTGCAGATCTACAAACTCATAACGCGGCACTCGGTGCCGCGCTATGAGCTTGTATATCTGCTATTTTTTTTAATAGCCCAGAGTATAAAGCAATGGCTATAGCTAAAATCTAAAATGACACAGATGCGTTCCCGGTCTTAATGGGTTAAACTCAAAGTCCAGGGCAGAAAGTGATTCTATGATTCTATAAACCTGAACAGGCTGTCATCACAAAGTCTTTCAAATCTACAGGAAAAACTGAAAGTCTGAGGTCAGGAGAGCTGCTCGGAAGTCTAAAAATGTGAGATGAATGGTTCTCTTTGTTCGGTAACCACAAAGTTCATCACAAGGACAACAACATCCAAGGCACTTTTCAGCTTTAAAGTTAGAAAGCCTGTATTTTCTGAGAGCCATTTCATTGTACAAATAATATTAACAATGCATATTGTAAAACGGATTGTTTTGTTTGTCTTAACCACTTAAAACCCCTATACTCCCCAGGGTTCTATAAATAATACACTAAATAAATAAGTACACTACATACACTAAATTCAATATCTCTCTACGCACTACCGGGGCGGCAGTGGCTCAGGGGTAGAGTGGCCGGGTAGAGTGAACTGGAAAACCGCAAGGTTCCCAGTTCGATCCCGGGCTGGGGCGCTCCCCTAGAGTTAGTGTCGAAGTGTCCTTGAGCAAGACACTGAACCCCTAATTGCTCCTGATGAGCAGGTTGGTGCCTTGCATGGTTTCCTCCGCCATCGGTGTATGAATGTGTGTGTGAATGGGTTAATGGCACAATCAATGTAAAGCGCTTCGGATAGAAGCGCTATATAAATGCACCATTTACCCTAAATATCTTCGCTGACAATAGCCGATCTACAGGCGCTTATGGATCTGCTATTTTCACTGAATGTTCACCCCCAGAATAGGGACACTTAGTTACTGATTAAAAATCTACATTTCCATAAAAAAAAATATGTTATATAACGCAGACTAAATGCAACTAGTTTTTGGGGGGTGATTTTTGTCTCTCAACTAGTGCATATGGCATAATAATGACGCATAATGTTTCTGTGAAACTCCCCCTCTCTGCCTTTCCAGTTCCAACACATATGATTATGAATATTATGCAGAAGCTCCAAGGACTTGTGGGCGAGTGATGAGAACAATGCAGTATACACATAACAACCAAAACACAGGCTCAGTGCCAGGATGTGCTGCTGCTGCTGCTACACAATGGACTTATGGAGGCTGAAGCACAACTTCAATATTCATCTGCTGCTATGTTGGCAAGCTGGGCCTAAATACGCTAGATGGGCGGGGGATGATAAAGTCAATAGCTCTGCCTCAAATAGTCTGCCAGTGACATCTGGATGAACTTAACACAGATGTTACAGACTCCTATAAAGAAAAGAGGAAAACAGTTTGGAAACTTTATTTTGATCTGATTATTCCTCCCCTTCAAATAATACCAATTGGTATTGTATTTTATATCATTGGAAAGCCTGATTAGTCACCTTTACAACGAGGTACAACATGTAAGGATTGTGCATTCGTGGAATGAGCAACACAGCTAACCATGTGCAGGGTAGCGCCCCCCAACAAATTTGCCAAAATCCCCCAGTTGCTCTATAACACAGGTCTTATCCTGAAGGGACAAACGTGACATGTTGATACTTGGAACACACACACTAACTCAACAAAGTTGCACACACCTGTGACTGGCACACCTCTGTCAGCACTTGAAGCTCAAAAAACGAAGAGTTAGTACCAAAAACAGATGAATATTGCAGGGGATTTTGGCATTTTTTGGATACATTTTGGCACATTGATCCAGTGGTCAATGCCAAGAAACAATTATTTGTATGACAAAATGGTCAACTATCATTTCATTCTGGTGCCAGCATGGCCTGGCATTTCCAGACTGATCACATGGGATCAGTTGATCCCACAAGTTCTGCTATTGCAAACAAAGTGTAATGTCTCAACTCTTACAATTCCAAGTACTTGTCAGGGTGGGGGATCCCCAGTTCAAATATGATTATCTTGGGGGGTCATGGCCTGAAAAGGTTGAGAACCACTGAACTAGATTTCCCCCCCTCATTTCAGCAGCTAGTAGACAGGTTTGGCTAACCCAGTACCCATTTTTACCCGGTACTACTTACAGATACCATCATTTTTCAGATGTTTTGAAAAATGTACCATTGTATGTCACTGACACAGTCCACTATCAGGGACATCATCAAGCCATCTCACTTCTTCCCCAATCTTATTTCGGAGCTTTATATGAATATACGAGAGGGTAAGGTGGATACGGAATTGGGAATACATATATCTAACAAGAAATGGAACGGTATTCTTTTACAGATTCATAGAGATGGTCTTTCAATGCAAGACATTGTCTTATGCAACTTAAGATTGTTCAGATTGGTCGCATGACTCAAATGTCAAACTGCATAGAATATTCCCCTCTGTGTCACCAAAGTGTGAGAAATGTGAGTCTGGTGAGGCTACTCTGGAGCATTGTTATAGGCTATGTCCTACAATTTCAGAATTATTGGATTATTGGATCCTCCTCCCCATGGCTTTCTCAATTGTAATAGATCGAACTTATCTCTTAGCCTTATGTCTGCTAAGAAGTGTACACTACTGCTGTGGAAGGGGAAAGAAGTACCCTGTGTCAAAATGTGGCTTTGCTGACCTTGTAAATACACTCGAGGTAGCGAGGATTCAATATCTGAAATTAGATCATAGAGATCTATTATGGCAACCTTTTATTTGCCAACAACAAACGCTGGCCCAGGTGTCACCTGATGAAGGCCAGCTGTGGCCCAAACGTTGCACCATGTTATCTTTTCTGTGTTTTAAAGTAAACTAAACACTTGTCCAGCACAGTGGTGGAAAGTAACAAAGTACATTTACTTAAGTACTGTACTTGGGTAAAAAAAATTACAATCTTTACTTGAGTATTTCCAATTTGCAATACTTTTACTTCTACTCCACTACATATCGGATCCAAATATTGTACTTTTACTCCACTACATCTATTTGAAAACTTGAGTTACTAGTTACTTTGTAGATTTTGATTATTATTACAAAACATACATTAACCACTTCAGCTCTATATACATGTCGGCCATTTGAAAATAGCAGATCTACAAGCTCACAATGCGTCGCATCGCGATGCATTGTGAGCTTGTAGATCTGCCATTTTCAAAAGATTTGTATACACTTGAAAACGTGAAATGGGACATTCTGCATAATGAGTACTTTTACTTTTGCATTTTGATGCCAAAACTTTTGTACTTTTACTCAAGTCAATTTTGAATTCCGGATTTTTACTTGTAACAGAGTATTTATTTATCGCAGTATTGATACTTTTACTTAAGTAAAAAAAGTACTTTTCCACCTCTGGTCCAGCACCAGCAACAAACTGGATGTGCGCAAAAAGCCAGTGTTCTGAATGCACAGAGCTAGAGCCAGGCCTGTGGAGGAGGTCAGCTCACCTCTTCAAAGTTGCCCTCCATGGGTTTGTAGGCCAGCAGCAGCACGGAGCGCATCAGGTCTCCCACCAGGATGAAGTCTCCTTTGGTCTTCAGGTACAGAGCCATGATGTTGTTGTAGTGGTTACACTCCGTCCTCAGCTCCTTCTCTGCCGTCCACTCGTACAGACGCACCTGGATCACACACACACACACACACACACACACACACACACACACACACACACACACACACACACACACACACGTATGTTATCATACTATGGCTGCATTATGTACCTTTCCTCTTCTACCCCGGATTTGAACCCGGTTTCGTGTGCATGTGCTGACATGTTTACCATTGAGCTAATAGAGCCTGCCTGCTTGCTCAGGATCTTGACCATCAGGTCAAAATTTGTGTCAGATCCTGATTTTTTTTTTTTTTTTCAAAAGTAAAAAAAAGTGCTTAGGAAGCGAGATACAGCTTTTTTCAGTTATAAGTTAAACAAGGAGTGGATGGAGCAGCAAATCTTCAGATAATGATATATTGGGTTCTATTAAAAAAAAACGTTAATGGCACGTTGCACCATAGCGGTAAAACACGTGAAACACGTTAATGGCACTCAATGAGTTAAAGAACAAGAAACAGGTCTGTGAGAGGCTGAGAGACGGAATTCTTACTGATTGGTAGGTGGTCAAATACTTATTTCATGCAATAAAATGCAAATTAATTACTTAAAAATCATACAATGTGATTTTCGGGATTTTTGGGGGGATTCTGTCTCTCACAGTTGAAGTGTACCTAAAAATTACAGACCTCTACATTCTTTGTAAGTGGGAAAACCTGCAAAATTGTCAGTGTATCAAATACTTGTTCTCCCCACAGTATATCGTGATATCGCAATGTATCGAATATCGTGATATCTTTGTTATTGAGAGCCTAATATCGCCCCACCCCTAATGCTGAATGCCAAGCACGGAGGCATTGGGTCCCATTTATAGTCTTTGGTAATATAATAAGCATAATGAGCTTGCAACACAGAAACGTTTGTCACGGCTTGATGTTATTTGATGAATTGACAGTCAAACCATGCACAGACTTCATGTCAATCTTATAACAATCAAGGAGCTGCGGTTTGTGAGGAAAATAAAAGGCCACATATGTCTTCAGAATCACTTCACTGTTACCAGACGTAACCAACCCCTGTCTCTGTGATGTATTGTGTTACTAATGCAACAGCAGCTGGCCACAAAGTACACGAGTCTGTGTGTGTGTGTGTGTGTGTGTGTGTGTGTGTGTGTGTGTGTGTGTGTGTGTGTGTCTGAGTGATGAAGTGTATTAGTAATTTAACCCATTAGAACCGGGAAAGCATCTGTGTCATTTTAGATTTTTTTTTGCGTTGGCTATTCAAAAAATAGCAGATATACAAGCTCACAGCGCGTCACTTCGTGCCGCGCTGCAAGCTTGTACATCGGCTATTTTTTTTTTTTTTTTATAAGTGTGAGAACTTACTGATTTAGAGGGCATTTTGTATAATCGGCCCTAGGTATTAATGGGTTAAGAGCAGATGTGTGTGTGTGTGTGTGTGTGTGTGTGTGTGTACAGTATGTGTATGTGTGTGTGTGTGTGTGTGTGTGTGTGTGTGTACTCTGTAGTGTGGTGCAGTGTATTAGAAATTTAACAGCAGATGTCTGGAACCTGTGTCTGTGGTGTGTGTGTGTGTGTGTGTGTGTGTGTGTCTGTGGTGTGTGTGTGTGTGTGTGTGTGTGTGTGTGTGTGTGTGTGTGTGTGTGTGTGTGTGTGTGTGTGTGTGTGTGTGTGTGTGTGTGTGTGTGTGTGTGTGTGTGTGTGTGTGTGTGTGTGTGTGTGTGGCTTAGCGTATTAGTAATGCAACAGCAGCTGTCCAGATGCACTTGAACAAGGCGCTAAAGCGCCAGCTGCCCTCATACGGCCCAGAAGTAGCAGACAGGAGGAGCCGTGGTGAGGAGAGCTAAGGCTCACTCACTGAATGAGGGCAATTGAGTGTGACTCTCTCTGCATTACAGAGCCACTGAGTCACTGAGTCACTGTGCTCACACATCCTTTACTAAGTCATAGACCAGAGTCATCCATAAACACTAAGTACAGTACACACGGTAATACGTACGGTATTTGTCTTGGGTAAGAGAAGTGATGAGAAGACTGGTTGCAAATATCCATTATCCTCTTTATTATTGATTGATTATTCTATGGATTACTTTTTCAATTAATCGAGAAACTTATTTTTTTTGTTTATTATGTCCACTAATCCATTGGGTTTCAACCTTTTTTGCGTCAAGGACCCCCAAATTGACACATATTAGCCCAGGGACCTCCATTTGAAAAGATATGCCAGGGACGCAAGTTCACGCAACCATTTTGATATCTTGGGGGTCCCAATCTACACTGTAGTATCATCATCAGTGTTCATTTAACTCTGAGAGTGTACAAATGGAACCAAATGGACCCGTAAGGGTCCATTTGGTTCCATTTGTACACTCTCAGAGTTACAGACACACAAGGGTCCATTTGGTTCCTAACTATTATTTTGTCTGGGGACCCCCTAGAACCCCCTCAAGGACCACTGGTGGTCCCCGGACCACTGGTTGAGAACCACTGCACTAATCAACTCAAAACTATTATATGACATATCAATTAGTCTGATTAACCACTTGAGCTCTATTCCAGGGTTCTTCAACGTTTTTTTCAGGCCAAGGACCCCCTAGCTCAGAGAGAGATGAAGCAGAGACCCCCTCTATATTGTATAAAATTGTGTTTCAGATTTTTTTTTTTTACGCGTCTGCTCTTTTTTCCCTCTACACCTATACCTCTTTGCCAAAAATAGCAGATCTACAAGCTCACAACGCCTCGCAGTGCGAGGCGTTGTGAGCTTGTAGATCTGCTTGTAGGCAGCCCCCCCTATAGTACCCTCTGAGGACCCTCTAGGAGTCCCAGACCCCCTGTTGAAGACCCCCTGTTTTATTCTATAGTGTGTCGATTAAAGCGATTAGCTGTACTCCAAAGTGGGGGAAAGCAGGGACCTACGACGGTTCGTAATGACGAGGGAGGATGCAGCCCTGTTCTTCTCAGCCAGCTCCCTCCCCACACCGTTGGCAAATCCATATGGTTCACTGGTGCAGTTCCTCATCGAGTCATTTTTATCCATTTACTTAACCCATTGAGGCCTGAGGTTCCGATTCTGCTAAATGTCTTCTAAATCCTAAACGGTTTTCTGAAAAACCTATGTTTCTATATGAGTGGTTTTCAAACTTTTTTCATGTCAAGGACCCCAAAAATGATATGTATTTGGCCACGGACCCCTATCTCAAAATATTTTGTTCCAGGGACCCCCCAGAAGCAAAGATTTGAGTTAATGTTTGCTTTAAAAGAATATATATATTCAAAGATTTTCACACATTTTCCCTATTTTTCAAAAATAGTAGATATACAAGCTCGTAGCACGGCACCGAGTGCCGCGCTACGAGCTTGTAGATCTGCTATTTTTGAATAGCCAAAGTGTAAAGTAATGCTTTTTAGCTCAAATCTAGAAATGTCACAGACGCTTCTTCAGGTCTTAATGGGTTAAATTAAAGTGTTGATCAAATGCCATTTTCTGCTTGTAAACATGGCTATAGGGCGATGTGATATCAAATTATCGCCCGGCATTAAGTCGTTGTCCTTGATGTATACAACCTTGGCCGCTGGACGTGAAATGCCTGGGTGACAATATACTGTATATACACAGTACACAAGACATACTGTAAATGAAATATATGTCAGAGGCCAGGGACTCACTGTGCTGTTGATGCTGGCCAGCAGCTTGCCGTTGAACTCTACCATGGAGTACACGGCTCCTTTCACCTCCTTCTCTGCCACCGTCTGCAGCTTTCCTGAAAACACAGAGAGAGAGAGACAGAGAGAGGGAGGGAGAGAACACAGGTCATTCACACCTGCTACTGCCGTCAATACGAGGTTGTTGTGCAATGAAACATGACTTATTGTTTTGACAGTGTGTGGGAGGGTGACAGGAGGAAGAGATGGAGAGAGAGAGACACACACATATAAAGACACAGGGAGGAGAGAGAGAGAGAGACAAAGAGGACAGACAGACAGACAGACAGACAGACAGACAGACAGACAGACAGACAGACAGACAGACAGACAGACAGACAGACAGAGAGAGAGAGAGGACAGACAGAAGAGAGAGAGCGACAGAAGAGAAAAGAGAGACAGACAGAAGAAAGAGACAGAGAGAAGAGAGAGACAGACAGACAGACAGACAGACAGACAGACAGACAGACAGACAGACAGACAGACAGACAGACAGACAGACAGACAGACAGACAGAGATATAGACGAAGATAGAGAGAGATAGAGACACAGAGATACAGAGATAGAGAGAGACAGAGAAAGAAAGAGATAGATAGAGATAGAGAGACAGAGAAAGAAAGAGATAGACAGAGATAGAGACAGAGATAGAGATGGACAGAGATAGAGAGACAGACAGAGATAGACAGAGAGACAGGAGGTGTAGCCTCCCCTCATTCTGTGTGTGCTTGCGCGTGTGTGCGCGTGCGTGTGTGTGTGTGTGTGTGTATAAATGCATGCATGCGTGTGCACACAACAGAGAGAGACATATTGAGATGAAAGCGTCATTGTCCTGTCATTGTACCATCGGTGTAGTGGAAGACGATGATGCGTCCCTGCTTGGGCTCGGCCTCCTCGGGGTAGACCATGGCCGTTCCCACGATGAAGTACACGGCCGGGTCCCTGCCCAGGCGGCACGACACCATGCTCAGGGCATACTCACTGGGGAGGAACTGATGGGCGTGGAGAACTGGCAGTAAAAAAACACACACACACACACACACACACACACACACACACACACACACACACACACACACACACACACACACACACACACACACACACACACATCAAGCAAATTGAGTGTGACAGTCACAGGAGTGCTAAGGTTAAGCGGTTATCACAGGAGAGGGGGAGCGCTGATATACTGCATAACGGGCACAACCTTGAGTGTGATATTGCTTTTAACCCTTTAAAGACCGGGAACGCATCTGTGTGTCAATTTAAGATTTCTTTGGCTATTCAAAAATAGCAGATCTACAAGCTCAGAGCTCTGAGCTTGTAGATCTGCTATTTTTGAAAAATAGTGAAAATCTTTGAATATATATATTTTTAGAGCGAACATTTGTAAAATATTTAGTTCCAGGGACTCCCCAGAAGCAAAGATTTGAGTAAAAATTATAAATAAATAATAAATATACAAGCTCATAGCACAAAGTGAAGTGCTATGAGCTTGTATATCTGCTATTTTTGAATAGCCAAAGTATAAAACCCCACTTTGAGAACCAAGGTGAGTTACAAATGTTAGCTTTAAAAAAATATATATTTTAAGATTTGCACAAATTTTCAAGATTTTTCAAAAAATAGCAGATCTACAAGCTCATAGCGCAGCACCAAGCTTGTATATAAAGAAATCTAAAAATGACACCGGCGCGTTCCCGGATCGAATGGGTTAATACAACACAGCTCGACTAGTATAAGATATTTATCAGGTTATTGGAGGAGACATCGCTTTATGATTCTCGGGGGCGATGACTGTCGCTTATTCGCCTGCGGCAAACAAAATAGAGCTCTTTCAAGGCCCCCCCGCACGCACGCAGTCAACACAAACGTTGCTAAGCGACATATAAAACCTTTTCAGCCCGCGCACTGTGAGTGGATAGATAACAGCTGCCGTAGCTATAGCTAGTGGTGATGCATTGTGATACTGTGTATATTGCAGTAAATGGTTCCGGTGCTGCTGTATTGTATATCGTTCTCTGTCGGGTGGAAACCTCATACTGTATGTCCAAAACTGTTGCTTTTCTGTTGCTTGAATACTGTAGGATTCAAATAAAAAAAATCACACCCTGTGTGAAGGAAGCGGTGCCTTTGGGGCGGGGCCTCCTGGTGGCGCTATAATAGGGCGGGGCGGGGCTTCAGCAATTAATGCTCGTCCCTATTGGTGGTGTAAGTCCACATACCAAATTTGGACTTGGTGGCATGCTGCAAACTGGAGTTATAGCTGTTTAAAGCCAGTGGCCTCCTGGTGGCGCTATGATGGGGCGGGGCTTCAGCAGTCAATGCTCGTCCCTATTGGTGGTCTAAGTCCACATCCCAATTTTTGGACTTGCTGGCATGCTGCGAACTGGAGTTATAGCTGTTTAAAGCCCGTGCTCAAACGGACAAACGGACAAACGGACAAAAGAATAGCAGATCTGCAAGCTCAAAATGCTTTTCTTAGCGCAGCGTTTCGAGCTTGTAGATCTGCTCCTTTCGATGCTTTTGTGTGACGCTGTAGTATGAGCAAATTTACG
Source organism: Gymnoscopelus microlampas (assembly GCF_963454915.1). Taxonomy (NCBI): domain Eukaryota; kingdom Metazoa; phylum Chordata; class Actinopteri; order Myctophiformes; family Myctophidae; genus Gymnoscopelus; species Gymnoscopelus microlampas. Next base: position 6,279,805 of record NC_139962.1, read on the forward strand.
AAATAAATACACAAAACGTTTGGATATGAGAGGTTTCTGCCCGACAGCAACGATATTACAGTAAATGTAATATCTCTACCAGAACTACCTGTTGTACATATTACAGTAAATGTAATATCTCTACCAGAACTACCTGTTGTACATATTACAGTAAATGGTTCCAGTGCTTGTGTCTTGTATAGCAGCACTACAGTTAGGGCCAGATTACGAAACAAAAATATTTTGTTAGTTTCTTTTCGTTGTTTGGTTACTTTATTTCGTTTTTAGGGTTAGGGTAATGTTACGGTTATGTTATTCCATTCTATTAAAAAAAAAAAAAAAAAAAATCATGCCCCCATTGGCTGGTGCTCCAGGGCACTTGCCCCCAACGGCCTATGGGTAATCCGGCCCTGAATACAGTTCTCTACCAGAACTAACTCTTATCGCTGTTGTCGGGCAGAAACCTTGCATCTCTGTATGTTTTTTTTAATAAATTGTGTCGTGTGAAAGTGTCGTGCAATAAGTAGCAAATAAAATTGCCAATTTACAAGCTCTCAATGCATTGCAATGTGTGACGTGTTGAAAACTTGTTGTAGAGCTGCTATTTTTGAAGAAAAAAAACAGCAAACGTTTTCACCCAACAGCGATGATAATAATAGTATGTTGCTGTGATTGAAGTGGTTGGAGAGAGAGCAGGACTGGGTGCTTTAACCCATTGAGACCTGAAGCCGATTCTACGTGTCTCCTAAATCTCAACAGTATTCTCAAAAACGTATGTTTCTATATCAGTGGTGCTCAATCTTTATCATGTCAAGGACCCCCAAAATGATATGTATTTGGCCGCGGACCCCCATCAAAATATGTTGTTCCAGGGACCCCCCAGAAGCAAAGATTTGAGTTAAAAATGTTCGCTTTAGAAATATATATATTCAGAAGATTTGCACACATTTTCACGATTTTTCAAAAATAGCAGATCTACAAGCTCGTAGCGCGGCACTCGGTGCCGCGCTATGAGCTTGTAGATCTGCTATTTTTGAATAGCCAAAGTGTAAAATAATGCTTTTTTAGCTCAAATCTAAAAGTGACACAGATGCGTTCCAGGTCTCAATGGGTTAAAAGAAGATGGACTACCTCTGTACCTCATCAGTGTGGGGAACAGTGATCAAGAGCGCTGGTTAAGTTTGTAGGCACACATACATAATTCATGGCACATTAACTGACATTAAAGAGCCCGAAACGCTGGGGAGTTGGTTGTGTTTTTTGTTTTTTTTGTTGGGCACACGCTTCTGAAGAAATATCATTTTGATGATGTTTACTAAGTAGATCTCATGTCTGGGGCTGTTCCAGGGGTCAAGGTACGAGCATCGCCTTATGTTCAACTCAATGAATTACCATCAGAGGCTCTAGATGAGACCAAAAGGCTTAGAGTGGGACAGGGTGGGACAGGGCAACCGTGTCTTTATGATCAACCAGGTCGACCCCAAGGGTCTTTTTGGTCTGCCACAGAGCGATTTGTTGCTAATGTGGAAAACCCAGACAAAAACGTCCATTCACATTGCCGCTGCCTGCTGTCCATTCATGCCGGTTTTAACTCATTCACTAGCCTGGTAAAGCCCCTCCCTCCGGAAAATCTCATTTCCATTTGATTTCAGGAGTGAGTCTGGCCTGATCGCCCATTCTGCAATATTGGCTGTGGGCTGGAGTTGGGCGGGAGTAATACCGTTGACTGACAACCCCATCAGCCAATGATCGTTGTTCCCCTTCAGCCAATCAGCAGTTCATTTTTACCACCTCCGAGGCTCCGACTAATGTGACGCATCGGGACTTTTGAGACGGCCATGCCCAAAATAGGTTGCCTTATTCGGATACATGCATGTCACTGCTCGCCGCTCCCGGTTCTCTACATTTTTATTTTTAAATAGGCTCTGTCATGATTAATTGACCACATAAATGAAGTTAAACAACTAAATTCTATCCAAACGATATCTTAAAAGTAAATTCCGTGCCTCAAAAAATAAGTTTGAGACCGTTTTAAAACCGAAAGTCAGAAGTGAAGGCACTCGCACAAACAACAATGGCTGCCGTTCGTCTTTTGTCGGCTGCACTCAGGCTGCATTCGGCTTCATTCGGGCTCACTCGAACTCGCCACCTGATTGGCCAACTGTCACTGTCCTAGCGACAGTTGGCCAAAAATAGCAGATCTACAAGCTCAAATCTTTGCTTCTGGGGGTCCCTGGAACAACATATTTTGAGATGGGGTCCGCGGCCAATTTTGGGGGTCCTTGACATGAAAAAGTTTGAGAACCACTGATATAGAAACATATGTTTTTCAGAAAACTGCTGGGATTTAGAAGACATTTGTAGAATCGGCTTCAGGTCTCAATGGGTCAATGTCTAGATCATGAACCGTGTATATGTCACAGGTAGATTGGCATTCCAGGGAGATTGGAAGTGGAGCGCTTGTTTTTAGGCTCGGGGCGGGGCTGCGATGCGGGGACGGCAACGACGACAACATGGATGTACATACATACCGGCCTCAGTGGCGCACTTCCATAATCATTGGACTCCCCATCCACTACCGCTGGGAGTCTGGGTTTGACTCCCGCTTGGGACATTACTTTTTCAAACAACCGCGGACTACTTTTTTTTCGCCGATAAAGTATAGTTTTGGACCATGACGGAGGCGCGCCGACTCAGCAGACCTTGAGGCCAAGGAGTCGCGCCCGAGCGCCTCCAGGCGCGAGTGCCCGCGACGACCGGCCGATGGTCTGCTAGTCGACTAAGCGCCGTCCGAGTTATGTACCGATAGGCACAGAATCGTAAATGATGTTGTGGGGACTGCGTTTGCCCCTCTATGGTTTGCCCCAACTGCCACTCGCTGCATTAACATAGCCCGCCAGCCCGCCCCCTCAGGCTCGCCCCCTTGTGCTTCGCGCGCGTGTGTGTGTGCGCACATGCGCGTGTGCGCGCATACATGTGTGCGTGCTCGTTTGTGCGCGTGTGCATGCGTGCGTGTGTGGTGTGGGACTCATGTCTGGCTTTTATTGCCCTCTAGCGTTGGTTCTACAGAATTGCCTGGGGGGGCGGACGGGCGGTGAAAATAAGCGCTTATTTTCTAATCTCCCTGGAATGCTAATCTACCTGTAACATATACATCAACAGCTGCTATTGCTCACACACCTTATGTCTAAACCTCATTTACATACTGTGTGGGGGATGTAAGTATGTAGATACCTTGTTTGTTTTTAGATTATTTCTTTTCACCCTTGCTCCCACTTTTTTTTCTTTGTCTTTTCTGGATACAACATAAAAAAATGGAGCTTGCACAAAAACTACCCACTGTTTTACACCTGTGAACCTGTGATGTGACAATAAAGAGGATTCTGATTCAACTAATCATATCTGGGGAGCAGAGCAGTTAGGCCTTTCCATGCCAAGGAGCTTCAAATATCCACATCCCCATTGAACACTTACTTAAAAATGAATGAAAACAGCTCAGCATGAGGCTTCTGTCATGTTATCTGCTCTTGTTCTTGTTCTATTTCTGTGGCAACTCGGTGATTCTAGAACGATGATTCTCAACGTTTTACATTTCAAGGAGCCCCCAGTTTGACATGCATTAAATGGTAAATGGTGCATTTATATAGCGCTTCTTTCCGAAGCGCTTTACATTGATTGTGCCATTAACCCATTCGCACACACATTCATACACCGATGGCGGAGGAAACCATGCAAGGCACAAACCTGCTCAACGGGAGCAATTAGGGGTTCAGCGTCTTGCTCAAGGACACTTCGACACTAACTCTAGGGGAGCGCCCCAGCCCGGGATCGAACTGGGAACCTTGCGGTTTTCCAGTTCACTCTACCCGGCCACTCTACCCCTGAGCCACTGCCGCCCCTCACTAGGCCACGAACCCCCATTTGATAGCATTGTTTCATCTCTGGGACCCTACCTAGCTAGCTACCCACTACCAGTGGTCTAAAAAAAACTGGGCTGTATACTCTTTCTCTGAAGAGAAGGTTGTGTGCATTCTTTCTCTGAAACAGTCACACACACACACACAGTCTCTTTGCTACTCCTCCTCCCAAAGAGTTTGCCCCAAAACTCACACAAATAGCCAGAAAAACAATCAAAAGATAAACCGATTGTGGGAAAGAGTTAGGGTCAGTGCAGCTCAAGCAAACACAGCTAAATCTGGTGTTAATTTCCCCCCTAAAGGCTCCATTTGTACTCTCTCTCTCTCTCTGTTAGCCCATTAAGACCTAAGGCTCCTATTCTACAAATTTCTTCTAAATCCCAACAGTATTCTGAAAAAAAAACCCCGTATGTTTCTATATCAGTGGTTCTCATACTTTTTCATGTCAAGGACCCCCAAAATTATATTGTATTTGGCCGCAGACCCCCATCTCAAAATATTTTGTTCCAGGGACCCCCAGATGTAAAGATTCAAGTTACAAATGTTCGCTTTAAAACAATATATATATATTCAAAGATTTGCACACATTTTCACAATTTTTCAAAAATAGCAGATCTACAAGCTCGTAGCGCGGCACTCGGTGCCGCGCTATGAGCTTGTAGATCTGCTATTTTTGAATAGCCCAAAGTGTAAAATAATGCTTTTTTTTTGCTCAAATCAAAAAGTGACACAGATGCGTTCCAGGTCTCAATGGGTTAATTAGATCAACATGTGGGCTGAACCGTGTGTCCTCACCTTCGAACGTGTGCTGGTCCACCACTAACAGACTGTGAACTTCCACCTCCTCGCCAAAGGAGGTCTCGTGGGGGGAGGTGCTGCTGGGGAACAGCTTACTGGAGCTCACGCTGCTGGACAGAGCCTGGAGAGAGAGAGAGGAGCAATGCAAGGAGGAGAGGAGAGACACAGAGGGGAGGAGAAACGAGGAGGAGGGGGAGAAATGAAGAGGAGAGCGATAGAGAGGAGAGAGGACAATGGTTGTTAGTGCAGTGATTCTCAGCATTTTCCATTTCAACCTCCAGTTTGACGCCCACTTGTAACATCCACATTATAATGCTGCATTTGACAGAACACAACATTTGGGGAGCTATTTTGTGAATGAGTTTTATGTATTTTATTTAAAAAAATTCAGTTCAGTTTCTAATAGGGGTGTGCCGATACACTAATTTCACCAAACGATACGATACGATATTGGGCTCACAACTTCGATACGATTTTGATACGCACTTTTTTTATTATGAAAATATATGGGGGAGAAAAAAAGCAAATACAAACAAATAATTCTGTTTTTGCATTATTCAGACATGCAAACTTGTAGCTTTTCAGCTACAATAGCCGTTTTGAATCCAAATAGGGCAATAGTGTGACACCTGACGCGAAAAAAAAAAAACATGTTGTCACCCTTTTCACCTCGGGGCTGTTTGCATGCCTGATTATAATGATTATATTTACTTTTTTTTCAAAACGATATTAACGATACATATCGTCACGAAAACATATCGCGATATATCGCGGGACGATATATCGGCACACCCCTAGTTTCTAAGAAGAAATGCTGCCCCTGGAACCCAATTTGAGAACCACTGGTCCACTACTAGAGGGTTTAAGTGGTCAAAAATTAACGGAGGACAACAGGAAGACTAGAGGCTCATTCATGTGTCTCTAATGGAGATCCTTTAATAAACATAAACAGGACACAAAAACACCCTAAGGCACCTTCTTTCTCTCATGGCAGTCGAGAGCTCACTGACCATCTAATACACTAGACTTTGGTCTTAATAGATTTTCAGCCCTTCTAATCTAATATCTAATCTAATATCTTATAGTCTTATATTGCAGTGGTTCTCAACCTGTGGGTCGGGGTCCCCACATGATGAAGACAAAAAAAAGTCCATTACTGCATCAAAAGTAATGAACACTATAAAAACTGGTCAAAGATTGGCCAAATTGTCAAATAATATAAGAACGTTTGAAAAAGAAAAGAAATTTGAAAATGGCCGATCTACAAGCTCACAACGTTGCGAGGCGTTGTGAGCTTGTAGATCGGCTAATTTCACAATATTTATCTGTGGAAACCGAGTCAAACGAAATGCCTCAAGTTCAAACATGATTATTTTGGGGGGTCCCCAGTTGAAATATGATATGTGATTATTTTGGGGGGTCCCAAGTGCAAATATGATTATTTTGGGGGGTCCCCAGTTGAAATATGATATGTGATTATTTTGGGGGGTCCCAAGTGCAAATATGATTATTTTGGGGGGGTCGCAGACTGAAAAGGTTGAGAGCCACTGCTACATAGCGCTGATCGGAGCAGTGGTCACAGAATTATTTCTGGATGTTATGTTTGTGACGTTCGGCCCACAAGGCCATTTTAATATAGGGTTGTGGATGATTTCACAGGAAGCACAGCCTGGAAATAATGCATTGCCCACCTGCCCGCCTGCACTGCCAGGGAAGGGGGGGGTCTTCTATGTGTCCATGCCCACAGGGGGCCCAGTGTTTCATAATCAGCTTATATGCATACAGTGCTGGCCAGAAGTTGGAGTGGTTGTTTAATTATGAAGTATTTAACCCATTCAGTCCGGAAACGCATCCATGTCATTTTCAGATTTCTTTGGCTATTCAAAAATAGCAGATATACAAGCTCATAGCGCGGCACTGAGTGCCGCGCTATGAGCTTGTATATCTGCTATTTTTTGAAAAATCTTGAAAATTTGTACACATTTTTAACTCAAATCTTTGCTTCTGGGGGTCGCTGGAACAAAACATTTTGAGATGGGGGTCCACGGTCAAATACATATCTAAAAATGTTTTCTAAACCCTAACAGTATGTTGCTATATCAGCGGTGCTCTAACTTTTCCATGTCAAGGACCCCCAAAATAATGTATTTGGCCGCAGACCCCCAACTCAAACTGTTCCAGGGACCCCCTAGAAACACAGATCGGAGTTAAACATGTTTGCTTTAAAACGTATATATATTCAAAGAATAAAAAATGAGCTCATGATCTATGAGCTTGTATATCTGCTATTTTTTTTAAATAACCGAAGAAATCTTAAAATGACACAGACGCGTTCCGGTTTTACTGGATTAATATAGGGTTGTGGATGATTTCACAGGAAGCACAGCCAGGAGATAATGCATTGGGGATTTGCATTCTGCAGGTGAATCATAAGTGCCTTTGGCTATAAGTCAGTTTACCTGTCCTGCCAAGGAAGGGGGGGGGTCTTTTATATGGGGCCCAGTCAGTGTTTCATAATCAGCTTATGCATAACACGGTACATACAGTGGTTCTCAACGTGGGGTCCGTAGACACCGGGGGTCCCCGGAAAAATGTGTTTAAAATAGCAGATCTGCAAGCTCAAAACGCATCACAATGTGACGCGTTTTGAGCTTGCAGAGCTGCTATTTTCAAGCTTATAGCTTTAACATAAATGAACAATACTTTGAACATTTTTTTTAACAACACATTATCTTAATATCATAACCTTTTCAAATGGGGGTCTGCAGACAAATACATATTATTTTTTGGGGGTCCTTGGGACAGGTTTTGTACCTGAGTACTCGCGCTGGGCCGGACGGCGGAGGTGGTTCCACTGACGTCCTGCATCTCCACCCTGCTGGACAGAACCCCAAAGCACTGGGACACCTCCTGGTAGCAGATCCTCCTGATGGAGGGACAGAGAGGAGGACACAGAGAGGGTTAGGGAGGGACAGAGAGGAGGAGGACACAGAGAGGGTTAGGGAGGGACAGAGAGGAGGAGGACACAGAGAGGGTTAGGGAGGGACAGAGAGGAGGAGGACACAGAGAGGGTTAGGGAGGGACAGAGAGGAGGAGGACACAGAGAGGGTTAGGGAGGGGGGAGACTCAACCATAAGAAACGGATGGCTTTGTACTTTCTCTGTAACTTTGTTAATCACAGCGTTATTACAGCTTCATTTATAATGCAGACACATTCTCATTTATTATAATAATTATGTTGTATTATACTGTATATCACTGCTCCTCGTATCTCCATATTTCAACTTTTTATGTTTTTTTTTAGTAAATGAATGCCATAGTTCATCATAAGAGTGTCGCACAAAAGTAGCGAAAAGAGACAATCTACAAGCATTTAAAAAATGATGTTTTTAAATAATAAAAGGAGCGGTTTTGGACATGGTTTCCGCCCGACAGCGACGATATATGAAAAGAAAATACAGATATTGTTCCATGAAGTCAGTTTGTGTTTGAGAGAAGAGAGAAGGCGAGAGGAGAGACGCATTAGGGCCAATTTGATTTAGTTTTAGTCATAGTCTTTTGAGTAAAATTCCATTTAGTTTTTTAGTCATATTTTAGTCATCTGAAATGTTTCAGTTTTTGTGCAGTTTTAGTCGACTTTAAAATATCAAAAGATTATAGTCGACTAAATCTACAGTTGATTTAGTCGACTAAAATGTATTTTGGCCTTGATGGCGTCGTAATGCCTGATTTTACACTTGGTTGCACTCTGAAAATGGCCGATCTACAAGCTCACAATGCTTGTAGATCTGCTATTTTCAGAGCCCAACACCCGAGCGCAACCAAACATAAAATGACTCGTCTTTTAGTTCTAGTGGATCTCACTAACCTCACTAACATTTTCATCTAGTTTTTATTTGTTGACGAGATTGTCAATATATTTAGTCTTAGTTTTGGTCATCGTAGCTTAGTTTTTATTTAGTTTTTGTCAGTGAAAACATTTTTTGTCATAGTTTTAGTCGACGAAATCAACACTGGTCTACACCAAGCACTTTGAGTTATGGAGTGAGACGAAATGGACGAAAAAATGGAGTGAGAAGAAATGATTAATGCTTAATGATGGTGTCTCTCCAACCCTCTCCATCATTTCTTCTGATCATCGTCCTCCTCTTTGCCGTCTTTTTTTCCCAGCTGCTAGAAGCAGCAGGTCTCAACATTTGTGCAGGGACACTGTGTGCCCCGACCACCAGGGGTCCGAAAGGACCCTTATGACGAGTCTGTAACTCACTGTGAGAGTTTTAAAAAGGGTGGAAAAATACTCACTCAACAAAAAAAAATGTGTTACGGAAAACTCCTTAAGACAAGAGACCCAAGATAATATATTCCTCTATTTCCCCCATGTTCAATAAAGTGCAGCAAAACATTTGGGTCATGGGGGGACCATCATCGCATGACCCAAATTGTGAGACTACCGCACCTGCAACCAACTAAGGACAAAGAGAAGGGGACAAACAGTTTACCCCGGACTCTTTGTACACTCTCCAGGGTGTTTCAAGCAGTGTTGCCAGATTCTGTGAGAGAAACAAGCAACCAGGTCTAGGAGCAACCAGCACAAAAGAAGCGACTATGGGGCCACATGTGCACTTTAACATATACATCAGCTATTTTCAAATAAAACCTTGCGGTGGAAATTATAATAAGCAGATCTGGCAACCCTGAGTACAAGGGTCCATTTGGGTTCCATTTGTACACTCTCGGGAGTTACTCACTGAGGATTTTACAGTGTAGATTGGGGGGGTCCCCCCAGAGATACTAAGACACTATATCAAACTGGGGGGTCCCCCCAAAAGGTTCAGAATCACTGCATGTGGGTGTCCAGGAACAACCTCACATGGTCACATGATCTTTCCCAGTGCAGGTGGCAGCATCCTTCCAGTCACGGCGGCGGCGGCGGTGTTGGGACCAAACAGGATGTTCCTCTGCTGCTGCAGCTGCAGCCGCTCCACCTGCAGCCTCTCTGTCTCCAGCATGACGGGCAGCACCAGGATCATGAAGCAGGTGGCGGCCACCCACAGCCCCGTGCGGGACAGCCCGTACGCGCTCTGGGCCAGAGAGGCGGAGGCCTGGGCGGCGCCGCGCACCCTGTCCGGGAACATCTCCGTCAGACCCCACAGCCTCTCCCCTAAAGTCTCATCCCGCTCATCGTCGTCGGCGTCGTCGTCTTCGATCTGGTCTTCTTCGGGAGGCTGGACGACGGCGACGGGGTCCGCCGCGCTTCCGGACATGGTGTTCAGATCTACTCGCCCGTCCTTGACCACTTGTAGCGTGGCCACCGTGTTGCGAGCTTGTAGATCGACCATTCTCGGCAGAGACATGCGGTGCAGAGGGGAAAACGGAGCGGACATTGTATGGAGAGCTGGGGGGGGACTCAGGGTCAAATTACGTACGCTAAGGTTTTAAGTGAATAACGGTGAGATCAAATCAGCAACGCAAAACAGTGTCTGTCTTGATTTGGGCGGGACGGGGAGGGGTGTTAGCACAGGTTCCTGCAACAGTTAATTCCAGTTCTGATCTTTTTGTTATGTTATGGTAGGGGAGATAAAGGTATAGAACTGTAACTTGTATGAGGTGCACTGAACTGAACATAGACTAGAAGGGGTGTAATGGCAGATGGTTTCATGTTAAGCGCTAACCATCTAATATTGTCACATCACACACCTGTGACATCAGACGTCTATGACGTATAACTCCAAATTTGGGCACGGTTATGGCAGATATTATGTGACGTTTTTGATGACATCAGTATCGTGATTATGCAGCCGATGTTTCCCAATTTCTTTACCTTTTAAAAAGTTTTTTAAAGCGACATCTTTTTTTACTCAAATCTTTTCTTCTGGGGATTCTACAAATGTCTTCTAAATGTTTTATTTTTTTTTAAACAGTTTTTTTTTTTTTACTTATGTTGCTATAATATCAGTGGTTCTCAAACTTTTTTCATGTCAAAGACCGCCTAAAAAGTATATGTATTTGTCCACGGACCCCTCCATCTCAAGATATTTTGTTCCAGGGACCCCCCAGAAGCAAAGATTTGAGTTAAACATTTATATATACTGTATATTACACACATTGTCATGATTCTTTTTCTATGAGCTTGTAGATCTGCTATTTTTGAATAGCCGAAGAAATATTAAAATGACACCAATACTTTCCCGGTCTTAATGGATTAATGTTCTCAAATAGAAACTTTGATCAAATCTAAGCTCTTCAAATTGATTTCAAGATTTTGCACTTTTCCTTTACAAATGAGAAAAATGAGAAACACCGTCAAGGACTGAAAACCAGGATATCGGGGAACTCGGGCTCCAGCACTAAACCAATTCCGACATCTCCACCATACCCATGTAGACACAGGCACCGCAGCCAATCTCATGGCTATGGAAGCGGAAGTTCCAATCGAGCTGAAATCACTCAAAGCGGATCAAAAACTAAATTTGACAATCTTGACATGTTTTCACACAGTGGCTGGAGGCTAGGGTTAGTTAATCCTGACAAATGGTTCACCCATGGACTGGCTCCATCGTACACGCCAACCAGAACCGAACAGTCCTCGTTCACTTTGAAACGTTTCCAGGAGAACGAGTTTTGTCTCTCAACAGCTCTCCCCAGAAATTGTTCTGATCCGACGGGGGGATTAAATCCGGTTATTTGTTGACATTAGCTCCGTCCGTGGATTCCAGCACGACCCCTGCAAGCTGTGAGTGCTTTCACAAAGGGCAGAATTCATCTTTTCTCAACGCCACAGGAAGCTCAGAATTGAGCGTCGCAGCTTCCCGTGCTGAACATTAATGAGGTGGAATTATTACAGACTCTCTGCAGCATTTGAGGACTGTGGAAGAGTTGTCTGGCTTTGATCGATCGATTTAACACTTAACCAGATTGTTAAGTGTGTGTGTGTGTGTGTGTGTGTGTGTGTGTGTGTGTGTGTGTGTGTGTGTGTGTGTGTGTGTGTGTGTGTGTGTGTGTGTGTGTGTGTGTGTGTAAGCCAGTTCCACTCCATAGCCTTGCAGACATAGCGTATAATATCCCAAAGTCTGGAAGGACATTATAGATCTGCCGTTATGCATTCACAGAAATATTAAAGCTGTCATTGATGAATTGAAAATATCTGGGGAGTGACTTTCCTTGGCCTAATCGCAGAATGGACCAGAAAGTTTGGCACTGATTGGTCTAGTGCAGTGATATTCAACTGCCGGCCCGCGGGCCAAATCCAGCCCCAGCTGAGCTTTCTTGTGGCCCCTGGAACACATTCCATATTCCAATGTAAAAATGTAATATTTTTTCATAACCGGTAACTGAAGCTTGTTAATGGTTAACCAACCAATAACCCAATAAGAATAAAATGTAGGCTACTGTTTAGAATGGAGGGTTAATTAACACCCACCGCCTACTGTATTTGCAGTCAAGACACTGCTACAAGAAATGGTGAATGTAATCTTTGGTGAGTAAATTGTGGAGACCATCCACCATTCTGGGCGGTATGTTTCCTAATTGCGACCGTAGGTCGCACTTACTATAGAAACCTGCTCCAGGTGTCTGTCCTGTCCGTCCGTCACTCCGTCACACACGTCCGACACACTTTAGCCCTGCTCATATCTCCGCACCCGTTGCCCCGATCCATGCCAGATTTTGCACACACACTCCTTACCTGCCAAACTACACCCTCCAAGGACCCCCGGAGCTCCAGGGACCCCCAGCGGCCTCGGGGACCCCCAAGTGTAGAAAATGAGCACATGTGGACAAATTACCAAATGACCACCCCAACGGGGCTGCTCACGGGGCATTCCCGGGGACCACCCACTCCTGGTGCTCCAGAACGGATGCAAAAGTGGTGGCGCCCCCAGTGGAGGACCCCCTGCCACTGCAGCTCACATAAAATGCCGTAACTCGGGGGCTTGCCCCCCACAAACAATCCCTCCAATCGCCGTTACAGCCCTCTTCTGTATACATGTGACCTACGGTCGCTTATCTCCCGATTAGGGAGTCTTACTGGTGATACTACTGTAGATCTGCTGTGCTGCGTGTTGTTGTAGCACGTCTGGGGCAGCGAGATTAGGCAGGGGGCCACAAATGACTTGAAGTTGCGGGCCACAAGACGTGAAAACAAAAATGAACAAAATGTTCATAGTTAACCAAAACCATTGAGGAATTTGTAACTGGTTGGTTAAAGGGTTCATTTAGTATGCTATTATTTTATACATTCTTTGGTGCAAGGGTAGCTGTCAAGCAGGCGTGTTACAAATAGCTGCCTGGTTCTGCCTTCAACGTTAAACATGGAGAAATGAACAGTGGTATATTAAGTGCTTTAAAGCCATACATAAAGATACAGATACTGTATCTTACCTGAAAGATATTTTTACTCCAGTAAAAGTTAGTCACCCCTAAGAAAATCACTTAAAGTGTTCAGGTTCACATCATATTAAGAAAAGTATCTGGTGTTAAGATGTATTCAAGTATTAAAGACATTTTCATGGTACAGAAACTAAACAGCCAGAAATGTTGTCTACTTCTCTCTACTTTCAGAATAATGTAGCTTTCAAGTAGTTCAGCTGTTTTTTCATTGGCTTATCAACATAAAAGAGCATAACAGATGAGTTCTGGGTGGCTTTCAAATCAACCAATTGGTTAGTTTTGAGTAGATTTTGTCCATCTTCCATCTTCTACATCTCCATCCACTTGTAGGTTTTATGATTCATTCATCCTCAATTCATCCTGGGCTGAATGATGGTCTAACTCTCCACTATTAATGAAAGAATGCATCATAAGTGCTTGTGCTCTTTTCAGCCGGATGCTCAGCAAAAACCTTTCTTTCATACGAACATGTAAACACTTCACATTGCCAGCCTTCCTCCAATTTTCATCTCACAAAGACACTTCAATGCCAGGGACCCGTGCACAGAACGCACTGAAATATCTATTTCCTGTTTTCTCAATATCCAAACCAAAGTCTGTGCATTATAAAGGACTGGCACAGAAATTATCCTATCAAACATCAAAAGGCATGAATGCAGTATGAAGCAGGCCCTAATAAGTTACCATAATGGACATAATATGTCCATTGGTGTGTCCTACATACAGTAGCACACACAACAAACAGTCAAACGGTTAACCACAAAGACGGTCTCGTGGCCCCCGACTTCAAGTCATTTTACAATTGTGGCCCCCTGCCTAATCGAGTTGAATACCCCATGTCTAGTGGTTTTGTGAGATTAGGACACACACACACACACACACACACACACACACACACACACACACACACACACACACACACACACAGGTAAAAACATATGTTTTGTCCCGGTCTTCCACCTTGCAGAGTAGTAAAACAGTGGTCTGACCTTGGGGACTCGTAGAGGGGAACTGTGCGGATGTGCAGTTTCTGGATCTCGTCGATGGTGCCGATGGTCAGAGTGCTGTTGTTGGCCAGGGCCAGACTGGGGACAAAACAACGACACACGTCAATAAAACAAACACAAACAAACTGTGGCATCCATTAAAGGAACATAGGGTCAAGAGAGAATAATAATGGGATTTGGGAAATGTAATGCAGCACAGTAAATGTATTCAAGTATAAAGAGCACGAGCGAATGTCACACGATGATTTTGTAAGATGTCTATAATATATTTAGCCTGGTAAACCCTCCCTCCAGAAATCTCATTTCCATTTGATTTCTGGAGTGAGTCTGGCATGAATGCCCATTCTGCAATATTGGCTGTGTACGCCAAACGGACGAGCCTATCAGCGTCGTCGCTCATTCTTCTGTGATTGACAGCTTACGTTGGCCAATCAGGTGGTGAGTTCGAGTGAGCCCGAATGAAGCCGAGTGCAGCCTGAGTGACGCCGAAAAAAGACGAACGGCAGCCATTGTTGTTCTGCGAGTGCCTTCACTTCTTACTTTTGTTTTTAAAACGGTCTCAAACTTCTTTTTTGAGGCACGGAATTTACTATTAAGATATCGTTTGGATAGAATGTAGTTGTTTAACTTCATATATGTGGTCAATTAATCATGACAGAGCCTATTTAAAAATATAAATTTAGAGAACCGGCAGGGGCGGGGAGTGACACGCATGTATCCCAATAAGGCAACCTATTTTGGGCATGGCCGTCTCAAAAGTCCTGTTGCGTCACATAGTCTGGAGGTTGTAAAAATGCACTGCTGATTGGCTGAAGGGGAAAAACGATCATTGGCTGAAGGGGTTGTCAGTCAACGGTATTACTCCCGCCCAACTCCAGCCCACAGCCAATATTGCAGAATGGGCGATCAGGCCAGACTCACTCCTGATATCAAATGGAAATGAGATTTCTGGAGGGAGGGTTTACCAGGCCACAATATATTGGCACCAAGTTAGGAAATAGCAAATGGCACAAAACATGCACAAAGGGAGTTAATATGGGAGCCAGAGGTAGATGGATAGATAAGCAGACATCTGAGGATTAAGGATAAGGATAGACAAAGTGGCATGCCAAACCAAAGGAGCGGAGGTCATAGCGTGCCAAGCAACAATAAGATGATAGGAACCAGTGGACCAAATATCACGTACAGCCGGTCACCATAGATTATGATGGATGATTGTGCCATGACAGAATCTATTGTTTAACCCATTAAGACCGGGAACGCATCTGTGTCATTTTTTTGATTTGAGCTAAAAAGCATTATTTTACACTTTGGGCTATTCAAAAATAGCAGATCTACAAGCTCATAGCGCGGCACCGAGTGCCGCGCTACGAGCTTGTAGATCTGCTATTTTTGAAAAATCGTGAAAATGTGTGCACATTTTGAATATATATATATTATTTTAAAGCGAACAACTCAAATCTTTGCTTCTGGGAGTC
Organism: Gymnoscopelus microlampas; assembly: GCF_963454915.1. NCBI lineage: Eukaryota > Metazoa > Chordata > Actinopteri > Myctophiformes > Myctophidae > Gymnoscopelus > Gymnoscopelus microlampas. The sequence goes on from NC_139962.1 coordinate 6,295,372, forward strand.
CCTGGAACAACATATTTTGAGATGGGGGTCGGCGGACAAATAAATAATTTTGGCGACCAAATAAATCATTTTGGCGGCCAAATAAATCATTTTGGCGGACAAATAAATCATTTTGGCGGACAAATAAATCATTTTGGCGGACAAATAAATCATTTTGGCGGACAAATAAATCATTTTGACGGACAAATAAATCATTTTGACGGACAAATAAATCATTTTGGGGGTCCTTCACATGAAAAAGTTTGAGCACCACTGATATAAAAACATACGTTTTCATCGGCTTCAGGTCTTAATGGGTTAAGAATTGACATGAGTAATGACTGTGTTGAAAGATGACGGAGAGGAGGTCTAATAATGACAGTATAAAACCTAAGGTCAGGGAGGGTTTGGGGAGACCGTCTCTATCACGCTTTCTACACTGATTCTTCTGTAAGACTTCGCCTCTGAATAGTATAATAAAGCCGCGCTTGAGCAATATCTAATCAATATCTACCGTCTCACGTCTTTGATTATTTCTCTGAAACCGAAGACCCAGAACCACAGAAATCTACTACAGACTCATGATAATGTGCAAGTAATACAATGACAACTTAAGAGTAATGAATCTTGGCTATTTATATATATATATTCTTGTGATCAACAGAGAGCTTTAACATCTGCTGCCAACCAACTGAAACATGCATCATCAAGACTTTGTACAGACTGCAGACAAATCCCATTTGTTTCTCTCAGATCTGATTTTTAGGACTGACTGTCCACACCGTTATTAACTCAACCTCAGTTAACTGTTCAGAACCCAAGATATCATTATCTGAAGATTTGCAGCTCCATCCACTCCTTGTTTAACTTATAACTGAAAAAGGCTGTATCTCGCTTCCTAAGCACTTTTTTTTTACTTTGAAAAAATCTCTGGCACTGGGACAACATAGCCAGAAATAATTCTGGCACTCGGTGAGTTAAAATACTGTTTTAATCCTAAAATGACTACGCACCGAAAACAGCAGATCTACAGGCTCGTAGCTACAAGCTTGTAGATCTGCCGTTTTTAATGCGCGACATACTTTCATTAGAAGAAATGCTGGCTTCTATGGAATCCAAATGGCTGAAATCGGCGGGTGGCAACTGAGAACTTTAACCCATTAAGACCTGGAACTGTGTCATTTTTAGATTCGAGCTAAAAAGCATTATTTTACACTTTGGGCTATTAAAAAATAGCAGATATACAAGCTCGTAGCGCGGCACCGAGTGGCGCGCTACGAGCTTGTAGATCTGCTATTTTTGAGAAATCGTGAAAATGTGTGCAAATCTTTGAATACATTCATTTTTAAAGCGAACATTTTTAACTCAAATCTTTGCTTCTGGGGGGTCCCTGGAACAAAATATTTTGATGGGGGTCCGCGGCCAAATACATATAATTTTGGGGGTCCTTGACATGAAAAAGATTGAGAACCACTGATATAGAAACATAGGTTTTTCAGAAAACTGTTGAGATGTAGAATCGGCTTCAGGTCTCAATGGGTTAATCTGTGTGTTCCTGACCTGTCGGGGTTAGGGTTAGAGTGAGGGGGGGGGGTGTTCCTGACCTGTCGGGGTTAGGGTTAGAGTGAGGGGGGGGGGGGGGGGGGGGGTGTTCCTTACCTGTCGGGGTAGCCCTCAGAGTTGAGGGGACACATGTAGTTGACCTCTTTGAGGTTGACGTTGGAGAACACCAGCTTGTGGTTGGAGGAGTAGATGACGGTGGGCCGGTCGGAGCAGGCGAACACGTTGGAGGTGGACAGAGAGCGGAAGGTCCTCAGCACCGTGGGCTGGGTGCCCAACGTCACCTTCTTACGCTCACTCAGGACCCCTGTAGGGCAAATACAAATAAAACAACATAGCTGATCTACAAAACGTTGAAAAAAAAACAGGGCTTATATACACTGTACTGTCCCGACCGGTGTCCCCCAGGGGTCTATAATCGGCCGCCTTCTTTTCCCCCCTTCTACAAGAGCCGATCTACAAGCTCACAATGCATCACAATGCAATGCGTTGTGAGCTGATAGATCTGCTACGATAGCTGAATGTATAACTATTATGATATGCCCAGAATAGGAACACTAAGGTTCATGTGAATAAGTGGTTGAAATTGATGCAAACACGCCCTGTTTGACAATATTTTCCCTCACACATTAATAGTGATAAATAATGTGTGTCAAACTAAGTCGGGAGTCAAGCCGATTACATTAATAGCAACACAATTTCCACTTGAAAGCCGTCCATAACCTTCATATAAATGAGAGCCAAGCAACGCTCTACCCCGTGCTGTTGTTTTGACATGTTTGTCAAGCGGTTTGTGCTGCTCGACAAACATGCTGCTAATGTGCAATGTTCTATAATGTTCACAGAACATCACTTATTCAATGTCAAACAAACTTCAGTGCTGCTGTAAACGGAGGGCTTTGGTATGCTGCTGCTCGCTGCATAACCCATTAACCCATTAAGACCTGAGGCGATTCTTTAAAAAAATCTAAATCCTAAAAAGAAAATCTAAAAAAATATTTTTCAAGATTTTTCAAAAATAGCAGATATGCAAGCTCATAGCGCGGCACTCGGTGCCGCGCTATGAGCTTGCATATCTGATATTTTTGAATGGCCAAAGACATCTAAAGTGACACAGATGCGTTCCAGGTATCAATGGGTTAAAACCAGAGGCCGAGTCTACAAAATGTGTCTTCTAAATCCTAACTGTTTTCTGAAAAAAAATGTGTTTCTATGTCAGTGGTTCTCAAACTCTTTCATGTCAAGAACCCCCAAAATGATATGTATTTGGCCGCGGACCCCCATCTCAAAAAAATGTGTTCCAGGGACCCCCCCAGAAGCAAAGATTTGAGTAAAACAGCACTTGTAAAAAGAGTAAAAAGCGGCACTTGTATTTCTGCTATTTTTTTATAGCCAAAGTATAAAATGACACAGATGCTTTCCCGGTCGCAATGGGATAAAGGTCTCTTCAGACAGGGCGAGGCGGGACGAGCGACTGACACGTCTGGTAATTAATGTTCAACCAGAGGCGAGCGGCAGCCAGGTAGGGAGATGTGGGCACATCTTGACAGGTGGAGCGATTGCGGTGGTGCTTCTGTCTCACACACACACACACACGCCCGCCTGTGCCCGTCGTAATCCTCTGAAGTACCAGCCTTTTGTGTGCGGCTCCATTTCTACGCCATCTCATCTCACGCCGGAGACACTTGCCGTAACCCATTGAGACCTGAAGCCGATTCTACAAAATGTCTTCTAAATCCCAACAGTTTTCTGAAAAAAAACGTATGTTTCTATATCAGTGGTGCTCAATCTTTTTCATGTCAAGGACCCCCAACATGATATGTATTTGGTTGCGGACCACCCATCTCAAAATATGTTGTTCCAGGGACCCCTAGAAGCAAAGAATGGACTTAAAAATGTTCGCTTTAAACAATGTATATTCAAAGATTTGCACACATTTTCACGATTTTTCAAAAATAGCAGATCTACAAGCTCATAGCGCGGCACTCTGTGCCGCGCTACGAGCTTGTAGATCTGCTATTTTTGAATAGCCAAAAGTGTAAAATAATGCTTTTTAGCTCAAATGAAAAAGTGACACAGATGCGTTCCAGGTCTTAAAGGGTTAAAAGATCATATCTACAGGCTAAGTTAGCTTGAAGATATGTTCTCGTCGGCACACGACAACCTTCTTGTGACAGAGTATAAACTAAGAGAAATGTGCCCCTCGGAGCACGGGTCTCCACCAGGGCAGGTATAGCTTATTTTGGGGCCATCGATGTTTCACGGCAATCGGACGCTGCCTTTGTGATTTGAGGCATTTTGTTCGAAACGTTGGAAGGCAATCTTAGCCAATCAAGACGGAATATGAAAAATCCAACAGATCGGTCTTGATCACATGACTATGGAGATAATACAGATAATATATTTCAAAAATAGCAGATATACAAGCTCATAGCGCGGCACAGAGTGCCGCGCTATGAGCTTGTAGATCTGCTATTTTTGAAAAGTCATGAAAATGTGCAAATCTTTGAATATCTATTCTTTTAAAGCAAACGTTTGTAGCTCAAATCTTTGCCCTGGAACAAAATATTTTGAGATAGGGGTCGGCGGCCAAATACATATCATTTTGGGGGTCCTTGACATGAAAAAGTTTGAGCACCAATGATATAGAAACATACTTTTTTTTCAGAATACTGTTGGGATTTAGAAAACATTTGTAGAATCGGCTTCAGGTCTTAATGGGTATAAGAGACCAGCAGTAGGACTTAGTTCCAATGACCATGAACACAGATTAGGACGATGCCTTTGCCTCATAGTCACTGAAGTAAATACTGGACCCATTCTTTACAAGCCACTCGTGTTCTGAACATTCTGACATCAAAATAATGGCCTATTTTCAGACGGACAAATCGGGAGAAAACATTCTTTGCTTGAGACCCGTCCGAGTGTCAGCGACTCCACGTTCACGTGGGGTGACCGACCGCGCCCACATTTTTGGAGAACCGAATAAGAAAATGCGGAAGTGATCCCCCTTTCCAAGCCCCGTGAAAAATACACAGTATTATGTTGCGAAAATATAAAGTCATTACAGCACCATAACATGGTTAATACATTTTATTTTGGGATGTACAATACATGAAAATTACGGGAGTAATAACGCGACTTGCGTCGATAACTAATCGATAGCGGACATTACTGCGTTTGGCTAAAAACAGTGTGTTTAGTAACGTCATACAAGCTAATTATTAGCCAAATTCCGCTAGCGCTCGGAGGACCCCACTGTTATTTTCGATTCCACTTCACATTAACTCATTTATTTCATATTTACATGCCGAGGTAAGCTCTGACATTTAAGTGATATGTAGCCTGATATTACCAGATTGCTACAGTGGGTTTAGAATATTTTAGACGATTTTTTTTTTTTTTTTTTGCTCATTTCAGCTCTGCTGGAAAATCAGCCTATGCGAGAAGACAGTCCCTGGGATACGGCGGGACAAATTTGGTAACAGTGGCGAGGGGGGTGGGACCGGCCCATCGTTGGTAATAATATGTCTTTAATAGATCTTCTGATGGTCGTGCTGCTGGGGTGGGTGACCTATACCTGTCTGCAGGTCCAGACCGAAATAGAAGAGAGCACCATCTCCAAGGGCACACAGCAAGTAGTAGCTCCCCTCGAAGGTGGTCATTAGGATGGAGCGAGGAATGATCTCTGGGGGGAGACACACACACACACACACACACACACACACACACACACACACACACACACACACACACACACACACACACACACACACACACACACACACACACACACACACACACACACACACACACACACACACACACACACACACACACACACACACACACACACACACGTGAATGATTTATTATCTCTCTTTAAGAAAATGTACAGACACAGACCGTCAAGCAATTTTTCAATATCATTGCAGAAAACTTTTATTTCCATATTTGAACTTCTCCTTACTTGATCATACTACAGCGTCACACAAAAGCATCAAAATTAGCTTGTAGATCTGCTACTTTTTCAGTTTTTTTTTTATTTGAATCCTTAAAAGTAACAGTTTTGCACATATGTGACTGGGTACAATGCTTTATGCCGCAAGTTGGCATTTTTCATTTTTCATTTACAGATTATTAAAGTACAGAATATAAGCTTTCATATGATGTATCATTCATTGAAATCGGAACACATTTGAAGAAGATGTGCTCATTTGAATCTGGTTATTATCTATAATAGTGCAAACTGAGATAATCCCTAAAGAATTGTCACTTCGGAGCACCTCTCAGCTCCAGGTAATGGGCGTGAACAATGGGTAATTTATTCAGCCTAGCCACTCCTCTAATCACTCCCCCATTGACACCTTTCAGTCAGCTGTCCACTTTATTTAGTGCCAGGGACCCCCATAGAGGATATGTGTTGTAAAAATAGGCATATTAAGTAATCATCAAACGGCTTTCTGATAGAATACCAACCTTCTTCAACATTCGAACTGTGTTAATATGAAAAAAAAACGAAAAATATGAAAAAAGTTAAATTCCCATTTTTACTCCACAGACGCGACTTGGGGAAAGTTTTACCAGTAGGGATCACATATGAGGTTTTCCACCCAACGGAGACTACATACAGTACATGACATAAAAGCAATGTGGGTTTTAGAAACCGAACACATGACAGAATAGCATACAATTGGAAAACACATTGGGGGCTGCGGGGGGGAGGGAGGGGGGAGCGGGTAAATATTTGCATACATTGTCAAATAATTAAGAATTCCAACAGAAATCCAATTAAGCCGCCATCTGGATTGTGTTGAGGGAATTGGACTTTGATGGATGCTATAGAGGCACGTGTGAGAGAGCTGCACACAAAGAGAAGCTTTTTCTTTACATTTTGCCTTTCATGAAGTTTAGATTTGATTAGCAGGAGAAAATTAAAGCTTTATAAATAAATGCACATGGCACACAACGAGATATTTTTCATCTATTTCTGTTTTGTTGCTGGATTAACCCATTAACCCATTGAGACCTGGAACGCATCTGTCATCTTTTGATTTGAGCTGAAAAGCATTATTTTACCCTTTTGGCTATTCAAAAATAGCAGATATACAAGCTCATAGTGCGGCACCGAGTGCCGCGCTATGAGCTTGTAGATCTGCTATTTTTGAAAAATCGTGAAAATGTGTGCAAATCTTTGAATATATATTATTTTAAAGCAAACATTTTTAACTCAAATCTTTGCTTCTGGGACCCCCTGGAACAACAATTTTGAGATGGGGGGTCCGCGGCTAAATACATATCATTTTGGGGGGGTCGTTGACATGAATAAGATTGAGCACCACTGATATAGAAACATACGTTTTATAGAAAACTGTTTTAGGAGACATCGGCTTCAGGTCTTAATGGGTTAAGACTGGGAACGCATCTGTGTCATTTTAGATTTCTTTGGCTACTCAAAAATAGCAGATCTACAAGCTCATAGCGCGGCTATGAGCTTGAGCCCTTTTTCTTTATCTTGAACATGTGTGCAAATCTTTGAATATATTTTAAGCGAACATTTTTAACTCAAATCTTTGCTTCTGGGGGTCCCTGGAACAACATATTTTGAGATGGGGGTTCGCGTTTCAGAATACTGTTGCTACTGTACATCAGTGGTGCTCCAACTTTTCCATATCAAGGACCCCCAAATGATATGTATTTGGCCGCGGACCGGAATATGTTGTTCCAGGGACCACCAGAAGCACAAAATCTTTGCTTTAAAACATATCTACTCAATGATTTGCACGCATTTTCCGCACAAAAAAAAAAGCAGATCTACAAGCTCATAGCGCGGCACTCGTGCCACTCGTGCTTGTATATCAGCTAATTTTGAATAGCAAAAGAAATCTCAAAACGACAGATGCGTTCCTGGTTTTAAATGTGTTAAGATGTCTGGGGGTGATCTCCATGCACACATTCATCAACTGGCTTACAGGGTGACGACTGTACGCATGCACACTTCAGAACGAGAATGATGTTCTAAATATCACATTGATGTTATAAGCCACATGCATCTTACAACAAAGAGGAAAAACACATTATGCAGTCAAATATTCAGCTAGACAGTCAAGGCAAAAAAAAAAAACATAGATTAGTAAAAAAAAAAGTAGGCCAATATTAAACAAATTATTTCTCCACAAATTCACAGAAAGTGTACTTCTTAGGACTTCACTGTTTAACCCATTAAGACCTGGAACGCATCTGTGTCACTTATGAGCTAAAAAAGCATTATTTTACACTTTTGGCTATTCAAAAATAGCAGATATACAAGTTCATAGCGCGGAACCGAGTGCCGCACTACGAGCTTGTAGATCTGCTATTTTTGAAAAATCGTAAAAATGTGTGCAGATCTTTGAATATATATATTTTTAAAGCGAACATTTTTAACTCAAATCTTTGCTTCTGGGGGTCCCTGGAACAAGATATTTTGAGATGGGGTTCACGGCCAAATACATATAATGTTGGGGGTCCTTGACATGAAAAAGATTGAGCACCACTGATATAGAAACATAGACTTAGGACACATGTAGAATCGGCTTCAGGTCTTAATGGGTTAATGGGTTCTCAATGTAATATGTGTAACATGACAGACTTAATAAAGGCCAGCATTTGTATGGCCTGCATTTTGTTCAAACAATAATAAATAATTCATCCATCAATTATGTTCTGCAGATTACTGGAAGATCAACATGGAGGGAGCAATAAAAACTGCATTATTACATAAAAAGATGACAAAGTTTGTGACTTAAAAGATGATAAAATAATGATTAACAAATGTGATGGAAGTGGATGGATCACTGCAATGAAATGGACAAATTGTACATTGGTTTGTAATTGTACATGCACACACTCAAACACACACACACACACACACACACACACACACACACACACACACACACACACACACACACACACACACACACACACACACACACACACACACACACACACAGTGAACTCATCATTCCCAGGGAGCTGAGAATGATTTAAAATCAACATTGCTGCCTTCTCTGAAACCCACAACTAAAGGAGGAGAAAGGGAGTCCGGGACCCCTAGGGGTCCTCAAGAGTTACTACAGATCTTTGTGTAATAGGAACTTAAAACAAATAATTATAATGTATTAACCACTTGAACAGCAGATCTACAAGTTCACAACGCATTGCAGTGCGATGCGTCCTGAGCTTGTAGATCGGCTATTTTCGGCAAAGAGTTTTGGTGTAGAGGGGGGGGGGGCAGAAATAGCAGATCTACAAGCTAACGCGTTCGTTCCTGACGCGTTGTTGTAAGCTTGTAGATCAGCTGAATAAAATGATTGTATTTCATTACATATATGTAAATAATTTCTATGTACATTTAAGTTATTTGTCATACCTGCCTTGTGCAATTTTTGATTAGGAACAGAATTAGTTTTTTATTCACATGTTCCAATGTTCAATGCAAAACACACAATTAAATCGTTAATCGCAATTATTTGAGTGCCAATTCATCGTCAACTTAGATTTGTAATGGTGACAGTCCTATCTATGAAAAAGTTGATGCTGCAACAGAATTGCAACCAACATGTAGGACCTACATGTTGACCTGCCAACCCTTCTGTTCTCACCAGGAGACTCCTGTTATTTGACCCCATCTCCTGAGGTCTCCTGTTCTTATCCTGTTTTGGGGGATTCCACCCTTTTTGTGTGGCCCCTCACTGATATAGGGCATCGCAGTTGCGGCCACTTCCGGGTTCCACTGCAAAATACTCAATGCATTTTTCCCATTGACATTTCCAAAAATATTGATATCAATTATTTTAAGCCTAGAATCAAGCTATCCAGGGTCCTGGTGAATCATGACCATAAAACGTTTGATTCTGTGAAAAAAACTTTTTGAAAATGGCAAAACAAAGGGTATTTATTAAATATAGTATATCATATAATTAAATATATATTAAAAAAAAAACACAGAAAAAAATGTTTTATGGTCATGATTCACCAGGATCCTGGATGGCTTGATTCTAGGCTTAAATTAATTGATATAAATATTTTTGGAAATGTCAATGGGAAAAATGCATTGAGTATTTTGAAGTGGAACCAGGAAGTGGGCGGGAACTGCGATGCCCTATGCAGCCACGGCCATTCATGTTAATTTGCTAGTTCCTTGAGTTTTTGATATGCAAATCAAAATGGCAGTATTTGATTGTTCTTTATGTTGGAAGGTGAGAGCTCTCTCTCTCTCTCTCTCTCTCTCTCGCTGAAGGGCTAAAAAGGCAGGCAGCAGCTGAAAACCCCTCAACAGCTGAAAAGCCCTCACTGCGTGGCTGCATGCCCCCTCTTCCATCTCTCCACGACCTCTAAGAGAGTATCAGGAGAGCCCACGGCATCCCATCCCACCCAGGTCACCACCTGCTCGACCTCTGCTGCCCCTCAGGGAGGCGCGGCTTTAGGTCCATCAAAGCTAAAAAACTAAAACAGTTAAAGACTAGAGGCTGTTACTGCACTACATTCTGCACAAACCTGATAACGCACGGAACATTTATCACAACTGACTTTCTGCATTCTACACATTTGACTGTGCAATATATTGTGTTGTTTTTAAAAAAAAAGAAGACGGCTCCCCAGAATACCACTACCATGACAACCCCTAACAAATGTCCCCCGTTGCAATGTGCGGCTTCGCGCCACATTTCAAGCTTGCAGATGTGCTATTTTTTAATGCTTTTGTGACTGTAGTATGATCAAGTAGGGCAGTGGTTCTCAACCAGTGGTCCTTGAGGGGGGTCCCAGGTGGTCCCCAGCTAAAAGGTGGAGGGTTGGTAACCGAATCGACCCTTATAGGATCTTTAATACTCTTGAGAGCGTAAAATGAAACCAAATGGACCCGTAAGGGTCCATTTGGTTTCATTTTACGCTCTCAAGAGTTAAATTATTGTTAAACATCTGCATTACCTAATTAAAGAATTGTTTTGATCAACAAATATTGTGGACAAAATCTCATCGAACGATAACAAAATATTCTAAGTTTTGGTTCTGAGAGTCTAAATCTCATCAAACGGTGGTCAGTGGCTCAAATGCATAATAATAACTAATGGACCTCGATATGAGAAGGGTTGAAAACCACTTTAAAGGGGCTACACCATGAATTTTAACTTTTTCTTCATTTTTGTGTGTTTTTGGTCTCCCCCACCTCTCTTCTGTTCCAACAAATACCCGACTTCGAGCATGCAGGCTTTCATAGGCTATCTGTGGTTTTTATGTAAATTGGTCTGAAAACAGTCCGTCAGATTTGTTCCCCCTGCCTACGTCACGTCTGGGAACAATTCCTCCCGTTTTTCAGTTCTAACCAAAAAAAAAAAATCCCCAAAAAAAAAAAGAAATTCATTTTTTTTTTTTTTTTAATTTTTTCTTATTTATTTTTTTTACTTTTTCCACACAGAACCAGGACATAACATGCATACAAACTGGCTCAATAGCGCCCCGTGCCAAACAGGACAATGTGGTATTGCAGGTGAAAGTGCTTTATAAGCCAGAGAGAAGTTAGTTGGAATGAGTATATCTGAGGCTTGATTTAGGCTCAAACCTTTTGAAAAACGTTTGAGGGACATAAACAATATGATATCAAATATTATTATTATTTTTTAAATTCATGGTGTAGCTCCTTTAACAGAGCGTTCATTTACGAAACAAGACAAAAAAGTTAGAATATGGAGATAAGAGGTTTTCTCTGCCCCCCCTGACACAGTCTATTAATAACGTGTAATTGTCCTCTCTCACCTCCTCCCAGCATCTCCTTGTGCAGGGCGGTGAAGCAGGGCAGCTTGAGCACACGGGCAGAGATATCGGTCCAAAGGCCCACGGCGCACAGCGGGGACTCGTTGCCCCCCTCGCCCAGAGGGGTGATGTCCAGACAGGCCACCTCGTGCTCCATCTCTGTAGTGCTGGGGGAGGGAGGGAGGACGGATGGATGTTTCATTTTGACAGAATTTTTTCATTTAGTTTTAGTCATAGTCTTTTGAAATAATTTAGTCGACTAAAATGTATCTTAGCACGCCGTGATAGCGTCTTAATGCCTGATTTATACTTAGTGACGGTGAGGGCCGCATGCCCATCCCTGATGTAAGCCTATGTTGCCCAATGCATAATATCCTAACAGTAAACATGCATGTTGTTTTTTAGTACATCAGTGGCTCTTTAAACTTTTAACATCTCAAGGACCATCACTTTGGTATCCATTAGGCTAGTGGTTCCAGTGGTTAATTGTGTCTACTATGACGAAAAATGTTCGCTTTTATTCACTGACGAAAACTAAGCTATGATGACTAAAACTATGACTACAATATATTGACAATGTCTTCAAATAAAAACTAGAGTAGAAATGTGTGACGGAGGGACTAGTGGAGCAGAGATCCCTGAAGAACTAAGACAAGTCGTTTTATGCTGTGAGTGTCGCACTCCAAAAATAGCAGATCTACAAGGGGATCACAACAGCGATGTGTTGTGAGCTTGTAGATCAGCTATTTATTTATTTTTTCGTCTTTTTATGCCTTTATTTAGAGCGGGATAGGGAAAGTAGGCTGACAGGAAATGGGGAAAGAGATGGGGGGGGGTGTGACACGCAGCAAAAAGGTCGTCGGGAACGGGAGTCGAACCCGCGGCACGCTGTCAGGCTGGCATTGCAGCCTATAGGGTGCCTGGACCGTCACGCTACGCTACGGCCCAGGCCTAGATCGGATATTTTGGAGAGAAAAAAAGTTTGACACGTTTTTTTTTTGTACTTTTACTTTGGTACTGAAAGTATACTTTCATGCCATTACTTTTGTACTTTTTCCTAAAGTAAAAGTTGAGTACAGGCCTTTTACTTGTTAAATATTGGAGTAGTTCCTCCACCACTGAGGACACAGAGCCATGAGCCATATGGCTCATTACTCACACAGTATAAATCAGGCTCTAGGTCTCGGCGGTGCTGTGCCACTTAAAGTGACCTTGTCCTGCCTGTCCGTCTGTCTTTACCTGATCTGTTTGAGCTCTCCGGCCAGGATCTGGAGGTAGTAGAGAGCCCGTCCTACGGCCAGGACCACCTGGGTGTGGTTGCAGGCAGCCACACTGATGTTCCTGGACTGAGGCTCCTTCCACTCGCTCACCAGAGCCTTGCTCTCCTGCAGGACCAGCCGCACCGAGCCCGACGTGATCTGACAAAGTACACAAGAGTAGTTCTCAAACTGTTTTCATGTCAAGGAGCAAAGATATCAGTTAACACATCGGGTGCCAGAGGTTTATTAAAATATTGTACGTTCAGTGCCTGCTATTCTTCCATCCACTTACGTTGATACGTTTCGTGCTGTAGAAACCCCGACGCGGAAGTGCATGTAAACAAAGCGTGTGTGCGAGACGGCGGAGGGTCCCGCCTAACGCCTGGAACAATAATATGTATAACGCGATCCGCCATTGCAGAGTGATCGCCGATCGAAAACGGCTCACTTGCACCACGTTAAAAAGAAATGGAGATATTAAGCTTTTAGTCAAGGGGTTAACATTGGAGAGGCCGACCGGAAGGATTTTTGACATGGATCCACAGCCGGCCTCTTCTTCTCAGAGACTCCTTGGATGATCCCAAAGTTTCGTTAGAGCTTAGAGTTTTTTTAAAGGACGACTTCACCACTTTTCAACATGTTTTCATATAATAGGTCCTCACTAATGCTCATGATAAAATGATTAAAAAAAAATCTACTTGGTCTGTGTCTCATAGGAGGGCTGTGGACAGTCCAGAAACCCGTCTACCAGTGACATTTTTTTTTCCAAAAAGATTTTTTTTTAAATATTCAGATTTTTATTAAGGCGAGAACAATGGGATCTATTATTGCATTGCAACTTTCCAGGAATACAAAGCCTGCAGTTTCTATTAGCTTGGATTCCCCATCGATGATGTCACTGGTAGACGGGTTTCTGAACTGTCTACAGCCCTCCTCTGAGACACAGACCAAGTAGAAAAAAATTCTATCATTTTATCATGAGCATTAGTGAGGACCTATTATATGAAGACATGTTGAAAAGTGGTGAAGTCGTCCTTTAAGATTCAGGTTGGGTTTAGGGTTATGATGAGGTATTTAGAGGTTAGGTTTTCCCTATTTTATACTTAATTTCGCGGCGATGTCTCACACCGACTAATGCCGATCTACAAGCTCACAACGGGTTGCGAGCGTGTAGATCTGCTATTTTTCAGCTATTCTCTAGCTATTTTTCGGCATTTTTCATCATTTTTCATCATTTTTCTCAAGTATAGTAATACAAACCTGTGTGTGTGCGTGTGGTAACTCTTTAGGGGAGCAGTACGTTGCTAAGCATGTGAACAAATCCCTGTGGCTACTAGCTACTAGCTGCTAGCTACCCTCCGGCTGACAAGAGTTGATCCTCTGTTATGGAGGATATAAGGATTCTATATTTGGAAGGAGGCCAACAATGGCACAGACACACAAAAAAGAAAAGATGAAAGGGCTTTTGAAGTCACAAAGGTAAAGAAGGAAAATGAACACGGCGAGATATATTCCATTAGAGCAAAACTATAGCAATAGATCCGGGAGGAGTTTCACGTATTTTATGAGAACAAAAGAAACGCAATGTAAAAGACAGAAGAAAATGTTCAAACACACCATGAACAAGCCATAACAGGAGAGGTTGTTGGGATGCAACAGCATGTAATAGAGATAATGGCCATAATTAGACATACAGCTAGAAGGGTCCAGTTTGAGGCTCTTTCGTGGCCTGGATGATGGAATCATTTCACCATCTCATTTTAAGATGTGAACCCTACTCCAGGATTAAAGCAAAAAACTATCTCACGGCTTGTTTTTTTTGCTTCAGGAGTCCTAGCGCTGTGTTTCCTAAACAATTATCACTATATGACATTAATGCTGTTCTACATAGAGCCAACCAGTTGAAGTAATTGCAGATTGGGGCTTTAAAGCACTATGTAACTTTTTTTTAATGAATAAGATGTCATTTTGTCTTATTTGTATGGAGTACGTTAATACAATATAACTTATACAATTGGGGTGGTTGTATTTTGTCTCCCTACTCTTCTATCGTGTCAAAGGTCATGTCTCACCTAGACACAGGATCTGACACAAATTTTTACCTGATGGTCAAGATTCAATTCATCCCCTGAGCAAGCAGGCAGGCTCTATTAGCTCAGTGGTAAGAATTTCAGGACTTGCACAGGAAACCAGCTTCAAATTCGGGGTAGATGAGGAAAGTTCCATGATAATGCTGCACACAGCATCTATAAAAAACAATGCTAATGCTGGACACAGCATCTATAAAAAACAATGCTAATGCTGCACACAGCATCTATAAAAAACAATGCTAATGCTGGACACAGCATCTATAAAAAACAATGCTAATGCTGCACACAGCATCTATAAAAAACAATGCTAATGCTGCACACAGCATCTATAAAAAACAATGCTAATGCTGGACACAGCATCTATAAAAAAACAATGCTAATGCTGCACACAGCATCTATAAAAAACAATGCTAATGCTGGACACAGCATCTATAAAAAACAATGATAATGCTGCACACAGCATCTATAAAAAACAATGCTAATGCTGGACACAGCATCTATAAAAAACAATGATAATGCTGCACACAGCATCTATAAAAAACAATGCTAATGCTGGACACAGCATCTATAAAAAACAATGATAATGCTGCACACAGCACCTATAAAAAACAATGATAATGCTGCACACAGCACCTATAAAAAACAATGATAATGCTGCACACAGCACCTATAAAAACTATGATAATGCTGCACACAGCACCTATAAAAACCAATGCCATTAAGTGAGTAATTGCCTCTCATCAAGAGGCTCAGAGTGAGTGTCAGAGGCGGAGATCTTTAGGGAAGGGCCGGTCAATGAAACCATATTAAAATGCCAAGCACACAGGGAGGCTTGCTCCAAAAGGAAAGGTAAATCTGGGGTCATCTGTCCGCTGAATGAACCCAATAAGACCTGAGGCCGATTCTACAAAATAATGCCTTCTAAATCAGCAGTTCTCAAACTTTTGTCATGCCAACTTCTGCCAAGGACCCCCAAAATGATATGAATTTGGCCGCGGACCCTCATCTGAAAATGTTTTGTGCCAGGGACCCCCCAGAAGAGAATCTTCTTTTGATTTTCCAAAATGTTCGAACACTTTTTCAAAATTCAAAGAAGTCAAAAAATAGCATATCAGATGTACAAGCTTGCAGCAGTCGCAGTGGCCCACTGTGAGCTTGTATGTCTACTATTTTTGAGAACCACTGTTCTAAATCCTAAGAGTTTACTGAAAATCGTATGTTGCTATATATAGCTAACATCTAAGATGACCAGGTTTTAAAGTTTAAAGGAGAGGATAGGGATGCAGAAAGGCGTGCAGCTGGGTATAAACACATCATGTTTACAAGCTCCATGTAGCAGAATGCTACATGAAGGCATCCCTATTTTGGGCATGTCATTATTCTTTTAGCTACAGTGACGTTACCCCATGCTAAAGTAGTGTGAATAGGGGAAGGGAATCAGAGTCACTTGAATGTGTTGTGTGTGCAAACAAAAGGTACTTCTCGAGTGGATCTGGATCCGTTCCGTGGCTCGGACGCTTCGGACGTCATCCGCCTTCATTTTTCATAAGATGGTGGTTAGTTGCGCTAGAATACGTAATCATCGTTTTGCACCGGGACAGAGAATATCTCGCCGTGTACGATCTGTCTCACAAAACTCTCTTTGTAGGTTTACATTTTGTACTAATACTGTGAATTCTCTGTAGGCTTTTTAGCTTTTCTTATGTTGCTTAAGTTGTATCACTTTTGGAGATATTTTAGTTATTTGCTGTGTATCATGGATGTGCTATTGTTGTTTGTTTTGTAGTGTATGTTTAGCAAACACGTGTAATTTTATTCTGCCTCTTGGACAATTCACACTTGTCGCACACATGTGTTTTTACTGGTTAAATTAAAAAAAAGCATATTTGGGGGCATGTGTGTCTCCAAAAATATACAAAGCTTTTCAATTATGTAAAAAGATATCCAAGTAGAAACAAAAACGAGCACACTCAGTCCATTCAAATAGAGTTGACCGGGTGCACGGCTTAAGAAGACTCACAATGGAAAAAGAACAGCCTGCACTCCAAAGTACTTCTGGTACTTTTTAAATAATAATAAGGCACGGACATACACGTGTACTGTATGTCTTATTATTAATGAGAAAGTACCAAAAGGACTTCGGAGGGAGTGCTGGCTGTTCTTTTAACATAGTTAAAAAAAAGAGAAGAAAATAGCCTATCTACAAGCTCACAACGCATCACGATACAACACGTTGTGAGCTTGTAGATTGGCTATATTCGCGGCACACACCGTCGTACCACTAAGAATAAAATAGGCTTTAAATGGTTAATATCATAATGGTCAGACAAGGACTCAAGCAACACAAATGTTTGTCCTAGTGCAGCTCAGAAACATTGGCAGCACCTAAGATCAGTCACGTTTTTAATTATGGTCTAACAGCTATGGCCTTTTTGGTTTAAGGTCCAATGCTGACAATTCCTGACTGATGGATTCCATTCTTTAACTAGAAAAAGGTCAAGTATGTTATTGTGGGCCAGCAATGTTCCGAATTTGCCAATCAGGATGGAATATGAAAAATGACGGCTCCGTCTTGATCACTGGACTAGACATATTGCGTATCGATCTGCGTGATGTTTGGACAACATTTGTAGGAGTAATATGAAAAAAATGTTTAGCAAAAATCTGACATGGAAAATTTGAGGCATTTTCTTCAAAACGGAGCACTCCTGCTAACTTTGGAAGCCAATCTCAGCCAATCAGGATGGAATATGAAAAATCTGAAAGAACAGAATGTTTCGTTTAATGACTACAGATATAATGTGTACCGATTTGCGTGATGTTTGGACAAAATCTGTAGGAGTACCGTCAACAAATGTATTTAGCAAATATCGGCCTCCTAGTGGCGCTATAACAGGCCCATGTGAAAGATTTGGGGCAGAGGTTCTGCTCTGGCATCCAGGGAGTGTGTGTGCACAGTTTTGCTGCGATTAAGCCAACAGTGCCGGAGATTAGCTGCTCGCAGACGGACAGACAGACAGGGTGCAAAACATAGTCTCTGCCACGCCTTCGGCCTGACAAAAAGGAGACTTTTTCTGAAAAAATTATATCAATGCTCAAATGCATTGATATGAGGTTCAAATGCTCTCAGGCAGCATGCCATCTGTGCCATCACTAGTTGTTGATGTGTAACTGACTGATTTGTATACTTTTGTCTGTACTTTTGTCTAATAAAAGTATATTTTCCTAAATCTGGAGACGATTCATATTTAACTATACAGATTATTACTGTGCACTGTACTATATAAGATATAAGACTTTGTGTTTGAGCATGAATATGCATTTTTAGAACTCCAACTTTTAAACATCTGGCTAGGGGAAACACTGACATCTATCGAGACAAATATAGGCTACCCACATTTAAAAACAATTATGCTTCCGTCATACACACCACTGCCACGTTCAATTATGTATCAGACAGACGCAGTCTTATTAAGAAAAGAAAATGAATAATGAATACTGCAAGCAAATGGAATCTTTAATTGGGGCAGCAGTAGCTCATGTCCCCCAACAGGAAGGTTCCCAGTTCGATCCCGGGCTGCCCCAGAGTTAGTGCCGAAGTGTCCTTGAGCAAGACGCTGAACCCCTAATTGCTCCCGATGAGCAGATTGGTTTTGCCTTGCATGGTTTCCTCCTCCATCGGTGTGTGTGTGTGAATGGGTGAATGTAATGCACGATCATTGTAAAGCGCTGATTTATTCTCCACTGTTGGCATTACATGAAAACATCAAAGTTAAAACCTGGTGTCCTTTTCCAGGTAAAGGTATCAACCACTTTCAACCTGGTGTCCCTATTCTGGGCATGTCACTATGGGTGAAAATGAGCACGCACACATGTGAGCTTGTGGATCGTCTACTTTCGCTGTTTGTCGTACAGCGAAGTATATCAGGCTTAAGGTCCTTACACACCGGGGCGTTTTTTTGGTGCGAATAATGCGTTTTTTTTAAAAAACGTATAAAGTCAATGGCTCCGTACATGGAGCGAAAAAGCGAAGCGAAAAAGCGTCTTTTAATTATTCGGAACGAGTCCGAATTTTGCGTATATTGGCTATATTCGCCGGTATGTAAGGACCTTTAGAAGCATGAACCCAAGCATCCCTATTCTGGGCATACGTATCATAACATAATACGAACATCCTGGGAAAGTAGCAGATTGTAAGCCAAGAGATTTGGTGGAGGGGGAAAAAAGGATGGCACCATAGACCTGGGATACCCTGGTCGACTTAAAGGAGAATTCCGGTCATTTTAAGTGTTATGTTTGATGTGTGTCAAATCACTTACCAACGTAGAAATGAAAATCGCGTTACTCCACAGATCCCCCTATCAACCCCCACCGTTGGCACTAGAGGAGGATCGTGGATAGCCCAAATTCGCCTATTTTAACAAATGTAAAGTCTGTTTTTTTCTCCTAGTACTCATTGTGGAGTCCCATGATAACGTAACAGGCGCTAAAACTCCCGACAAGCTAACGGCTAATAACAGAACGAGCTAACGCTGGGGCTGCTTATCTCTCTGCATGGCAGCCCCAGGTTGCCAGGTCGGGAGAGAAACCAGCAACCAGCATTAGCTCGTTCTGTTATTAGCCGTTAGCTTGTCGGGAGTTTTAGCGCCTGTTACATTATCATGGGACTCAACAATGAGTACTAGAAGCAAAAAAACAGACTTTGCATTTGTTAAAATAGGCGAATTTGGGCTATCCACGATCCTCCTCTAGTGCCAACGGTGGGGGTTGATAGGGGGATCTGTGGAGTAACGCGAGTTTCATTTCTACGTTGGTAAGTGATTTGACACACATCAAACATAACACTTAAAATGACCGGAATTCTCCTTTAAGTACAGAGTGTTTAACACATCCACCGCCAAGGGCTAATCTCATAATGTACTCACCACTGCCAAGGTTTTATTGTTGTTTTTTGTTTTTTTCAAGTCGCCATAGGCCCCGTTAAAATCCTTTAGATTGCGCGATCCACTGTTTGTAAACAACCTCCACATGTTGCTTCGTCTTTTAGTCCAGACCGCGAGTCAAACGGAGCCGCCATGTTTGAGTTCTGACCGTTTATGTTAACATGGGAAATGCGAGGAGGAAAAACTACACTGACTAAAAGGTTTTAGTGGTTTCACTTAGAATGAAGGCCGACGGGAAACAAAAAACGGGATATTACTTCCGGGTCACTTCCGGTGGTGTTACACTGAAAATGGTCCCCCTAGAAAATTGAAAAAAAAAAAAAAAAAAAAAACGAAAAAAAGGAAAAAACACCCGCACCGTAGGACTACGGTTTCGGCGCTTAACAGTTGGATTTAACGGACCGTAGGACTACGTTCTTGGCGGTTAATGTGTTAATAAGTGGTTACAAGGTTAAGATAAAGCCACCAACATAGGTACAGCAGATTTCTGCTGGAAAAAAAACACTTGGTCATGTACAGTACCT
The DNA here is from genome assembly GCF_963454915.1 of Gymnoscopelus microlampas. Taxonomy (NCBI): domain Eukaryota; kingdom Metazoa; phylum Chordata; class Actinopteri; order Myctophiformes; family Myctophidae; genus Gymnoscopelus; species Gymnoscopelus microlampas. The sequence continues at coordinate 6,315,522 of NC_139962.1, forward strand.
TGCATTTTTAAAGTGTTTTTAAGTATGCATGGTCATGTGTTTGGAAAAAACACCACTGATAAAGAAAGGGTTAAGGACGACATCACCCATTTTCATCCTCACGATAATATGGCAAAATATTTGTCTACTCGGACTGTGTCTCAAACAAGGGCTGTGGACAGTTCAGAAACCCGCCTACCAGTGACATCATCGATGGGGAATCCAAGCTAATAGAAACTGCAGGCTTTCTATTCCTGGAAAGTTAGCGTGCTATCATGGAAGCCATTGTTCTCGCGTTAATACAAATATAAATTAAAGTGTCCACAGCCCTCCTATGAGACACAGACAGAGTAGAAAAGAATTAGGATTTTTTTTTTATCAGGAGCATTAGTGAGGACCTATTATATGAAGATAGCTTGAAAATGGTTGAAGTCGGCCTTTAACCTTTTGAAAACAACTTTCTCCCACCAGTATCCCACACACACACACATTCACAGGTGCGGCAGAACCAGAGAGAAATACAGATGCCGTACATAATTGTCCTTATAGGCTAGGCTCAGGTCAAACGAACTCGATAAAGCATCTCCTATTGGCAAGAATCACCGTAACGACTTTTCTCCTATGCATAATAAAGTTATGCAGAGATAAAAGTTTATCTAGATAGGCAGGCAGCGCTCGCACTAGACGAGACAGTTCAGTACATACGCGCCTGCTTCTAAAATGCCAGCAGGCAGATCAATTATAACTTAATGGATTCAAACACACATCGAGCTCTCGCTCGACTGTTGGAAAATGAGGGATTCCTACCAAAAAAAAAAACACGAGTCTTTGGGTTCGTTGGGTTACAAGCTAAGCTGTGACTAATCTGCGATTACTACGCTGCATTTCATTTTAATTGCTGATGGTTATCAAAGTGTACATAGAAATAATATTTACGACACAATCTATATAGACTTTCTCACGTCTGTCTTCTGCCCTTTCTATGTGTTTAAATCACGTTTGAAAACTCACTTGTACTCCTTGGCCTTCGAAAGTTCTGACTGAGAGTTGCCGTTTCCACTAAGGCATTGTGTCTACATGTTGTCCTGTTTATTGTGTATTGTTTTGCTCTTGTATATTTTAGTATTTTTCTGTTACTGAGTGTACAGCGCTTTGGTTCAACGCTGTTGTTTTAAATGTGCTCTATAAATGAAGTGGATTGGATTCCAACAAAATACATTAGGTCAACCTCCAAGGTCAACCTAATGGTCTAAATCAGGTCTTCAATGTTTTCCAGGCCAAGGACCCCTTAGCTTTGAGACAGATCAAGCAGAGACCCCTATCGTGATACAACCCTGTACCCTAGTGCCAATGAACTGTATTGTTCTACTATGCAAGGGATAATGCATGGGGAGGTAGTCATTATTGAAATTTAAAGCCCGACAGGGCGATTAACCACCGAGGCGCAGCCGAGGTGGTTAATCGCCCTGAAGGGCTTTAAATTTCAATAATGACTACCTCCCCATGCATTATCCCGCTTATTACACGGCTACTTAATAAATACATAAATACATTTACCCAAAAGTAACAACAAAACGAAGTATTTCCTTGCTTACGGCAATGAAAGTATTCCATAAGTATTGGGCTGGGCGGACAAGTTCGCATCGCAAAAACAAATGACGAAATGGAAAAAAACTCGCCCCAAAACACACTCGCCCCCCATTCTATTTACTGCCGATTTGCCTGTAATACCGCCGGATTTGCCCCGGGGCGACTGTGTTTTGGGGCGAGCGTTTTGGTATTCCCCCGCTGCCACGATAAACAAGGAAGCGCAGTGGATCAAATAGAATGACTTCTCGGTTATTGCATCGTCTATTTCTCACTTCAAATGTTTTCAAAAACATTCTTGAGAGCAACGTTTAGTTGTAAATGACATTGTTTGTTTGTTTACATGGCTGTCATGTTGGATAAAGCATATAACCAAGCAGCACAGGTTGATATGAGCAGGTGTTCTGAGTCTCTGATTACACAGCGGTCCGTTATAGAGCTCATCGGTCATTATCCAGAAATAATGACCGATGACTGACCAATCAGAATCGAGCATTCAACCAAGCCGTGTAATAAAGATACATAGTATCTTGTGTGTCTGTGTGTATAAGATGTCTATGTATAGGAATGTGTTCATGTTGCTACTGTACATTGTTCTGTGTGATGGTTCCGTCTGTTGGCTACGATGACATTAGTCCCTGTGTGGACTGAAACATTTGCCGTGCTTTATTCTGTCCTACTCTGGACAGTACAGCTCCGGAGACCAAGACCTATAGTCTCTTTCTGTGTGCGAGTCCTTCTCTGCTCTAATGTAACTATTTGCCTGGACTGACGCACCAGTGAGTCAGACAAATAAAGGACAGTTCCCCAAAGGCACAGCTCAATCTTTGTTCACCTTTGCATGTTTAACAAAATATTGCATTTGACATCCTCACATGGACACTAATACAAGAGAGAGAGAGTGTGTGTGTGTGTGTGTGTGTGTGTGTGTGTGTACCTGGATAAGCTGCTGGTGGGCCACGTTGCCACAGTAGAAGGTCTGCTGGTTGTCCACAAAGCCTGGTAGCTCCGTCTCCTCCACCTCCTCACCGCTCAGCATCAGCACTCTGGCATAGAAAACAGTGTTTAAAACCAGGCTGCAGCACCACACACACACACACACACACACACACACACACACACACACACACACACACACACACACACACACACACACACACACACACACACACACACACACACACACACACACACACACACACACACACACACACACACACACACACAGAGAGAGAGCAAGCAGTGACCATCTCACCTGGTTTGTCCAACGAACGACAGCACCAGCATGTCGTCTGTGTCTCTGCCGGCCTCCGAGCGCAGCGGCCACAAACCTGAACACAAGATGAAGGGGTTAAAGCCTGACCCCATGGCAGAGTATTGGGTCTAATGCTGATCCACATGTTGTAGTCCTAGACTTTGGTGAAAAAGTGCAAAACGTTGAAATCAATGTGAAAACCCTAGATGTTATTAGTTGAACTTGATTTCAACTAAACCCATTAAGACCTGAAGCCGATTCTACATGTCTCCTAAATCCCAACAGTATTCTGAAAAAAAAGTATGTTTCTATATCAGTGGTGCTCAATCTTTTTCATGTCAAGGACCCCCAAAATGATATGTATTTGGCCACGGACCCCCATCTCAAAATATGTTGTTCCAGGGACCCCCCCAGAAGCAAAGATTTGAGTTAAAAATATCCGCTTTAAAAATATATATATATTCAAAGATTTGCACACATTTTCACGATTTTTCAAAAATAGCAGATCTACAAGCTCGTAGCGCGGCACTTGGTGCCACGCTATGAGCTTGTATATCTGCTATTTTTTGAATAGCCAAAGTGTAAAATAATGCTTTTTAGGTGTACGGAACCTGTGTGTGTGGGTGTGTTTCTTTCTGTCTGTCTGTCTTACGCATAACTCGGGCATCAACCATTTGCACTAATCTACTTCAGACTTGCCGTGTGTATTGTATTGTACTGATGCTGGAAGCATCATCAGGGACATTCACCACCCCAGCCACGGCCAGGGAAAACGATACGGGAGCAACACCACCAGGCTCTCTGAACAGTTTTTACCTAGCAGCAATTAGACTGCTGAACAAGAGCAAAAAGTCTGGAGACGCTGGACAGACTGATCTGAAATGTGTTTTAAAAGGGACTCCATTTCTATATACGTACATTCATGACTCTTATTTACTATGCACTTTAGTTACATTAATTGTATTATAAAGATTATTCATATACTATGCACTTTATGCCTCTCCCTCTCTCATTTAATTATCCATCTTTTAACTGCAATGATGAGCCTGCACAACTAACAATTTCACCCATCTTACGTGTGATGTGATGTGACAATAAAGATTGATTCTGAATTGCAGAGGACCCCAAGGCTCTGTTGTGTTGAGTGGGGATTGGGTCAGATCGGCGGCTGTCCAGAACCAAAAAAAATCCAGATCTCTGTTATCTGTCTCTCTTTTAATCATATTTTTATGCCTGTACATGCAGATCGGATCCTGATGTCAACAATATGACATCATAGACTGGACTCCTAGTACTAAACTAAGCGCTCTGACAACAGGTCAAAGGGCACAACAGGTATTGCTATTGCATAATCGGAGGGGCATGCATTCCCAACAGGGAATCGGCAGGGTACAGTAGTTCTCAAACCTTTTCAAGTCAAGGACCCCCGAATTGATATATATTTGGTTGCGGACCCCCATCTGAAACTGTGTTGTGCCAGGTACACCCAGAGGAGAAGATTTGTGTTAAAAAAAAAATGTTCAAACGAAGTCAAGTGACGTGCTGTGAGCTTGTATATCTGCTATTTTTAAATAGCCAAGGTAGCCAAGTTTAGCTGTGGACCCCCTGGAACCCCTCCAAGGACCCCTGCGGGTTCCCGCACCCCACTTGGAGAAACCACTGCCCTAGAATATTAAACTTTAATTTTATACAATGAACAAGCAAAACGAAAAGTAAATACAAAATGCATGTAAACGGAACTTCATTTTATTTAACCACTTAATCCATTAAGACCTGAGGCAATTCTAAAAATGTTTTCTAAATCCTAACAGTTTTTTGAAAAAAAAAATCTGAAAAATATTTTTTCCAGATTTTTCAAAAATATCAGATCTACAAGCTCATAGCGCGGCACTCGGTGCCGCGCTATGAGCTTATATATCTGATATTTTTGAATAGCCAAAGAAATCTAAAGTGACACGTTCCAGGTCTTAATGGGTTAAATGGAAAGTGCAACGACCAGAACCCAAATTATTTGTATTGCCAGATACAGTATGCTTGCTCATACAGTAAGAGGAATTTGTCTCAGTAAGGTTGGAGCAAAGTATAGAGTCATTAAAATGATTTACAACTATTGTCATGGTTGGGCTAAGATATGGCCTTGTCATTCCGCGGCCTTTGTTGACCCCGCGGCAGCTGGGTGACCTTGCCAAGCAACGCGCTCTTCTGGAGAAGAGGAACAAGCGCGGGGGGCGTCAACGTAGGCGTTGGAACGCCAATCAACTCACTGTTGCTGTGGACACTAACTCTGCTCCTTGATGCCAGCCGTCACACCACGGCCACAACTTCCTCTTTCTCAATGACTTGCTAAAAACTGTACTTTTTGCTCACATGACCTAAATGGCCATGGCAACAGCTGAAATGTTTTAACTGGTAGAAGGAAAAACCATATTAGGTTTTTCCTATTGAAATAATCTAACCAGCACCATATAAGGTTTAGCTACTGAAATGATCTAACCCGGAGGGAGGCGATCCCATATTTGGTGTGTCGGATGGAGCCAAAATTGTATAAATACTGCTGTATATCTCTGTTCTGGGGGGGTTGGGTAGAGAAGCTTGTGTGAGGTGTCACTTGTTTGTGCCTTTTACTGGGCGACGGACATAGCCTTGCGCGGAACTTCTCCCATTTGTAGCTCTCTCTGATTAGTTCCTTTTGGCGGCCACACTGCAACGAGGTTGCGGGGAGCGATAGTGAATTCTGCTGTATTCGACTGGGACCTTGGCATTGCCCATAATCTGGTTGAATAAACAGAGAATTTTGTCAGCTCCTAGCATTACCGATTGCTTGGACGCCTAATCTTAGGTAGCCTTTAGTTCGCAGGAATTGAGGAATATTATCCCGATTTAACATTCAAACAAGAATTCATGGCATTGCCCGTATCTTGGTTGAATTAAGTTGAATATGGGGATATTTTTCTGCCTGTGCCAGGCACCTTAGATTTAGGAAATGAGGAGATAGAGCTTAGGGGTCTGTTGTCTGTCTTATCAGAAATTCTGCCTTTTCATACATATATTTGTATTTTTGCTAAAAGCCTGTATTAGCTTGAGTGTTAAATAAAAACCCTTTTCTATGAGAGAAGTTTTAAGAGGATTTCTTCATACGAGCCGTTTGATCTTATCAGCGGACACTTGGGTGAGTGAGAAAATATGCAACAGAGGTTACTATAAATAGAAATAGGCATTTTAGAGTGTGTTCTCAGTGCAGAGAGGTTAATAGTTTCACAGCTACATTTGGTCTGAAGACTTCTCGGCGCGGGGCACGCGCTATCTGGGGTGCAACGGCACTGCCACTGCTACACTTATTGGGTTTAAATTCATAGGGTTTATAGGTTTTGCTGAAACTATCGAGGGTAGTTGAAATTAGGAGTGTTTTAATTTCTTCTATTTTCGTCAGGCCATTACATGGCGCCCGAACAGGGACATGAGATTGACTGCTCATGTTAAACTGAACGCTGGACTTATATTAATAGACATCAGAGAGACCGCTGATGTTAAAAGTTAATTTTGTCCAAAATAGTAGTGTACACTAATACTTGGAGTTAGACATTTGGAGAGACCGCCAAATGCCATAACTATTAAGACTCTGAATGAGTCTAGTTGAACCAGTGATTCCAGTTCAAAATTATTTTCCGTGAAATTTTTTAGATGTAGAACGCCCACACGTTTCACATCTTTGAGTTAAATTTTCACAACTTCTCCCGTGAGGCCTTCCTATACTCACGTAAAAATTGTTTCCTGATCCGCGAGAGATCTCTCTATATTTGTAATGTAACGCAGAATGAGATCTACAAAACGCTCGTAAAAGCGGGGCAAAAAGCTATTGCCAGTTTTAAACCGTGAAGGACGAGAATAGAGAAACCGGATTCAAATAGGATAGAAACCTGTTTAAAATTATTGTCGCCAAAGATAGATATTTGATTATAATTTAAAACAAATTTGAATTATTATCTTATCCCATAAAACATTTTTGATCAAAAGGTTTTGTTTTGCAAAATTCTAATTACAATAAGTTTGGATTTTACAAATAAGAATAAATCTACCATAATTCTGTTTGCTTATATTTGGATAAAAAATAAGTTGCCCATCATAAATGGCTGATCTTGTCCCAGACCCGGATGACTCCTTTAGTGGAGTTTCTGAGGGCGCCCAGTCAGTTTTTCAAGGTCACGAGGGCTTCGAGGAAGACGCCGTGATTGTTGAGGACCTTGCTGAGGCAGAGGTTGACGAGAACTGGCCAGGCGGTCATATTCACAATGACCCGCCGGCATATGATGAGGTACCCCCCGAAATTATGGATGAAGATCCTTGTCCGGTCCGCCCCAAGGAGGAACCCACTCGTGCGCATGATAGGCGGGCAAATGACGGCAGTGGCTCTTATGAACAGCTCTTTCGACCTGTCCAGCCCGCCCCATGCTCTGCCCCGGTGGAACGCCATGACCGCATAGCTAGGATTGAGCAGGAACGGCAGGTCCACCGGATGCGCGCTGAGGCCCAACGGGTTCACAATGAAAATAGGTCCCACTGTTATGAGCTGAGCAGGCACCGTGATCCAATAATTGTAGCGCTTCCGCCTAAGGGCCTGGGTTCCCAAAAGGATATTTATGTTCCGGGGACCAGATTAGTTGGTCTCCAGGGACGAGTAGAGGCTGTTCCTGGACCTCTGATCACGTGCCATGGTGCAGACCTTCGGGAATGCCCTGCACATGAGGCGGAGGTACGGAGACACGGCGGTCCCAGTCTTATCCAAGCCCGTAGAAAAGCCATGAGGGGCAGAGTTCTGTGTGATGGACAACGGTTAGAGACCATACCAGGTGATCTCACCGATTTTTCACGTATTGTGCATCTGTGCTTGTCCTCCAGAACTATGTCTGACACTGACCCACCGATATCTGAGTTGGCTGAAAGACTTAAGACAGCTGTGAAACGTGAAGCTTTAAGTTTGACTTCAAATGGGGAACAAACTTTGGTGCTAAGGGCGCGTTTCCAAAATCAGCGCTATCAGGGGTTGTCCCTCAAATACATGCTCAAGGCAGTTGCATTAGCGCTGCATGACATGCCTAATTTGGGAGAAGACACCAATCTGATTGTACTGGTTGATAAGGGCAGGGCGGAGGACCAGCTCCTAAGGGCATTAAAAGCCATTCAAACACATGGCTCGCCCGAGGGGAGGGAACCTAGCCCACGCCCGGGAAAACGCGAAGCCCGGAAGCCTAGAGATCGGAGAGAGGTGAGGAGGGCATTGACCCCTCATCCCTCGCCAGAATCCAGATCTCGGCGCCAGTGGCCAGCACCAGATCCCGCTGTGGAACGCTGTCTTAGGTTTGACGATCATTCTCCCGTGCGAGGTGAGGTAGAAGGAGAACATAATTCTCCTCCCCCCATCGCTCCGGTAAAGAGAATGACAGCCGCTGGCCAAAATGCCAGATCCCAACCTCAGAACATTAGAATGGTGGATGTCAAGCGTCTCCCTTTTGAGCCGGGAGCAACACAATATACCACGGACACGGGTCTCAGCTGGTCCCCTCATGTTATCGGAGCAACCCAGAAACCAGACTGGGAACACCCTAGAGAGGGCCAGGATCAACTCATTGCGGACTGGTACCCGGTCACCCCAAGAGAAGCTTACGATATTGAGTCCGCGCCTACAGCGCAGGCGATCCTGAGTTTACCCCGAGTGCCCGCTCCTTGGAAGTGTGCCTATATGACCGCGGGTTATGACCTGTTGAGGGAAAGGGCTGTTGAGCGTGATCGAGCGGTAAGGAGAGTTACAGGGTCTGTACCGGGATTGGCGGATGGGACTGGCCACCCCATTCGGAATCCTAGTCCAACCTTTGGTACTCCCATGAGATCTTCGACTCCAAGGACCCGCATGGATGTGATGGAGGCTAGGAATCAACCTAGCCCGTCCGGTCCGGTGGGTTTGGAGTCTAGGTCCCATTACATGCTACGATCCGCGTTGACGGTTTTCCCTCCAGTGCCCGAGTACATAAATACTGCCATGAGCACACTTCAGCCTACAGGTTTTAGAGAGCTGGAAGCATATCTGCCCATTAAAAGTCCAAATGAAACCATTACAGATTATGTCACCAGGTGTGCAACAAAATTGCCAAAATCTATGCTCGACTCTCAGGTCGCAGCAGCCTATTTTAACATCAAACTAGACGCAGCAATTCCTGAGGGATTCACCCCATGGAGTGTCTTGAGTCTATGGGCGGCGGCACCGGGTGAGAACCGAGCAGAATTGGTAAGAAATGAAATCGTTCACAAAATAAGGAAGGAACAAATGCCACTGTCACAAGCCATGACCCTATTGGAGCAGCAGTGCCCAGGGGACATTATGACTCAGGAACAACTCCTGTTGTCCATCCCTGGTGGGTCGCACTTAGCGGCTAGCTGGAACCTCCTGGGCCCCATTGAACGGCGAAATGCTACCATAAACTATGACCGTCTTGCCCGAATCATTGCGAAGAAAAAACAAACAGAGCGCGGTGAAGCCCAAAAACCTCAGGAACAAAAAATAAAGCAGTCAAAGGCCCGTCCTGAGCAAGACAGGGAGGAAGGCGAGGTTAAAAAATAAACCTAGCCGCCCCCAGACTTGCTCACAGACGGGAAACTCCAAAGGCTCCTTCGGGGACCAAAAACACCCCAAACAGGCTCACAAGGGGAAGATGGAGGGCCAACAGAGGCCCCCGCCCCGGCCAAAAGAGAAAGCCGATCCTTACCCTTTCATAAACAAAGAGGAATACAGCCGGTTAGGACCGGAGCAGAGACAAGAGATGTACCAAAAACAACAGGAGTGGAAACAGAGAAACCAGAGCCAGCAGCAGAATTAGAACGGCCAATATTAACCCTATTAGCAAATAAAACCATTGAGCAGGACGGGGAGTTGAAGGCCATGCTCGGTGGTGAACTATATGTTGTTGATACTGGACCTCCGACACGGAATTAGAGCACCTATCGGTCCTTGAGGAAATCTTGTTAAGACTTGCTCAATCAGGATTGAAAGTGAGCTTGAAAAAGTGCGAGATGGGACAGTATAGACTAACATTTCTTGGTTTTGATATCACCCCAGAGGGGAAGACTGTCCCTAGAGAATATTTAGATGGTATTGCTGCTAGCTCGCCCCCGGGAACTCTAGGGGAGTTAGCGTCCTTTTTAGGGAAAGGGGAAGAGGTTTCTAATCACACTCCTGGTTATGCACTCTGTTCGGCTCCCCTACATAAATGGAAAGGTTGGTTCCTCAAAAAGGGTTGTACTGAGGCTTTCTCTATGCCCACTGAAATGGTGGAAGCCTGGCACGAGTTGAGAAGGGTTGTGCTGACTGCTAAGCATAAAAAATAATAATAATAATAGAAAAACAAACAAAAACGTGCTTGTTCCTGTCAAAAGCTTATTTGGACACCGACCTCAAGTACGGCGAGGAAGAGAGGGCGTTAGCACTCCTTTTCCCCCACTCCCCGCTCTTAAGATCATGAATATGGGCATTTATCCTGAAACGGGGAAATAAGGTGGTAAGGTCCCGTTCAGGTTACATAAAGGGTTCGGCCCAGACGTCAGAAGTGTGTTCGATTCTGGAAGGAATTATGGCCTCAAACAAAACCAAATGCAAAGCCTTGATGATAGTTACAGACAGTGACTATTGTTTCAGAGGTGGAAATAAGGAGCTAGATGTATGGGATGGTCGGGGCTATATCAATGTCAAGGGTCAAGAGTTGGCTCAGGGCAATCTTTGGCGACTAATTTTTTTTTTAAATTCAGCCCAATACTGAGGATGACACATTCACTGCAAATGGCAACTGTGAGGTGGATGCGTTGGCTCAGAATCGGTCTGACAGGTTTAAGATACAGCATGTTGCGGTATTGACTCCTGCCGAGTGGCAGGAGGAAGGAGGGACCATAGCGGTTCCAGAGAGTGAGGAATGGAATCTCCTTACTCAGGTCCACACAGGACTAGGGCATGTGGGTGCCCGGCGTGTAAAAATATTTCTTGATGAGAATAATATCAGAACAAAGTCTCCCATTAAAACAGTCCCAAAAGATCAGAAAGGCTTGCGAGAGGTGCGCGGCTGCGGGAGGTTTTAAGAAAACCTGTACGGTAGACCGGGCTATTGTTTGCGAAGAAATAGGTAAACATTTCAGTGCAGATATAGCCGGACCGTTGTGCGAGAGAACTAAGGCAGGTAACAGGTATTTTCTGGTAACGGCAGACAACAGATCTAGTTGGAGACAAGGACCGGACGTCCATAAAGGGAGTGGTTTGTATGCGACCATCGGTCGAGGATCTGGGTCCACTGCCGGGAGCAATTCCCAGGACCAGGGTGACTATAGTTGAACCTGCACGGGTCAGATCCTCGGCTTTGGCGTGGTTTGCAAAACTGCGGTCTGGGGCTCCATTTGTTTATTTATAGTTAAAATCCTGTCTCTGGTCTGCAGGTGACGAGAGAGGGATGGAGCCGGAGGTGACGGAGGTTAGCGTCCTAGAGGATGCCCTCACCCCGGTTTCGGCGTCACCTGACACTAAAAGACTGAGTTGGAAGCACAAGGTTCGAAAGAATACGGGTGCAATATTTAGTTGCATGCCGTTAGCTTTCCTGACCTGATCGTTGTTTTTGTGGTCTAAAACAAATAGACAAAAATGACCTAAAAACAGCGTGTGATTTATTCTGTGCAATTAATGCTACCGGCTTTCAGCTAAATGGTTCCGATTGTGACTCAAATTGGTGGACTGTTTCCCAACTTAGATTTTGGGATAACATGGCATACAATTGGAAGACACACCGTACCATGTTAAATGAAACTCACTTGATTCAGTTGTTCTCCTACTGGGAAAAGGCACCGACACGAAATGTGACGTGTGCTCGGTTCATCACACGAAACAAGTGGATGATTCCCAGTGGGAGTGATTATGCTGACTGGACAAAGTGGACATGGATAGCAAATTGCACTTTTAGGCAGAGTAAGGGGATCTAGGTTACGGGGGAAATGGACCTAGTGAGTCGAGAGTCTGAGTGGCAAAATTATACAGCCGCACGAGACTTGACGACCTTTGAGTTCTATCCCCGAAATCCAGACGGACACCGTTTGCAATTAGTACATTTTTTATTTGGTGCCAATGTAAATTTTGATCCGGAACCGGTAGAGAAAATGCAGGTGCCCGAGAGGCTCCACCATAAAATAATGGCAGGAGAAATGACGTAAAATTCGTGTTCTGTGGACCCAGGTGAGGGCAAGGTTGAATGTCACCGGCCTTATACCACTGATAAATGGTTTAACTGGACGTTGGTCAAAACCTCTATTGATTATCATCTGTCCAGTTACCCACCTGGGTTGCCATGGTTGAAAATGTTAAATTTGCCCTTGATTTTAATAGGCCTGTTTATACTGCTGGGTCTCTTACAAACAGCAGGTTTACTGGGGACATTGTTAAAAGGGTTGCAACACATATTCAGGGGTTTAGGGAAGTTGCTATGTTGCACTCTCCGAGAGTAAGAAGAAAAAAAATAAAGAAGTAACTAAAGAGGGCGAGTTTGCCTGTGAGGTGTGATGCTGTACCATATGTATATATATATATATATATACATGGGGCAGCATCATTAAGAGACACTTCAAGCAAATTACTGCACTTGGTGGTGACTGATAGAAGAATCATAGGCGACCATGAACGGTGACCACTCAACCACATTTGACTATGACACAGCTGCGATGACCCAAGACACGGGGAATGCGCTGGTGAGTGTGGTTTCCTGTTCAAAGAGAGCTTTCGAGTGCTATTCTGGTAGACTCATTGTGTGGCACGGTAACTATTGCCTGTGCCCTGATGAGTTAATCATTATGGCCTTAATACTGTTTACAGTAGTTCTGCCTAAGAAACGATGCGATCGTGTACACTTTGGGCTATTGCTATTTCTGGGGTGTTGTTTGACAATCCTCAGAATGATAATGTGTGAACGATCGCTCGGTCTGGGGCTTATTTGGGTTGGTATGGGAAGTCTAGACACCCATCTTAAATGGTGGACACCAACTTTGTATGTCATAGCCCTGTGCATGCTGGTGGGACAAATGGTGCATGTATATTTCCATTGTGTTGCCTGGCTGCTGGCTATGATGGTGGGCGAGGCCCTGCTTATGGATGCACTACTGGCTTACCTAGCCGTGCTGGTGTTATCTCTAAGACCGGGGCCTCGTAAGAGGGAAATGGTGCGGGCCACTGTCGTATATTGGTTAATAACAGCACTAATGATAGTACTCAAGATTCTGAGCCTTTTTGATCTGATTTTTTGCTCTTAACCCCCTGCTAACAGAGGGCTTAGTTTTAGCCTTTTTAAAAGGGAGGCAGACCAGAGTCGGAAAGGTGATCATGTGCAGCCATGACAGGATTGTGGCCCGTGACCAAGCTCATGGATAATAAAAATTAAAAGAATTATGATATACATATAAACTATATATGTATCAAATTAAAACAAAACAAAAAAAAAAAAAAAAAAAAAAACATTATACGGTAATAGAATAAAATAGATTATCATTTGTTTCCTGTTACAGGGTCCAGCAGTTCGGGAGTTAACTCTTTTGACTCCGGACTCAGACTCAGTCATTTGGGTCATGTCAAGTCCAAACCCAAGTCCAAACCCAAGTCCTAACCCAAGTCCTAACCCGAATCCTGGCCAACTTTCAATTGAGGAAGATATTGTAAGCAGGAGGACCCCAATTCCGGTCCCGGCTGAACCCATGATTTTATATACCCCTGATGGGGGTTCCCTTTCCGAAAGTCAGTTGAAAGAGGGCCCGCGGGTATGACTGAAAGCAGTTTGGGGGAGTTTAGGTGAAATTCCCCCAGGGTCTGTGATGTTCCATCCCAAGGGTCATGAGGTGAATGGATAGCGGGCTCAACCTTGTGGGCACAACATTCATACGAACCCCGCTTTCGGGACGATGGTGAGTGGGACATGCCACAGGGAGCTGCACCTGTCACTGTCGTGATTTATGACCATCCAGAAGGGTCCTGATGCATGCTGTGGCGTACTCCCCAGGATCAGGAAGCTGAGATGATGTGCTTGGTGGCCCTGACTCCTCGCCTGGAAACCCAGTTCCATGTGAGGAAGCTTTGTGGAGTTACCTCCCTGGGGCATCCGGAGGGACCTGACTACAACGTGGAGAGGTCCAGGGACGGGGCCGAGGTTCTGCCAAGGCCAAGAGAGGGTGTCATGGTTGGGCTAAGATATGGCCTTGTCATTCCGCGGCCTTTGTTGACCCCGCGGCAGCTGGGTGACCTTGCCAAGCAACGCGCTCTTCTGGAGAAGAGGAACAAGCGCGGGGGGCGTCAACGTAGGCGTTGGAACGCCAATCAACTCACTGTTGCTGTGGACACTAACTCTGCTCCTTGATGCCAGCCGTCACACCACGGCCACAACTTCCTCTTTCTCAATGACTTGCTAAAAACTGTACTTTTTGCTCACATGACCTAAATGGCCATGGCAACAGCTGAAATGTTTTAACTGGTAGAAGGAAAAACCATATTAGGTTTTTCCTATTGAAATAATCTAACCAGCACCATATAAGGTTTAGCTACTGAAATGATCTAACCCGGAGGGAGGCGATCCCATATTTGGTGTGTCGGATGGAGCCAAAATTGTATAAATACTGCTGTATATCTCTGTTCTGGGGGGGTTGGGTAGAGAAGCTTGTGTGAGGTGTCACTTGTTTGTGCCTTTTACTGGGCGACGGACATAGCCTTGCGCGGAACTTCTCCCATTTGTAGCTCTCTCTGATTAGTTCCTTTTGGCGGCCACACTGCAACGAGGTTGCGGGGAGCGATAGTGAATTCTGCTGTATTCGACTGGGACCTTGGCATTGCCCATAATCTGGTTGAATAAACAGAGAATTTTGTCAGCTCCTAGCATTACCGATTGCTTGGACGCCTAATCTTAGGTAGCCTTTAGTTCGCAGGAATTGAGGAATATTATCCCGATTTAACATTCAAACAAGAATTCATGGCATTGCCCGTATCTTGGTTGAATTAAGTTGAATATGGGGATATTTTTCTGCCTGTGCCAGGCACCTTAGATTTAGGAAATGAGGAGATAGAGCTTAGGGGTCTGTTGTCTGTCTTATCAGAAATTCTGCCTTTTCATACATATATTTGTATTTTTGCTAAAAGCCTGTATTAGCTTGAGTGTTAAATAAAAACCCTTTTCTATGAGAGAAGTTTTAAGAGGATTTCTTCATACGAGCCGTTTGATCTTATCAGCGGACACTTGGGTGAGTGAGAAAATATGCAACAGAGGTTACTATAAATAGAAATAGGCATTTTAGAGTGTGTTCTCAGTGCAGAGAGGT
The DNA here is from genome assembly GCF_963454915.1 of Gymnoscopelus microlampas. Taxonomy (NCBI): domain Eukaryota; kingdom Metazoa; phylum Chordata; class Actinopteri; order Myctophiformes; family Myctophidae; genus Gymnoscopelus; species Gymnoscopelus microlampas. The sequence continues at coordinate 6,330,712 of NC_139962.1, forward strand.
TAATAGTTTCACAGCTACATTTGGTCTGAAGACTTCTCGGCGCGGGGCACGCGCTATCTGGGGTGCAACGGCACTGCCACTGCTACACTTATTGGGTTTAAATTCATAGGGTTTATAGGTTTTGCTGAAACTATCGAGGGTAGTTGAAATTAGGAGTGTTTTAATTTCTTCTATTTTCGTCAGGCCATTACACTATGCTCAAAATACAAACATAAGCAACACAAAGCTAGAATCTACTGTATATGTGATATGCAATATAAAATGCACACTATAGAGGCCGGTAAAGCCAACGTGGAAAGATAAATCAATAAATATGAATTATTGCACAAACTATACACACAGAGGGTAGTTGGCATAATAATATTACACATATTATACAACGTCCAAGGTTTGAATGTAGCTGGAGACCGGTGATTGCGTGTTCTTTCCGCTCTCTAAACAGCCTATCTAAAATAAAAGCAAGCAGGAATACTTGCATTATGGTTTTATATGTCTCTACCAACCCAGTTGCCGATTGATCACATCCATGTCTGTCAAGATACAGTTTGTTGTTGTCGGGCAGAAACCTCGTATCTCCGTTATTTAAAACTTGGTATGTTTTTTCCGTAAATTAATGTCCTACTTCCTCCTACAAGAGTGTAGCACAAAATTAGTGAAAATAGCCGATCTACAACACATCAAATCAAGATGCGTTCATGAGCACGTTTTGTTTGGAACGTACAAGGTAATCCTACGGGCTGGGTGGGGGGCGGCACCTGTCGGCAGGGAGTGTTGGGCGGGACTACTCTCCCTCTGCCAGTCTGAGCTCATGCCTCCTTCAATGCATGAGGGCCAACTAGCCTTCTTATCACCCGACAGGGTGGAGTTTCCCCGGTAGGACGTAGAACGTGGAAGGAACACGTTATTCCAACCAGTTCCTTTCCCCTCCATCAGGCGCCCCGGCTGACCAGGGGGAGGCAGTATATAGACCAGGATTACTGCATGTTTTTTGTGAAGGTACCTACCCTAGGACAGTGGTTCTCAACCTTTTAAGGCTGTGACCCCCAAAATAATCATATTTGAACTGGGGACCCCCCATTTTGTTTGACTCCGTTCCACAGGTAAATATTGTGAAAATAGACCATCTACAAGCTCACAACGCGAGCTTGTAGATCGTCTATTTTCACAATATTTGCCTCTTTCTTATATTATTTGACAATGTGGCCAATGTTTTATAGTATAGTTTGATTACTTTTGATGCAGTAATGGTCTTTTTCTTTTCTTTCATTTATTTGTATTTTTTTAGGTCCATAAAATATCACTTCACTGTTATCTGGGGACCCCCCCAAAATAATGTGGGGACCCGCCTGGGGGTCCCGACCCACAGGTTGAGAACCACTGCCCTAGGAGACACGGGGAGAACATGCAAACTCCACACAGAAAGGCCCTTTCACCAACCCCACCTAGGGTATGGGCGCTGATGACGCTGAGGAGAGAACACGCCCCCAGCGCCCACAGCGTCCCCAGCGGGAATCGAACCCAGGACCTTCTAGCTGTGATGCGACAGCGCTACCGACTGTGCCACCGTGCCCCGTGGAAATGTAGCATTCTTGCTAAATCCGGAATATTTACATTGCATCGTATGTGTTAGAGATCATTAATATGTGCTGTCCCTCCCACATAAACGTATACATAAAATAAAAAAATAACCAATGGGAAGATAAAGGGGTAAAAGAGGTTAAAAAGGGCACTTCCACAGTTCCAACTGTGGTGGATGTGTCAAACTTTGGAAGGTGTCTGAAGGTGTTTAGTTTTGTAATGAGGACGGTAAGCGCTTCATCGATCAGTTATCAGAGTAATTGCCTCTCATCAGGAGGTGCAGGAGGGGGTGACAAGAGGGTCAGATTTTTAAGGCAGGACTACTCAATAAATAAAGGAGTTTAACAAAAGGCAGCAGACCTCGGCCAGACCTCTGTCTCCTCCTCAAACATCACACAGACATCAGTCTCGGACGGGAGAATCCAATTTTCTCTTGATTGACCCGTCCAATCCGGGAACGCGTCATGTGTCATTTTATATTTGAGCCACAACCATTATTTTATACTTTGGCTATTCAAAAATAGCAGATATACAAGCTCATAGCGCGCCACCGAGTGCCGCGCTATGAGCTTGTAGATCTGCTATTTTTGAAAAATCTTGAACATTTGTGCAAATCTTCGAATATATATTTTTTTTTTTAAACAACATTTTTAACTCAAATCTTTGATTCTGGAGGTCCCTGGAACAAAATATTTTACAAATGTTTGCTTTAAAAAAAAACATATATTCAAAGATGTGCACACATTTTCACGATTTTTCCAAAAACAGCAGATCTACAAGCTCATAGCGCGGCACTTGGTGCCGCGCTATGAGCTTGTAGATCTGCTATTTTTGAATATCCAAAGACATCGAAAATGACAGAGATGCGTTCCCGGATGTAATGGGTTAAAGTAAGCGTGTTTTTAACACCTGCTGGAATTTTCCACGTGTGGCACTGCATGTGTTTTAGAGCTGCAACTGTCCATTACCTTCTTTATTATATTATAATCATGGATTAAAGCAAAATACACCCCCCCCCCCCCCCCACACACACACACTAGCACTGTTTCCTAAACAATTAACACAATATGTAACATTATGATGTTTTAGTAATATTGTTTCCTGCCGTTCTACATTGCTGCCTACCAGGTGAAGAAATCACAGATTGAGCCTTTAACCATTGCCTTTATATGAAATATCCCCAGACCACTAGGGTTTAATGGTTGCGTTCTATCGTTTAATTGTGGTTTAATAACCGATCGTGCTGTTCATTGTACCATCCTTGATTTTTTTTCTCTTCCCACTCGCTTTCCACTCATCCTATGCGGAAGTATCCGTATTCCGTTTCCTGTTTCCGGTTTTCGTTTCACAAACACGAAAATCGCTGGCACTGGGTGAGTATATTATGAATATACTCTGGCAGTCAATGTGTTAAAATAATAACCGAAAGCAGCCAATTTACAAGCTCTGAATGCACAGCTTGTAGATCTGCTATTTTGGCTGCACAGCATGCTTCCATAGACATGCTGGCTTCTATGTTATCCAAATGACAAAGTGTGTTTTTGATACATTTTAGAAAATGTGTAGAGAACAATCTAAACCCACCCCCAATCAATAATATCATTACAATCTATAATTGCATGCATTATAATCATTTAATTAAATCAATAACTTTGATGAACTGCTACAGCCCTAGCTGTTATATGGGGTGTGTGGGGGGGGGGGGGGGGTGGCTGAAATGGAATGTTTCCACACTGCAAACCGTTTGCTAATTGAAAATAAACGTTTCCCAAGTCTCTCCCGTGACAATTTGTCCAACTGACTCCAAATAATTCCCCAGCCAAAAGTTTTTTTTTTTGTATTCTTCTGTCGGTCTGACTAAGCCATCTGGGCTCACTATAATATAATGAGGAGAGGGATTGGCAACGATCCCTCGTGTTGTTGGCTCGGACACACGCACAGATGTTAACCCTTTAAGACCGGGAACATGTCCAGTGTCATTTTAAGATTTCTTTGGCTATTCAAAAATAGTTATTAAAAAGTATAGCATGATCTACTATGAGTTTGTATATCTGCAATTTTTTTGCGAAATCCTGGAAAATGTGTGCAAATCCTTTAATATATATATATATATTTTTTTTTTAAGTGAACATTTGTAACTCAAATCTTTGCTTTATTTTGAGATGGGGGTCCGCGGCCAAATACATATCGTTTTGGGGGTCCTTGACATGAAAAAGTTTGAGAACCACTGATTATGACAACATTTGTTAAAAAAAAAAATATATAGGATTTAGAAGACATTTGTAGAATCCCCGATTTGAGTTAAAAATATTTGCTTTAAAAAAAAATATATATATATATGTATATTCAAAGAAATTTCCAAAAATGTTCAAATAAAAATAGTATACAAGCTCATAGCACAGCACTCGGTGCCGCGCTATGAGCAAATAGCAGATATACAAGCTCATAGCGCGGCACTCGGTGCCGCGCTATGAGCTTGTATATCTGCTATTTTTGAATAACCAAAGACATCTAAAAATGACGGCGGTCTTAATGGGTTATGGTTGGAGTGGATCTGATCGTAGAGTCAGCACTGGAACCAAGGCCAGTACATGAGAGAGAGACGGGGGAGAGAGAGAGAGAGAGAGAGAGACAGAGATAGCGGGGGTGGGAGGGGGGGGGGGGTTGACTGTGTCAGAGGACATCACAGAAAGTCCAAAGAGAGACGCCTCGTTCGCAACAAACAAACCTTTGATTCCTGGAAGGTCGATGCTGGCGTGCTCGTGAATCCCAATGCCGTTGCGGATGATTCTGAGCGAGCCTTCTTTGAACGCGCCCGAGCACGTCACCAGCTGCAGGGACCAAAAAACAAGACAGAGAGAGAGAGAGAGAATTAAGTGACAGACGAGACGAAGGAAAACAACAGCAGTTCCACACAGAGAAAAATAACGGCGCTGTCAGGCGGGAAAACCTCTTATCTCTTATGTTTGAACCTTTTTGTGTTTTTTTTTCCCCGTAAATTAACGGACCTACTTGATCATACTACAGCGTCACACAAAAGTACAGTGGTGGAAGAAGTACTCAGATATATTACTTAAGTAAGAGTAGCAATATCACATGTAGAGATACTCTGTTACAAGTAAAAAGCCTGTGTTCAAAATGATATTTGAGTAAATGTACAGAATAATTGGTGTCAAAATATACTTAAAGTACCACAAGTACTAAAATGTTTGAAAATAGCCGATCGACAAGCTCAGCTTGTAGATCTGCTATTTTCAAATAGCCTATGTATAAAATAGAGCTAAAGTGGTTAATGTATGTTTTATGATATAATAATCTATATCTGCAAAGTAACTCAAGTTTTCAAATAATTGTAGTGGAGAAAAAAGTACAATATTTGCCTCTGAGATGTAGTGGAGTAGAAGTAAAAGTATTGAAAAAATATACTCCAGTAAAGTAAAAAATACCTCACAATTGTCCTTAAGTACAGTACTTGAGTAAATGTTAGTTACTTTACACCACTGTAAAAGCAGCTGATCCGCAAGCGAAGCGACGCGTTTTTGAGCTCGTCGATCTTTCGCAACGTTTTGAATTTGAATCCTGAAAAAAAGTAACAGTTTTTTGGACATGCGAGGTTTCTACCTTTTGAAAGGTAGGTTTCTACCTTTCAAAAATAGCAGATCTACAAGCTCGTAGCGCGGCACTCGGTGCCGCGCTATGAGCTTGTAGATCTGCTATTTTTGAATAGCCCAAAGTGTAAAATAATGCTTTTTAGCTCAAATCTAAAAATGACACAGTTCCAGGTCTTAATGGGTTAAGCACAGCGCTCTTGTCTCGACAGGTGTGTGTGTGTTGCAGTGGGTGAATCACCATCCATTTGTAATAACGGGCAGCAGCAGCAGCATCATCATCTCTACCGAGATGAAAACCAACCAACGATAAAACGGCTGGATGGAAGGCTTGACAACTCAGTGCTCCCTAAAGATGAATATCAGGGGCGGTTTGCCATGTCTGACTGACTGACTGTCTGACTGACTGACTGACTGACTGACTGACTGACTGAGCGGGAGGATAATGGTTGTTATTGAGCAGAGTGAATAAAAGGCAGCATGACAGAACCGTGTGGCCTGAGTTTATAATCCATTCAATCCGGGGGAACGCATCCCTTGTGTCATTTTTAGATTCATTTGGCTATTCAATAAATGGCAGATCTACAAGCTGATAGCTATCAGCTTGTAGATCTGCTATTTTCTTTTTAAATCGTGGAAGATTTGTGCAAAAAAAAAAAGGGAAAAAAAAGAAGAAAAAAAAAATGAAAAGAAAAGGCAGGACAGGACGCGATGCGTTCCCGGATTGAATGGATTATAAGCTCAGGCCACACGGTTCTGTCATGTGCCTTTTATTCACGCTGCTCAATAACAACCATTATCCTCCGTTCATTCAGTACACATATATATATATATATATATATATATATATATATATATATATATATATATATATATATATATATATATATACACACATACACACACACACACACACACACACACACACGCTTTAAAGCGAACATTTTGAACTCCAATCTGTGCTTCTGGGGGGGTCCCTGGAACAACATGTTTTGAGATGGGGGTCCGCGGCCAAATACATATCATTTTGGGGGTCCTTGACATGAAAAAGCTGGAGCAACCACTGATATAGCGTCATACTGTTAGTATTTAGAAAACATTTTTGTCTCCGCCAGTATGGTGGAGAGTATGTTTTCGTCTCCGTCCGTCCGTGTGTGTGTCCGTCTCAGCCAAGCTAACATTGGTCAAGCTTCACGTGACACGTGACAATATGTTGTCACCAATGCTTTGATTGGCTAGTGAGACACATGATGACATAAAATCTATAAATATCACCACGGTAGGGGTGTGCCGATATATCGTCCCGCGATATATCGCGATACGTTTCCACGACGATATGTATCGTTTCGGAAAAAAAAAATATCGTTTTGATTTTTTTTTTTTTTTTTTTTTTTTTTTACACCAATCAAAATAATCAGGCATGCAAACAGCCCCGAGGTGAAAAGGGTGACAACATGTTGTTTTTTTTTCGGGTCAGGTGTCACACTATTGCCCTATTTGGATTCAAAACGGCTGAAAAGCTACAAGTTTGCATGTCTGAATAATGCAAAAACAGAATTATTTGTTTGCATTTCCTTTTTTTTCTCCCCCATTTATTTTCATAATAAAAAAAGTGCGTATCGTATCGAAATCGTATCGAAGTTGTGAGCCAAATATCGTATCGTATCGTTTCGTGAAATTAGTGTATCGGCACACCCCTACACCACGCACTTCAAAAAATCATTTATATGATTTTTTGAAGTGAGCTTCCATCACTGTGATGACCACTGTTGTTGTTGCCAGACCCAAGGGGTCTTTGTATCTGTTTTCTCCATACATGGTATGTCACTTTGTCCCCCGGCCCCAGCCAAAAAAAGTCTGGGAGGAAGAAAACGGAGCACACGTGCGCAAGGAAACCGGGGTTTTGGTCTGCCTTCAGCGCATCACTTCCGGTGGTGCGACTATGTTTTCATTCCCAATATTTCTACACGGAACACTAACACCACTTCTCCCAGAGAACATGGATTGTTTTGGTTATAAGCCCACTTGTTTCTATGATGAAAGAGCAAGTTAAAATGTGAATATCTTTCCGTGGTTTTGTCTGCTCCGCGGACGCTATTGTTAAATTAGTTTCGGTTAGTTTCTAGTAGGGAAGGATCGACGGACACGCGAATCCCGCCCACTACATTTGATTGGGTAGAGCGCGGCCTGCTTCCTGATCTGAAGGCACGCCCATTGCGTACACGTTATGACGAACCTCCCCGACAGATTCCAACGCAGAGCAGAATCTGTTCTTGAGAGAATACAAAAGAAGTGATGCGTGGTTGAAGTGTGGCTGAATGCACTCAGTAGCTGAGGGTGTATTGGTGCGTGTGTGTGTGTGTGTGTGTGCGCTATGAAGTCACATTGAAAACATTCATAATGGACTCAATAGATTAGTCTGACTAACCACTTAAGCCCCTGCGTTATCCTTTGTCATACAACATAGCGTGGTGCAAAAAAATCCTCTATTTGAGCCATTTCAGAAAAATCTATGATTTTATTTAACCCATTAAGACCTGGAACGCATCTGTGTCACTTTTTGATTTGAGCTAAAAAGCATTATTGTACACTTTGGGCTATTCAAAAATAGCAGATCTACAAGCTCATAGCGCGGCACCGAGTGCCGCGCTATGAGCTTGTAGATCTGCTATTTTTTGAAAAATCGTTAAATGTGTGCAAATCTTTGAATATATATTATTTTAAAGCGAACATTTTTAACTCAAATCTTTGCGCCTGGGGGGTCCCTGGAACAAAATGTTTTGAGATGGGGGTCGACGGCCAAATACATATCATTTTGAGGGTCCTTGACATGAAAAAGTTTGAGAACCAATGACTGATATAGAAACATAGGTTTCTACATGTCTCCTAAATCTCAACAGTTTTCTGAAAAACGTATGTTTCTATATCAGTGGTGCTCAATCTTTTTCATGTCAAGGACCCCCAACATTATATGTATTTGGCCGCGGACCCCCATCAAAATATTTTGTTCCAGGGACCCCCCAGAAGCAAAGATTTGAGTTAAAATGTTCGCTTTAAAAATATATATATTCAAAGATTTACACACATTTTCACAAATTTTCAAAAATAGCAGATCTACAAGCTCGTAGCGCGGCACTCGGTGCCGCGCTACGAGCTTGTAGATCTGCTATTTTTGAATAGCCCAAAGTGTAAAATAATGCTTTTTAGCTCAAATCTAAAAATGACACAGTTCCAGGTCTTAATGGGTTAAGCACAGCGCTCTTGTCTCGACAGGTGTGTGTGTGTTGCAGTGGGTGAATCACCATCCATTTGTAATAACGGGCAGCAGCATCATCATCTCTACCGAGAGTTTTTCAGAATAACTGTTAGGATTTAGAATACATTTGTAGAATCGGCTTCAGGTCTTAAAGGGCTAAACGGAGACAGCGTGAAAAGAAGTGACGCGAGCGTGCGGCTGAATGCACTCAATAGCTGAATAACTTGTGAAGACGAGTCGACCTTCTGCCTTTTTGGAACTATATCAAGTCTCCTCTCTGGAGCTTTGTCTGAAAAACCCTGACACGCCGCCTCAACGTCTGCCTCACGGACATCAATAATCAATAAAAGAGGGCTGAATAAAAGATAGAAAGGCTCGTGTCTCACATCATAGATATGTTATAACCTCGGCGCTGATGATGACAGAAAGCGTGTTAACAAGAAGTTCCAGACAGGGAGCTGTCTTGACCCGCGACTCCACAAAAGTGACATTCGTACAGCTAATCAACACCAGTATCCTATGACTGAAGAGACAAAAGGTCTGGAGTGCTCGTTAAGTGGAGAAAAAGAAAGTGTGCTGAAGGTTTTCTTTGGGTGAGGACTCAAAACGTGCAACAAAGGGGGGGAAAAAAAACGAGGCACTCTTCTGGTGAAAAAGTTAACTCATTCCCTGCCAAGAACGTAAAAAACGTAATTATTTCCAATTACCAATACTGCCAAGAACGTAAAAATGTATATATATTTATTTTTTGGGGGGGAATTTAACCCACAGACCTAGGAGATATAATTTTTCAAAGATCTAGACTCCTATCCACTTCCTGGTTAACTTATTACTTAAAAATTCTTTATCTCGGCTCCTGTGTACTTTTATTTTTACTATGAAAAATCTCTGGCAGTGGGCAAACACTGCCAGAAATAAGTCTAGCAGTGAATGAGTTAACAAGCCTTTATTCAGCATACTTCCATCATTTAAATGAATTAAAACTGTGACGTCTTCACACCCTGCATTAACCCATTCAATTCGGGAATGCAACTGTCATTTTAGATTTCTTTGGCTATTGAAAAAAAAAGGCAGATATACAAGCTCATCACGTGGCACCGAGTGCCGCGCTACGAGCTTGTAGAATAGATCTGCAATTTTTGAAAAATCGTGAAAATGTGTCCAAATCTTTGAACATATGATTTTTAAAGCAATCATTTGTGAAATATATTTTGTTCCAGGGACCCCCGGAAGCAAAGATTTGAGTGACAAATGTTCGCTTTAGAAAAAAAAAAAAGAAAAAAAAAATTATATATATATATATATATTCAAAGATTAGCAACATTTTCACGATTTTGCAAAAATAGCAGATCTACAAGCTTGTAGAGCGGAACTCGGTGCCGCGCTACGAGCTTGGCCTTGTATATCTGCTATTTTTTAAAAGCCAAAGAAATCTAAAATGACACAGATGCGTTCCCGGATTGAATGGGTTTACCTGAAGTGACAGGGAGCCGTCTGACCTGTGACTCCGCAAAACTGACATTCGTACAACTAATCAACACTATCCTATGACTATGACTGAAAAAAGGAAAGGTCTGGAGTGCTCGTTAAGTCATTGACGTGTTTCACGTGTTTTACCGCAATGGCGCAACGTGCCAATGACGTGTTTGACGTTTTTTTTTGTTTTTTTTTCAATGTTCAGAACCCAAGATATCATTATCTGAAGATTTGCTGCTCCATTCACTCCTTGTTTAACTTATTACTGAAAAAGGCTGTATCTCGGCTCCTAAGCACTTTTTTTTTTACTATGAATTTTTGGCCCAGACATGTTATCTTCAATTAATGTCAACAAGGTCGCGATGACCTCGTTGACATTTGTGAAACCACACAGTGCAACCCTCAGTGATAATAGCACCCATCAGGGGATCGATTATACTGGAGATAAATATTCTGTGACTACTTGAAAATCTAAGATAAATTGAAAAATCTCTGACACTGGGACCACATAGCCAGAAATAATCCTGGCAACTCAATGAGTTAAGTGGAGAAAAAGAAGTGTACTGAAGGTGCTCTTCGGTTGGAGACTCGGGGAAAAAAAAACAAGGCACTCATCTGGTGAAAAAGTTAACAAGCCTTTTTTTCAGATGGCTACTTCATAATTTTTTTTAACCCATTCAATCCGGGGACACATCTGTCATTTTAGATTTCTTTGGCTATTCAAAAATAGCAGATCTACAAGCTCATATAGAGCTTGTAGATCTGCTATTTTTGAAAAATCGTGAAATGTGTGCAAATCTTTTCGTCTGGGGGGTTCCCTGGAACAAAATATTTTACAAGATATATATATATTTAAAGATTTGCACAAATGTTCACGATTTTTCAAAAATAGCAGATACACAAGCTCATAGCGCGGCACTCGGTGCCGCGCTATGAGCTTTTATATCTGCTATTTTTGAATAGCCAAAGAAATCTCAAATGACGATGAGATGTGTTCCCGGGTTGAATGGGTTAAATTCATTTAAAACTGTGACGGGGGGGGGGATACGACCCACGTCCCTTCTTCACACCCCCCCCCCCCCCGCATCAATTAAAAAAAGAAGTTTGAAATCTTGTCGTTTATAAAATTACCAAACCTGCCTATCAATGATGTCACTCACTGGCAGGCATTGTCCACAGCACTCCTCTGAGACAGTGAGTAGACATCTTATAATGGGCGTCAGTGAGGAGAGACCAATTATAATGAGGAGAAAGTGGAATAAAACGGGTGAAGTGATCCGTAGTATATGAGAAACTGTCCTAATGAAGACTTTGAAATGAAAGCAGAAGAGACGACAAAGCAGTTTAAAGGAAAGAGGCGGCTATAATTCCCAAACAATCCTGTGATGGAACTAAAACAAATCAATAAGCCACAAAGAGTCCCGTTTTGTAACCTAATATAACCACTGCTCTAATGACATTAAAGGGATATTTCACTTTTTAAAAAAAACTGTTGGGTCATTTTATCGTCTACTCTGGCTTTTGTGAGCCTCCCAGACAGTTTTTAAGTTGATTCATCAAAAACACCCGTCCTTGGTTCTGGTGACTCACCCTGCTCTCCTAATACGCGAGGGGGCCGTGTTTTTTTTTTCGATTACTTTTTTCATTTATTTAAAAAAATATATATTGTATTTAATTTTGTTTCATTTTCCCCAAAAAATATTAAAAATAAATGAAAAAAGTAATCGAAAAAACATGGTCTCCTCACGTATTAGAAGGACAATATCAGTCACCAGAATCAAGGATGGGTGTTTTAAATGAATCCATCATGGTTAAAATGGAGTTTGAAGTTACAATGGGTTTGGATAGTAAGGGGGGCGTGTCTGATAAAATGAATATCAAATATCTACATACTGAATCAAGCAACTTAAAAGCTGTCCGGGGAGCTCCAAAAAGCCTGAGTAGACGATAAAACGACCCAAATTTGTTTTGAAAGTGAAATATCCCTTTAAGAAGATATTACAAATGCTGTAATGTCATATATTATTGTAAAAGAGCACTTGCACACACCCTGCCCATTTTCTTGTTTCCCAGAGCCTGTACCTTTATAGACAGGTCTGTAAAAAGGCTTGATTTATACTTGAAAACACCTGATCTAAAAAGGTGCTAGATTGGCTATTTTCGGTGGCGCGGTGACACCCCGTGCAGATGGGTACAAACCAGGCCAGACAACTGCCGGGCTATCCATCACCAGCCGTGGTGTCTGTTTGCGCCTGTTGTGTAACAACACTGTGTTACATGAATCATTCACACGTCCCAGAATTCCTATCAGGCAGTATATAATCACTGTAAATCCTCCCACATTGTCTATATGCTAAGCTTCCCGTGTGGGACGGATGTGGGATGTAGGCCAGACAATGCAGGCTGAATAATACGGATAGCGGGGAGACACGGCACGGCTATTAGCCCATTGAGACCTGAAGCCGATTCTACATGTCTCCTAAATCTCAACAGTATTCTGAAAAACCTATGTTTCTATATCAGTGGTGCTCAATCTTTTTCAAGTCAAGGACCCCCGAAATTATATGTATTTGGCCGCGGACCCGCATCAAAATATGTTGTTCCAGGGACCCCCCCAGAAGCAAAGATTTGAGTTAAAAATGTTTGCTTTAAAAATATATATATTCAAAGATTTGCACACATTTTCACGAATTTTCAAAAATAGCAGATCTACAAGCTCGTAGCGCGGCACTCGGTGCCGCGCTATGAGCTTGTATATCTGCTCTTTTTGAGTAGCCCAAAGTGTAAAATAATGCTTTTTAGCTCAAATCTAAAAATGACACAGTTCCAGGTCGTAATGGGTTAGAACAGGCGGCGCAGACTAGACAACATGCTGTTATGAGTAGGGCTGTGAATATGTTGCTACCTCACGATTCGATTCAGATTATTGGGGTCACGATTAAGATGTTTTCCATTTTTTTTCAAAACAAACGATTCTCTATTCCAAAGGGGTTTTTTTTCCGATTCAAAAACATTTTTTTCCGATTCAAAACGATTCTCCATTCAAAACTATGCTCCATTCAATTCATAGGATTTCAGGATCTACTCCAGTCTGCTGCCATGAGAGCAGAGTATATTTACGTATCTTTTATAATTGTAAAGGTTTTATCAACTGATAATAATGTAAACACATTTTTTTTTTTTTAATCGAGTTGTGGAAAATGAGAATAGATTCTGAACAGTAGAATTGCGTTTTGTATATTTTCTGACACCCCTAATTATGAAGTAAATCATAGTTCTTCTCAACGTTGCATTACACAAGAGGCACAAATATTATTCAAAGACTGGATCAAAGAAAAGTGTACTGGATTTGAGCACTAAATACAACAGTACCAAGATGTCTTGAAGGAAGTCCAGACTAAAATAACACATAGCCTTTTTTTCCTATTTCCTTTCTTTCCTTTAACCCATTGAGACCTGAAGCCGATTCTAAATGTCTCCTAAATCCCAACAGTTTTCTGAAAAACGTATGTTTCTATATCAGTGGTGCTCAAACTTTTTCATGTCAAGGACCCCCAAAATGATATGTATTTGGCCGTCGACCCCCATCAAAATGTTTTGTTCCAGGGACCCCCCAGAAGCAAATATTTGAGTTAAAAATGTTCGCTTTAAAAATATATATATTCAAAGATTTGCACACATTTTCACGAATGTTCTAAAATAGCAGATCTACAAGCTCATAGCGCGGCACTCGGTGCCGCGCTATGAGCTTGTAGATCTGCTATTTTTGAATAGCCCAAAGTGTAAAATAATGCTTTTTAGCTCAAATCTAAAAATGACACAGTTCCAGGTCTTAATGGGTTATATTGATCCCAAATGACTGGCCATGGGGTCTATTTGCAGAATTGCCCCTGTCGTCCAGTTTCCCCAGCAACCCCCATAGCATAGAGTGGAGCCCATAAGCATATCGCTACTTACGCTATTTGTTGCAGTCAAAAGTGTTTTTTTCCCCACAAATCTGTCATCAATTGTTTTTGAGATTTCTTTGGGCTATTCAAAATGAGCAGATATACAAGCTCACAGCGTTTCACTTCGTGCCGCGCAGGGAGCTTGTAGATCTATTCTTGAAAAATCTTGAAAATGTGTGCAAATCTTTGAACACCGGTATATATTTTATAACTCAAATCTTTGCTTATGGGGATTCTACAAATGTCTTACAAACAACAGTTTAAAAAAAATAACTTAAGTTGCTATAATATCAGTGATCCTCAAACTTTTTTCATGTCAAGGACCCCCAAAATGATATGTATTTGGCAACGGACCCCCCATCTCAAAATATGTTGTTCCAGGGACCCCCCAGAAACAAAGATTTGAGTTACAAATGTTCGCTTTAAAAATATATATATTCAAATTTTTGTACAAATGTTCATGATTTTTCAAAAATAGCAGATCTACAAGCTCATAGCGCGGCACTCGGTGCCGCGCTATGAGCTTGTAGATCTGCTATTTTTGAATAGCCAAAGTATAAAATAATGCTTGTTTTAGTGGTTACACAGATGTGTTCCCGGTCATAATGGGTTAAAAAAATAATTGAAGCCAGGGGGATAGCGGCTTCTGGCGGCAGTGATATCAGACTTTTGGTGCTCTATTGTGGGTTTTACGTACCTGGCCTTGGCCCTGTCTCTCCAGGTCCACCACACACATGTCCACGATGGGCCCCAGGTTGGTGAAGGTCTCCATGACGGCCACGTAGGAGCCCTGGTCGTTACTGTCCACGTTGAGCTACAATAAATAACAACGTGTACAAGGTCACCTCACAGAGAAATGTGTCACACAAGAAAATGTTCACCCAAGAATGATAAACACATCCAATCTTCTATATAGCGCTTTTCTAGGTTATCAAAGTCACTTTACAAAACAAAACAAACAAAACAACTTTATTAACACATCGGGTGTCAAACACGGTCTGAACCGGTGTTTTCAGTCTTTTTTTTTTTTTTGTTTTTTTCCACACGGGAGGGGCTGGAGCAGCTCTGGAATCACCCACGGTGATTCTGAGAAGGAAGGTCCTTATAGATCACCGTGCCAAAAACATGGCTCCCCATCCGCTTCCGTTCTATCTCCTTCTCTAAAACAGTGGTTCTCAAACTTTTTCGTGCCAAGGACCCCCTAATACACACGTATTAGACCGCGGACCCCCATTTGAAAAGATAAGCCAGGGACCCCCATAATAGAAGATTTTTACGGCTCTCTAGCAGTGATTTCAACCATTTTAATTTCAAGGACCCCCAGTTTGACATGCATTAGGCTACGGACCCTCATTTAATGGCATGTATGTCTCTGGGACCCCAATTCATATCGTAAAATCAATGTTAATCTAACTCTGAGAGTTACAGACCCACAAGGGTCCATTTGGTTCCTGTCCATCATTTAGCTGGGGACCCCCTGGAACCCCCTCAAGTACCCCTGGGGGTCCCCGGACCCCACTTTGAGAACCATGGCTCTAAAACACCTATAACTCCGAAACTTTTTTACGTTGGGGAAAACGACTCATTTTGTATGCGCGATCGCTGCGCCAAAGTGACCCACGTGAAAGATGTCATCGTTCCAGGCGTTAGCCAGGACCATCGTGCAAAATGCACGCATGCTTTGTTTCACATGGATTGCTCGTGCAAGTCTGAAAAGGTGGGTTTTGAACAGGGCAGGGGGGGGGGGGGGGGGGCTTTGGTGTGGGCTGGGAGTGAGTTCCAAAGAGGGGGCTGCAAACTGAGAAAGAGCCGTCACCCCAGGTTAGTTAGTTTTTGTGTCTACCAGAGATGTAGGGGGTAGTTTGGTTGTTGAGGGCCTTGGGATAATAACCTGACTATTACTGTCTATGTCTGGAGATCAGATTGAGAGATAGGAGACACAAGTGTAACAGTTGCTCCTGCACCCACCACACAGCCTACACCAGTGGTTCTCAAACTTTTTCATGTCAAGGACCCCCAAAATGATATGTATTTGGCCGCGGACCCCCATCTAAAAATATTTTGTTCCAGGGACCCCCCAGAAGCAAAGATTTGAGTTACAAATGTTCGCTTTAAAAATATATATATTCAAATTTTTGCAGAAATGTTCATGATTTTTCAAAAATAGCAGATATACAAGCTCATAGCGCGGCACTCGGTGCCGCGCTATGAGCTTGTAGATCTGCTATTTTTGAATAGCCAAAGTATAAAAGGTCATTATTATTCTGATGCTATATTTACACATTTTGCTGGGTACCCCCTGGAACCCCCTCAAGTACCCCTGGGGGTCCCCGGACCCCACTTTGAGAACCAATGGCCTACGCTGACTATCAGTTCACATGTCTGCACCTCTGAGAGAGAAGGAAAATAAATATTCATAATGGGTGAATGCATGAAGGAATAACTATACCCCTCACAACACACCTCTGCAGTGGGCAGGGTTAGCCATTATCATTTGCCATTTGTGAGTGCAGTGATGCCATAAACTAACTATCTGTCAAGTGCCAGTATTTCTCTCTTTCACTCTCTCCTTCTCTCTGTGCAAATGTCACTGAAAAGTCATGGTTTGACCCAGATACGTATATATGGGCACAGAACCTGTTACCGGAGATATATCAAGCTACCACATCACAATTACAAGAATGTCTGTCATCCTATCGATTGACAAAAGTGACTGCGTCTGTTAGTGACACACGCGCACGCACGCACACGCACACACACACACACACACACACACACACACACACACACACACACACACACACACACACACACACTCACACTCACACTCTAACTTTCTGTCTTGGTGCGTGCTGTCCAAATTACTTTTCTGGTTCACACAATGCATGAGAGAGAGAGAGAGAGAGAGAGAGAGCTCTGCCCCCTTCCGTCTTTGCAACGCATTCCACCGTGCAGATTCTACAAACAAATGTGGTGACAACTCACACAGACACCTCACTGCCTCTGATGGTGGTGCAGTACTTATCTCCATAGTCAAACTTTTTGTGTGTTTTTTCTCCCATAAATGAACGCCCTACTTGATCATACTAAAGTGTCATACAAAAGCATCAAAAATAGCAGATCTACAAGCTCGAAACGTGGCACGAAGCGACGCGTTTTGAGCTTGTGGATCTGCTACTTTCGCTATGTTTTTTATTTGAATCATCCCATAGCACTGCCCCCCCCCCCCCGAGCTATGGGATAGGCCCCGATCTATGGGTCTGTGCACAGCGCATAACCCAAACTGCACATACTTTCGGTGCTCATATCCCCCGACGGGTATGGTCTAGTGCATTGGTTCTCAAAGTGGGGTCCGGGGACCCCCAGGGGTACTTGAGGGGGTTCCAGGGGGTCCCCAGCTAAATGATGGACAGGAACCAAATGGACCCTTATGGGTCTGTAACTCTGAGACTGTACAAATGGAACCAAATGGACCCTAACGGGTCCATTTGGTTCCATTTGTACACTCTCAGAGTTAAGTTAACATTGATTTTACAACAAGAATTGGGGTCCCAGAGATAGAAATGCCATTAAATGGGGGTCCGTAGCCCTAATGCATGTCAAACTGGGGGTCCTTCAAATGTATCTTTTCAAAAGGGGGTCCGCGGGCTAATAAGTGTCCATTTGGGGGTCCTTGACATGAAAAACTTTGAGAAGCACTGGTCTAGTGTATAATAAATGTAAAGACAGCCCACGGCATTAGAAGAGCACCACCACCCTGTCAGGCTTTATTTAGCAACAATTAGAACTTCAGTCTTCAGTGCATATTATCTCTTTTATTACAACGCTACTTTACGAATGATGTCAACAATTATAACAGTCTCACTGCATATTTAATTATGGCTTTCATTAAACAGCTACTGTATGAATGATGTCAACGATTGTAACCGTCTCTCGCTGCATATTTAACCCATTAAGACCTGAGGTTCAGATTTTACAAAATGTCTTCTAAATCCTAACAGTTTTCTGAAAAAAAACGTATGTTTCTATATCAGAGGTGCTCAAAATTTTTCATGTCAAGGACCCCCAAAATTATATGCATTTGGCCGCCGACCCCATCACAAAATATTGTTCCAGGGACCCCCAAGAAGCAAAGATTTGAGTAAAAAAAAAAAGTTTGCTTTAAAAGAATATATATTCAAAGATTTTCACACATTTTCACGATTTTTCAAAAATAGCCCAAAGTGTAAAATAATGCTTTTTAGCTCAAATCAAAAAGTGACACAGATGCGTTCCAGGTCTCAATGGGTTAATTATCTCTTTTATTACACAGCTACTTTGTGAAAGATGTCAACAAATATAACGGTCTCGCTGCGTATTTTTTGTTATCTCTTTTTATTACGCAGCTACTTGAATAACGTCCACGATTCGACACACATTGGGCAAAAAAATAAAAGTGATTTCAGAATCAGCTTACAAGCTTAGGGCAGTGGTTCTCAAACTTTTTCATGTCAAGGACCCCCTAATGGACACTTATTAGCCCGCCGACCCACATTTGAAAAGATACATTTTAAGGACCCCCAGTTTGACATGCATTAGGGCTACGGACCCACATTTAATGGCATTTCTATCTCTGGGACCCCAATTCATGTTGTAAAATCAATGTTATCTTAACTCTGAGTGTACAAATGGAACCAAATGGACCCGTTCTATTTGTACACTCTCAGAGTTACAGACCCATAAGGGTCCATTTGGTTCCTATCCATCATTTAGCTGGGGACCCCCTGGAACCCCTTCAAGTACCCCTGGGGGTCCCCGGACCCCACTTTGAGAACCAATGGCTTAGGGAACTGTTAAAAACATATAGCCTATGAGATTGTGTGATCAGAAGAGCGACACTATAAACACAAGCAATGTGTTGTTCAGAAAGAACACACCATATACAACGCCTTAACCCTTTAAGACCGGGAACGCATCTGTGTCATTTTTTTTTTCTTTGGCTATTAGAAAATAGCAGATATTGAGCTTGTAGATCTGCCAGTTTAGCTAAATTGTGGGTGGTCACTGGAACAAAATATTCAACAAATGTTCTCTCTAAAAACATATATATATATATATATATATATATATATATATATATATATATATATATATATATATATATATATATATATATATATATATATATTCAAAAATGTTCACACATTTTCACAATAAAAAAAAATGGCAGATCAGATATCTGCTATTTTTGAATAGCCCACAGACATCTTAAAATGACACAGATGCGTTCCCGCTCTTGATGGCTTAACCCATTGAGACCTGAAGCCGATTCTACATGTCTCCTAAATCTCAACAGTTTTCTGAAAAACGTATGTTTCTATATCAGTGGTGCTCAATCTTTTTCATGTCAAGGACCCCCAAAATGATATGGATTTTGGCCGCGGACCCCCATCAAAATATTTTGTTCCAGGGACCCCCCAGAAGCAAAGATTTTAGTAAAAAATGTTCGCTTTAAAATATATATATATATTCAAAGATTTGCACACATTTTCACGATTTTTCAAAAATAGCCCAAAGTGTAAAATAATGCTTTTTAGCTCAAATCTAAAAATGACAGTTCCAGGTCTTAATGGGTTAAAGCAGCATTTAACATGCTGTGACAAATGTGTCTCTTGGGGATGAATGCAACATCTGTTTAATGGCTTCGTCTATGGCTTTCACTTCAGAGAAACTAACTAAACCCTAAAGGAATGAATTATTAATCAACATCTGACGGAGTGTTTGTGTGCAATAAGATACTGTATGTATACAAATGCTACTAAAGGCCTTTTTTTCTACTGTAACTTTTAGCTAATGTAGAAAAATCTGTACCTACAGTATATGTTATAATTTGGCATTCTCATATGAATAATAAATATATCGTCTCTGTCGTCCCAATCTGCTACTTTTCAGGATTAAAATTCAAAAACAGAAAAAGTAGTAGATCTACAAGATAAAAAGTTGAGATAAGCGGTTTCTGCCCGACAGCAACGATATATAGGCCTAAATATAATATATATATATTTTGGAAATGGTGTTTGAACAGCTAAATCTGCCCTGCCTAACATTTACCATAATCAATAATAATAACATAATATTAGCATAATCAATGCTGTAACATCAGCAGTGGAAGTAGTTTTACCTTGAGGCTGCTTGACCGCACAACTTGGCAAAAACATCAATATACTGTATATTTAATTAAATATTTTAACCCATTCAATCCGGGAACGTATCTCTGTCATTTTAGATTTCTTTGTCTATTCAAAAATAGTAATAATAATTTTTGGAAAAAAAATATTTTTTTGAAAAAAAAAAAAAGTCAAATATCTCAACAAATATCTTCATTGTTCTGAAAACACTTTTGTTGCTATGTCAGTGGTGCTCAAACTTTTTCTTGTCTAGGACCCCAAAATTGACATGTTTTTGGCCGCCGATCCCCATCAAAAATATGTTGTTCCAGTCTGAATTATTGGCTGAATTATAGGCCACTGGGCCGCACTGCATGCGTGTACATCTGCTATTGTTGAACATTTTTTTGATAAATCTTGAAAGAACTACTGCTTTAGAACAGTGGTTCTCAAACCTTTTCATGTCAAGGACCCCCTAATTGACACTAATTACCCCGCGGACGCCCATTTGAAAAGATAAGCCAGGGACACCAATAAGAGAAGGTTTTTTTTTACGGCTCTCTAGCAGTGATTCTCAACCATTTTAATTTCAAGGACCCCCAGTTTGACATGCATTACTAGCTACGGACCCCCATTTAATGACATTTCTATCTCTGGGACCCCAATTCACATTGTAAAACCAAAATGTTAATTTAACTCATAGAGTGTACAAATGGAACCAAATGGACCCGTAAGGGTCCATTTGGTTCCATTTGTACACTCTCAGAGTTACAGACCCATAAGGGTCCATTTGGTCCATCATTTAGCTGGGGACCCCCTGGAACCCCCTCAAGTACCCCTGGGGGTCCCCGGACCCCCAGGGGAACCAATGGTTGAGAACCAATGGTTTAGAAGGCATTTGTAGAATGGGCCTCAGGTCTTGTTGGGTGGAAGTGTGTTGTTTTACCTTGACCAACTGGGAGTCTCCCAGTCTGGAGCCCACAAACACCACTCCATTGTCCAGGTAGGTCAGGCACTCTGCGATGGACGTCTGTCAGAGGAGAGAGAGAGAGAGAGAGAGACACATTAGTGCTACCCGGGCCATTCAGAGGAAAGAGAGACATTAGTTTTGCCTGGACCATTCAGAGGAGAGAGGGACGTTAGTGCTGCCTAGGCTGTTGTTCCGAGACACAAAGAGTCTCCTTTGTATCTCCTACCGCAACCGCATGCCTACCGGTCCGCTGGTCATCAAATTATCACCGGGGTGCCCGTCGGGTATCCGTGGGTACCCGGCCCGTTGCAGGACTCTGCCGTTTAGACATTAGAAAATCACGTCACTGTCTAGTTGTCGTTCACCATGGTAACGTGATGTCAACCTGAACAGCCAATGGCAGCTGGCATTTCAACCACTTTCAACCTGGCGGCCTGATTTAAGGCATGTCTTAAAAATGTGCAAAAAATTGCCCAAAATGTTCAAAAATGGCACATCTACAAGCTACAAGCATCTTCTACTTTGAACCATTTTTACCCAAAATCGCGGCGCCAGGTTGAAAAGTCGTTAAAGGTAGGGTAAGTGATATTTTTTGGTTAAAACAAAAAGTATTTTGTTAAAAGGTTAAAGCACTATATTCTGATAGTAATCATGGCTATAGAGTGTTTTTTTCAGTAACAGATGTCTCCCTGTCTCTCCAGCTCTTTAATAAACAGAAAATACATTTTCCGGTAGGTGTCAAAATCTCAGCCAATCAGGAGAAAGTACCCATTTTTAAGCTTAATTTGTATAGTGTTCCAGCTCCAATTTTGTCTGCTAATTTCTTAGTGTCATCACTTCCAATTTCACTGTTTAATCTATATCCTGATTGAGTTCTCTGTCCTGGTTGGATAAAATTGGAAATGAAACGAAAATGCATTTTCTGTTTAATAAAGAGCTGGAGAGACAAGGAGACTCCTAATACTGAACAAACACTCTATAGCAATGAGTACTATCAGAATATAGAGCTATTTCACACTTATTTTAACCAAAGCAAATCACTTACCCTACCTTTAAGTGTGTCTGTGGGTTTTATAAGTATTTCTTTGGACATACAGGGTTTCACATCCGACAGCGATTACTTGCTTGTGGAGTTTCAGTTGAGTTCAGTCTGGTCTGTGTCTGTGTGTTGACTGACAGCTCATCATTTAGTCCTAAAGCATTCGGCTGCATCTAATGTCTCCTCACGTCCACACGCTCCTTCAGAGGAGCAGGGAAATGGGCTCCTCTCTCTTGTGGGGCTGTTTACAAGCTCTCACCTCTTCCATTACACGCTGATTTAGCCCATTCATTCCGGGAACGCATAGCTGTGTCATTTTAGATTTTTTAGCCATTACCATTATTGTATTCTTTGTGCTATAAAGAAATAGCAGTGCTGCGCTACCAGCTTGAAGATCAGCTACGTTTTGTTTTTTTTGTTATCGGGAAAATGTGTCCAAATCTTTGAATATGTATTTTTTTTTAAAAGCAAACATTTTTGACAAAAATCTATGCTTCTGGGGATTCTACCAATGTCTTCTAAATCCTAACCTTTCCTTTTTTTTGTTTGACTTATGTTGCTATAATATCAGTGGTTCTCAAACCTTTTTCATGTCATGGACCACCTTAAATGATATTTATTTGTCCACGGACCACCCCCCCTCCCCCCCCCCATCTCAGAATATTTTAAGTGAGTTAAAATGTATACATACACATTCAAAGATTTGCACAAAATTTCAAGATTTGTTGAAATTGAAAAATAGCAGATCTGCAAGCTCATAGCGCGGCACTCGGTGCCGCGCTATGAGCTTGTAGATCTGCTATTTTTTTTAACAGCCAAAGAAATCTTATATATGACACAGATGCGTTCCCGGATTGAACGGGTTAGAAAGCAGTACAATAAGAATACAACAACGCCTGGAACTGAGTACCGTGTTGCAAAGCAGCAGACAGTGCCTGGCAGGTGGCTGCTAATGACTTATTGAGGCGTTAGCTAGCAGAGAGCTCCATGCTGAATGGCTGTGGGGCTGGTTATTTATCAGGCTGTGTGTAGGAGTGCTGCATGGGCTCCAAAAAACACATTCATTACAAAACATGTTTTCAGAGTCCATCTGCTCGTCAGGGAAGGTGGTGCACTCTCTGACAGGGGCTGCTGAAATGGATTTCTTTTTCATCCAGTATTTCATCCATATCAGTGAAAACCGATGATGATATTACGCTGTGTGAATGTTACTTTGGTCTCTTAGGCGCTAGGCAACGTATTGATATTTATTTGTTTTATGGTTCTCATCGCTCTAATCGAATCACGGGATCGTTGTAGTCTGTTAGTGATGCTTTTAATGTCGTGATCTAGCGGTCAATAACTGTACCTAACTTTGAAACTCGGGTTTGGTCCAGATAAAATCCATACTTTTTATTAGGAAATCCTCAGTCAAGGTGACTGTGTGGACACTGGACAGCAGTGGTGTAAAGTAACTAAGTACATTTATTCAAGTACTTTACTTAAGTAAAACTTTTAGCTTTTTTTCACTTTCTTCAGTATTTCCATTTTTCAATACTTTTACTCCACTACATCTCAGACGCAAATATTGTGGCGCTGATATATATGGGCGCTGATCACGCGGAGGAGAAGACACGCCCCCAGTGCCCACAGCGTCCCCAGTGGGAATCGAACCCAGGACCTTCTAGCTGTGTTTTTATTTATCATATCAGCAATACAATTATGCTACATCGCAGCATTAATACTTTTACTTAAAGGGCAAGACCACTTTGGTAGAGGTTTGGGTTGTGTAGTTACCTTGCCATGATGTAACTCCAAAGGTGGACAAGAAATGAAAAATAATTGCTCCATTAAAGGGTCTACACCATGAATTTTAACTTTTTCTTCATTTTTGTGTGTTTTTGGTCTCCCCCACCTCTCTTCTGTTCCAACAAATACCCGACTTCGAGCATGCAGGCTTTCATAGGCTATCTGTGGTTTTCATGTAAATTGGTCTAAAAACAGTCCGTCAGATTTGTTCCCCCACCCTACGTCACGTCTGGGAACAATTCCTCCCGTTTTTCAGTTCTAACCAAAAAAAGAAATCCCAAAAAAAAAAAAAAAAAAAAAAAATCATTTTTATTTTATTTTTTATTTTTTCTTATTTATTTTTTTTACTTTTTCCACACAGAACCAGGACATGACATGCATACAAACTGGCTCAATAGCGCCCCGTGCCAAACAGGACAATGTGGTATTGCAGGTGAAAGTGCTTTATAAGCCAGAGAGAAGTTAGTTGGAATGAGTATCTGAGGCTTGATTTAGGCTCAAACCTTTTGAAAAACGTTTGAGGGACATAAACAATATGATATCAAATATTATTTTATTTTTTTTAATTCATGGTGTAGCTCCTTTAATTAGAAATTGATAATTCAAAATATGCTCCCCATCGACTTACATTGTACGGTAAAATAGTTCTCAAAGTCACTATTTTAGCCCGTAAACGAACACAAACATAGCTGATTCAGACAATATAGAACATCACCAAACCCAGTACTGTTTGTTTTTTTCATAAAAATGTCAACTTCCTGATGATTTTACTATTTGAAGATCCGGATCCGCCGATCCAGTCCGGGTTTTCTTTCAAATAAAAATAGCAAAATCAACAGGAAGTTAACATTTTTATAAAAAATAAAAAAAACAGTACTGGGTTTGATGATGTTCTATATTGTCTGAATAAACTTTGTTTGTGTTGGTTTACGGGCTAAAAGAGTGACTTTGAGAGCTGTTTCACCGTACAATGTAAGTCAATGAGGAGCATATTTTGAATGATCAATTTCTAATCAATGGAGCAAGTATTTTTTATTTCTTGTCCACCTTTGGAGTTACATCATGGCAAGGTAAAACATGCGAGTACTTCTGTGAGTGTTGGGAAAGTGCAGCAGAAGGTGCACAGGGCTTCCATACATAAGTAATAAGGGTGCTGCTCAGGTGGGCAGAACACAGCAGAACTGGTACTCTGTCTGTACTGTGAGTAACGACCCAATCCAAGCACGTCTGGAACTTAATGTTGTTCATGAATAGTGTTTCCACACACACGCCTGAATGAAAGAAACGTTTCACAGCCTCTGCTCAAACCAGGGGACAAAAAGCACAGCCCAACGGGCAACCAGGCAGTCCATGCAGAGAGCATCAAATGGCAATTAATGTCTAATAATAACACGCGTCTCCCCTGAGACTTGAGAAACAGTGCCACCTGCTGCTCATCTCATGAACTATCTCCTTAAAAAGGAGTAGTTCACCCAAAAAATGACTTATTTTCAATCAATTAAACATCCCATGAAGCATTGAATTCATGGAGATTTTTTTGTTTTTATCGCATTCCTGAGCCAATAATTTGATAACTGCCGGTCTCTCAGGTAGGAGACACAAAGAGTCTCCTTTGTGCCCTACCGCAGTGCCTCTCAAACTTTTTCATGTCAAGGACCCCCAATTTGACACTTAGTAGTCTGTGGACCCCCATTTGAAAAGATATGCCAGAGACCCCCATAAGAGAAGATTTGTTATGGCTCTAATAGTGATTCTCAACCATTTTCCTTTCAAGGACCCCCAGTTTGACATGCATTAGGCTACGGACCCCCATTTAACTCATTCACTGCCTGAATTATTTCTGGCCGCGTTTGCCCCACTGCCAGAGATTTTTCATTGAAAAAAAAAGCACTCAGGAGCCGAGATACAGAATTTTTTAAGTTAAAAAGTTAAAAAGTTAAAAAGTTTTAAGTTAACAAGGAAGTGGATAGGAGTCTAGATCTTCGAAAAATCATATCTCCTTGGTCTTTGGGTCAAATAAAAAATAAAAATAAAAAGTCAGGGCTTATGGGACAAAAGTTGTTTTAGTCGTTCTAGGCAGTGAATGAGTTAATGTCATTTCTATATCTGGGACCCCAATTTATATTGTAAAAACATGTTAATTTAACTCTGAGCGTGTACAAATGGAACCAAATGGACCCGTTAGGGTCCATTTGGTTCCATTTGTACACTCTCAGAGTTACAGACCCATAAGGGTCCATTTGGTTCCATTTGTACACTCTCAGAGTTACAGACCCATAAGGGTCCATTTGGTTCCTAACTATCTACCATTTAGCTGGGGACCCCCTGGAACTCCCTCAAGGACCCCACTTTGAGAACCAATGTCCTACCGGAGACATTATCATCTTTATTATTATCACCAAATTATTGGCTCAGGAATGTGACCAAAACAAAAAAAAATCTCCAATAATTCAATGCTTCAAGGGATGTGTAATTGATAGAAAATAAGGCATTTTTTGGGTGGACTACTCCTTTAACATTCGCATAATATTCACATTTTATTTTTGCTTGGTTTTCTGACAATTCCGTTAATATTTGTGATGCACTGTGATGTGTGAAAAAAAACGAACAAAACGATGAGACGATATCAATACTAGGGGTGTCACGATTCACTTACCTCACGATTCGATTCAAAATCGATTCCTAGGGTGCCGATTCGATTAAAATTGCGATTCTGCGATTAATTGATATTCGATTCGATTCTGCGATTTATTGCGATTTTCTAGGGTGCCGATTCGATTAAAATTGCGATTCTGCGATTAATTGATATTCGATTCTGCGATTTATTGCGATTTTCTACCCCAAATCACTTTGCTTTAATTATACTAGAACATATAGTCTTTCTGACATTGATTTCAGACAAAGTGCCAGTGAAAAAGGTACTAACTTATAAAAAAAAGTAAAAAAAAAAAAAAAAAAAAAAAAAAAAAAAAAAATTTTTTAATAAAAAAATCGATTTTAATATTTTGATTCGATTTTTAAAATCGTGGCATTAAGAATCGCGATTTATTCATGAATCGATTTTTTTTTGACAGGCCTAATCAATACCCTTGCCCATCCCTGAGAAACACATCAACATCTATGGGCTGTTATACCCATAATATACTGGATGAAAATCCATTTCAGCAGCCCTGTCAGAGAGTGCACCACCTTCCCTGACGAGCATATATCGACTCTGAAAGCATGTTTTGTAATGAATGTGTTTTTGGAGCCCATGCAGCACTCCTACACACAGCCTGATAAATAACCAGCCCCACAGCCATTCAGCATGGAGCTCTCTGCTAGCTAACGCCTCAATAAGTCATTAGCAGCCACCTGCCAGGCACTGTCTGCTTTGCAACACGGTACTCGGTTCCGGGGCGTTGTTGTATATTCTTATTGTACTGCTTCTAACCCATTAAGACCTGGGACGCATCTGTGTCACTTTTAGATTTGAGCTAAAAAGCATTATTTTACACTTTAGCTATTCAAAAATAGCAGATCTACAAGCTCATAGTGTGGCACCGAGTGCCGCACTATGAGCTTGTAGATCTGCTATTTTTGAAAATGTTTGAAAATGTGTGCAAATCTTTGATTATATATTGTTTTAAAGCGAACATTTTTAACTCAAATCTTTGCTTCTGGGGGTCCCTGGAACAACATATTTTGAAATGGCGGTCGGCGGCCAAATACATGAAAAAGTTTGAGAACCACTGATATAGAAACATACGCTTTTTTTGAAAACTGTTGGGATTTAGAAGGCATTTGTAGAATCGGCTTCAGGTCTTAACGGGCTAAAGCAACGTATAATGGGAAGAGGTGAGAACTTGTAAACAGCCCCCACAGAGAGGAGACGATTTCCCTCGCTCCTCTGAAGAGGAGTGTGGACGCGAGGAGACGTTAGATGCAGCGGAATGCTTTGGGACTAAATGATGAGATGTCAGTCAACACACACACACACACACACAGAAACAGACCAGGCTGTGAAACCTTGTATGTCCCAAAAAAACTTTCCTTTCGGCAGAGAGAGTTATTTTCTCTACTCAGGACACTGACGTATATAACCCATTAAGACCTGGAACGCATCTGTGTCACTTTAGATTTCTTTGCCTATTCAAAAATAGCAGATCTACAAGCTCATAGCGCGGCACCGAGTGCCGCGCTATGAGCTTGTAGATCTGCTATTTTTGAAAAATCTTGAAAAAAAATGTTTCCATTTTTTTTAAAACACTTTTTTTTTTAAAAAGGATTTAGAAAACATTTGTAGAATCGGCTTCAGGTCTTAATGGGATAAAACATAAAAATGTATGAGAACACAAATGAAATATGGATACATATTATATGGATATATGTATATATGGATACAAGGTTACTGCCTGACAGCCACAAAAGCCACAAAAAAAAGAGAGCAGGTGAACAAGCAAATGAAAGACGGAGAAGGCGAGCATGACGGATGGACAGAGACAGCGAGACAGACGGAGAGAGAGAGAGAAAGAGGGAGAGAGGGGTAGAAGGAGGGACGATTGACACGCCTACCAATTCATCTTCAATGAGAGGCGGACGACAAAGTTGGGCAGCGCGACCAATCTGAAGGGCGAGGCGGCAGGCTGTGCGCACGATCCCGTGAAATCGACGTGCCCGTGCTCGTGCCACGCACACGTTTCGCCCCCCCCCCCGCGACAAGAGCTGGATTGTGGGTTAGCTTTCAGGCTGAACGCCTGGCGTTTTACTCGCAGAGCTGTTTTCTGTCCCGTGTTCGCCGCGACCAGCGTTCTTCCAACGTCGCGTAGAAGCCTCGCCCTACAGGGCGGGGCTTCTTTCGCTCTACATTAGCCCATTAAGACCTGGAACGCATCTGTGTCACTTTAGATTTCTTTGGGCCATTCAAAAATAGCAGATCTACAAGCTCATAGCGCGGCACCGAGTGCCGCGCTATGAGCTTGTAGATCTGCTATTTTTGAATAATCTTGAAACATTTTTTGGGGGATTTTTTTTGAAAACTGTTAGGATTTAGAAAACATTTTTAAGAATCACCTCAGCTCTTAATGGGTTAAAAGAGTTGGTAACGGTGACGACACTACTTTTTCCAACAACCACGGACTACTTTTTTTCGCCGATAAAAGTAGTAGTTTTGGGCCGCGACTGAGGGGCGCAGTCACAAGCCAACTTGAGCCACGAGAAGCACCACCGAGCGAGTTGCCGTGCTGAACGTTGCGAGGTTCGCTTGAGCCTACTCAGCCCCGTCCCCAGTTATGTACCGATAGTCACAGAATCGTAATGGCAGGTATGTGTCGCTCCCCGCAGGGAAAAGCCCTAAAGAGAGAGACCGACAACGAGGGAGACAGAGACGGAAGAAAGCGATAGAAAGACAGCTGGAGAGACAGAGAGGGGTCCCCACCTCTCCCAGAGACAGACAGATGGAGAGACGGAGAGTGGTCCCCACCTCTCCCAGAGACAGACAGATGGAGAGACGGAGAGTGGTCCCCACCTCTCCCAGAGACAGACAGCTGGAGAGACAGAGACAGACAGCTGGAGAGACAGAGACATGTACCCACCTCTCCCAGCAGCTCCACATGGAGGTCCTTCAGCACCACGGCTCCGTCCATCAGCTCCTCCTTCTCCAGCAGCAGCATGAAAAGACGTCCCTCCATGTCCCCCAGCAGGTAGCGGGACCCGTTGGGATCCACCCGGTTGTGGCACACTATGGTGCTTTGCTGCAACACAACACACACACACACACACAATGTTGTGACAGTCAATACCTCTCAAGGAACAGCAATGCCAAGCTTTACACTTCATTGTGGTTAGATATCAGGTCATCATTTTGGTTTGTTTGTTTCTGTTTATTTTTTTT
Source organism: Gymnoscopelus microlampas (assembly GCF_963454915.1). Lineage (NCBI taxonomy): Eukaryota > Metazoa > Chordata > Actinopteri > Myctophiformes > Myctophidae > Gymnoscopelus > Gymnoscopelus microlampas. Next base: position 6,360,392 of record NC_139962.1, read on the forward strand.
ACTGTGTATTGATTCCATTAAGACCGGGAACGCATCTGTGTCATTGTAACAGTTCTTTGGCTATTCAAAAATAACAGATCTACAAACTTTTTCATGTCAAGGACCCCCAAAATTACATATATTTGGCCGCCGACCCCAACAAAATATGTTGTTCCATGGACCTGCCCAGAAGCAAAGATTTTAGTTACAAATGTTTTTTTTTAAATATATGTGTATTCAAAGATTTGCACACACTTTCAATTTTTTTTCTAAACTGGCAGTTATACAAGCTCATAGCGCGGCACCGAGTGTCGCGCTATGAGCTTGTATATCTGCTATTTCTGAATAGCCCAAAGAAATCTAAAGTGACACAGATGTGTTCCCGGATTGAATGGGTTAACCAGTCCCATTGACAATTGTTATCTCTTTTACCGAACAAGAAAGCGAAACAAAAAATACATTAAATCAGGTGTTCTCAAAGTGGGGTCCAGGGACCCTCAGGGTTCCAAAATGTGCCCTTACAGGTCAGTTACTCTGAGAGTGTACAAATGGAACCAAATTGACTCTTACAGGCCCAAATTCTGGTTCCATTTGTACACTCTCAAAGTTATAGAGGTCCTTTAAATCAAGTTTACAGTTTCAAAAGTTTGAGAAGCACTTAACTGCATTAAATACAGTCACACAAACTCAAGTAACACGGCTACAGACCTCATTTTAGAGTGAAGTAAACCTCTTAAAAATCACCCAAAGGGATTAAGTGCTCCAGTTTACCGTCTTTATATGGAACTGATTCCAGGACCATGGTAGCATAAAAAGTGTCAAACAATATTAGCCACTTTAAACCTGGCGTGTGAACCTATTTTGGGCACGTCTTTATACTGTAGTCGGAAATCTTCAAAAGAAAAAAGCATATCTACAAGCTCACACCAATGCCAGGGTGTTCCACAAGCACCAGCTGCCAGCCCGGATAGCCCTACATTAAAACATCTCCAGCACGCTACTATTTTTTAACTGACTTTTTATACTTTGCAACATACTTCTCATTTCTTTTGATTTTTACCCCTAGACCAGGGGTCTTCAACAGGGGGTCCGGGACCCCTAGGGGGTCCTCAAAGTTACTACAGGGGGTCTGCCAAATATGTGTGTTGATAGGATTTTTTATTTTACCTTAACCACTTGAACCCTAGCATCCCTTTTCTGAGGAGAACTTTGGCCAAAAATAGCCGATCTACAAGCTCACAACGCCTCGCGCTGCGAGGCGTTGTGAGCTTGTAGATCGGCTATTTTTGGCAAAGAGGCTATAGGTGTAGAGGGAAAGAAGAGCAGACCACGTAAACAAAAAATGTTGAATCTGAAACACAATTTTATACGATATAGAGGGGGTCCCTGCTTCATCTCTCTCTCAGCTAGGCGGTCCTTGGACTGACAACGTTGAAGACCCCTGCCCTAGACACTTTCTGCATTAGGTCGTGACCAGGCTTTTCTCTTTGCAGATGAGTAAGGCTGGGAACGAGGCTGTACGCCAATGATGTGAGGAGCTCTGCATCCAACTGCCATCTGAGCACTTGTTACGAAATCAAACCGCACCAAAATGAACAGTTCTATCTGTGTGTTGCACTTGAGGCCCTTATTTTAGCTTGTAGGGTGTGAAAGAATTTCATCAGGCTTAATGGGTGATACGGATCGATCTACTTATAATCCAGAATAATGGATAAATGGGCACATGATGAGATCATGCGTGTCCAATATAACAATGGTCTCGATAAAACATCACATTGATCGACAGCTACAGCCCTCTCATAGTGTGTGAGTGTGATATTATTGAACAGTTTCATTTTATCATCTTACAGAGTATGTTAAATAAAAAATGTGAAAACCTCATCTAAAGTAATAGGTGCTTTCATCTGGAGAAAGCTGCTCAAGCATGGAAAATAGAGCCATAAAAAACATCCACAATCACACGCACGTGTGTGCACAACGCCTTGCATCTCTGCAGCTCGCTGGACATTGTATACGTTTCAGGGGTGATGCAACTTTGAGGATGGAGAGGGCCACTATATTTCCACACTCACTCCAGAGGGCCACATTGCATATACTGTCGGGCAATGCTATGTCACACAAGAGTAGCAAAAATAGCAGATCTACAAGCTCAAAACGTGTCGCAGTGCGACGCGTTTTGAGCTTGTAGATCTGCTATTTTTGCTACTTTTGAAAAATCCTGTTTTTTGTTTTGCTATTTTTGAATTGGAATCCTGTTTTTTTTTTGTGCTATTTTTGATTGGAATCCTGAAAAGTAACATTTTAACACATTGAGTGCCAAAAACGGTCCGGACCGTTTTTCATAATCCAAACGAGGTGTGCCAAAAACGGTTATGGCCATTTTTGGAAAAAAATATTTAATATATAATATATAATATTTTTTCCCTTCACAGCACCAGGAGATATCATTTTACGAAGATTTAGACTCCAATCCACTTCCTGGTTAACTTATGACTTCAAAAGCCTGTATCTCGGCTCCTGTGTACTTTTTGTTTTTACTATGTATTTTTGACTATTTTCAACTGGCTGCAACTATGGAACGGATTACCGAATGTTTTTAATCTTTTCCCCACGATTGTGCGAGACCTCTATGTGTGTAATGAGGGGATCACCGTGAGGACGGTGATCACTGAAAATATTTTGTGACTACTTGAAAAAGGTTAAAAAATGGTTAAAAATCCAGGCACTCAACGTACACTTTTTTAAAACACCCCTGGCACTCAATGTGTTAATTTAATTTAAAATGCACTTAGTTATCCTTATATTAACTTTATGAACTTAAATACAAATACATTGGACATAAAAAAGACAATAGAATATTAATACTAGTCATTAAGCTATAGACTGAAGTAATCAAAGCGGGTCATGTTTCCAACTGTAACAGCTGAAATCAATAATATATCAGTGTTCTGATATTAACCTGCGGGCCGCACTAAGTGAAGGTGGGGGGGCGCAAGTGGCCCCCGGGCCGCCAGCTGCCCATATATATGCGCAAGAGGAACACCCTGTGAATGCTCTGTACATGTTCATGCATGCATCTTGTTAAATATTCACAAGAGGAGCTGATTCATACACACAAGATGTACTGTAAGTGCCACTGTGTGATTGTGACGAATGACGATGAAAGAGAAACGGCTTCGTTTCAGAGTGGAATACTAACGAATGGAAGACCACACACAGTCAGGCACTAAAAGTTAAAGAAGATTATGATTTCACCTTCATAACATATTGGTTTTGAATAGTCGCATAGCAACAGCACGAGCTGCTTAACCCCTTCAATCCTGGAACGCTATCTGTGTCACTTTTAGATTTCTTTGGGCTATTCAAAATAGCAGATACACAAGCTCATAGCGCGGCACCGAGTGCCGCGCTATGAGCTTGTAGATCTGCTATTTTTGGTAAACAAAATCGTGAGAATGTGTGCACATCTTTGCTTCTGGGGATTCCTGGAACAAAATATTTTGAGAGGGGGGTTCGCGAACAAAAAGGTTTGAGAACCACTGATATAGGTGGTTCTCAATAGCAACATAAGTTTAAAAAAAAAAACTGTTAGGATTTAGAAGACATTTGTAGAATCAGCCAGAAGCAAAGATTTGAGTTAAAAATGTTCGCTTTAAAAAAAACTAATATATTCAAAGATTTGCACAACTTTTCAAAACATTTCAAAAACAATTGCTAACCTACAAGCTCGTAGATCTGTTATTTATGAATAGCCCAAAGTATAAAATAATGGTTATATAGCTTTAAAAAAAATCTAAAATGACACAGCAGTATGCGTTCCCGGATTGAATGGGTTAACACTCTCATTCATGTATGAGAACACTTGACTCATAATGTCTGCCAGAGAGGCCTGGATCTAAGGTGTGAGCCTGACCGTGGTGCATACAGTCACAGTACAGAAAACACTTCAACAAGCAGAACATATTTTACTGTACGTGCTGCTGCTGCTGTGGCCAAATGAGGAACATTAAACAGCTTTTGGAACATTTCCAGATGCTTTAGTCAAGTGTGTTGTCTTGCCTTGTAAGCAAGAACTGGGCTTTAGGAGGAAAAAAGGCAGACTTTAGCCCTTAAGATGTTTGCTCCTCGATTAATGTTTACTGTTTGGTGGGGGGAAATCTGTTTCGTTGCAAGTAACACTGGTTTAGCAAAAGGAAATAGCCCAGTTACAATCGTTAATTAAAGCTGGTTTTGCTGCTGCTAATTGACTTGTTCCGAGTTATCAGCATATTTCTGAAATCCTCAACAGTTGAAGACGGTGTACTTCTGTAGAATGTAGATATTACCGTGGGAAAATGAAGCTAGAGGAATTGACGGAACACAAACAGACAAATTAACTTAATTAATTTAGCAGAAGGCTGTTTGTGATGAACAAAGAGCTCAACAGTTAATTAATTGAACCAATTGATTTATCACTATTTTGGCATGGACACCGTAGTTATACATTAGGGTTACCTGGGTTTAGAGTTGGGTTAATCGGACTAATTGATTTAGCTGATTTTAAAACAAAATCTGTGTGGATTCGTTGATAAAGTCCCCTCAAAGAGTGCCGCGCTACGAGCTTGTAGATCTGCAATTTATGTTTTGTAAATGGTTAAGATTTGTGCAAATCTTTGATTATATATATATTATATATATTATTTTAAAGCGAACCTTTGTAACTCCAATCTTTGTTTCTGGAATAATTGATCTGCGGCTAAATCCTCCTATAAATTCTACAAAGCTCTGAGTGAGCACGTCCCCAAAATCTCTTCTGCCCGGTTCTCCTCAATGGCTGGAGCAATTGATCTGCATTTACTCACAGCCATTGACCATTATTACCATGTGCCGTGAAACAAGCGGACCATGACGCACGTTGGACGCTCATATCCCCCGATGTTCGCTTTAAAAATATATACATATATATATATATATATATATTCAAAGATTTGCACAAACTTTCAAGATTCTTCAAAAGATTGCAGATCATAGGGCGGCACTCTGTGCCACGTTATGAGCTTGTAGATCTACTATTTTTGAATAGCGAAATAAATCTTAAAATGACACAGATGCATTCTTAATGATTAAATTACCCATCGTTATCGAATCGGTACTTTGTATCAACCGATACACATGCAAAAATGGTGTCGGTGCATCTCTAGTGCTGAAGTGTATGATCAAGCACAAACAAAAGTGAAACCTTCCATCTAGAAGTGAGCCCAGTGGTGCAGTGAGAGTGAGAGAACACTCCTAGTCCTAATTATAGACATGAGACAGTCTTTGAGCTTCAGCACATAGTTAGAGACCACGTCTTCATCTTCAACACGTTGAACAACACTCAACTCTGAGAACAAAGTGACGTCGCACATCTGAGACACACACTACAAAAAAATAATCATATGCGTGTTAAAGAGATGTCAATATTTGGGGCATTTTGACTGTTTTAAAAACACCCAAAACTTTTCAGTGCTATGCAGAGATAGCACATGAAACAGCCCAAAAAGAATCCATCATGAATTAACCACTTAACCGCAGATTCTAAAAACGCCTTCTAAATCCTGAGTCTGACCCAAGTTCAACTTCAAATGTGTATGCTATGATCTCATAGCATTCGGGGACCGTAACCGTGACGACAGAGCCCACAGCCACGTGGCCACGCCACAATCTCCGCTGAATTCACAAAAACGATAATAAAAAGATATAGGGTTAAGCTTGAAACCCACAGGGCGCCCAAGTTAACCCATTGAGACCTGAAGCCGATTCTACATGTCTTCTAAATCCCAACAGTTTTCTGAAAAACGTATGTTTCTATATCAGTGGTGCTCAATCTTTTTCATGTCAAGGACCCCCAAAATTATATGTATTTGGCCGCCGACCCCCATCAAAATATTTTGTTCCAGGGACCCCCCCAGAAGCAAAGATTTTAGTTAAAATGTTCGCTTTAAAAATATATATATTCAAAGATTCCCACACATTTTCACGATTTTTCTAAAAAATAGCAGATCTACAAGCTCATAGCGCGGCACTCGGTGCCGCGCTATGAGCTCGTAGATCTGCTATTTTTGAATAGCCCAAAGTGTAAAATAATGCTTTTTAGCTCAAATCTAAAAATGACACAGTTCCAGGTCTTAATGGGTTAATGAATGACCAGACGGACACGCACGAACGCAGATTTTTTTCCCTCGCTGTGATGTTTCGGGCTCATGCCCTTCATCAGACCTGTGTTGATGTACTTACTGAAATATTGTAAGCCATACATGGGCAACGTGCGGCCCGGGGGCAACGTGCGGCCCCCCACCTTCACTTAACGCGTCCCCCAGGTCAATATTTGGTATACTGATATATTATTGATTTCAGCTGTTACAATTCCAAACATGCAAACATGACCCGCTTTCATTCCTTCAGTCTATATTAGTAGCTTAATGACTGGTCTTTTTAATGTCCAATGTACTTGTATTTAAGTTCAAAAAGTTAACATAAGTATAACTAAATGTATTTGAAATTTCATAAAAATGTTACTTTTCAAAAAAATCTGGATTCCAATTTAAAAAATTGCAAAAATAGCAGATCTACAAGCTCAAAACGCGTCACAGTTTTGAGCTTGTAGATCGGCTATTTTTGCAACTTTTGTGTGACATATAGAATGGTGAAGTTCGGCATTCATTTACGAAAAAAAGTTTAAATACAGCTATAAGAGGTTTCTGTACAGTATATGCAACGTGGCCCTCTGGAGTGGGTGTGGAAATATAGTGGCCCTCTCCATCATCAAAGTTGCATCACCCCTGTTGTAAGGCCATAATGTTTCGTCCACCTATATTGTCCATGCTCATCTGGCTGCCTACACACCTGAACCATTATGTTGGATGCAAAAGCGTTCTTCACTGATAAATAAATATCTCCCAGTAGTTTCCAACCCCCCCCCCCAGTGGCGTGCACACACAAGCACACACAAGCCCACAACGCCTCGCAGCGCGAGGCGTTGTGGGCTTGTAGATCTGCTATTTTTGGCTAAAGTTCTCCTCAGAAAAGGGATGCTAGGTTTCGAGTGGTTATGGTAAAAAGAAAAATCATATCACATAAAGATTTGGCGGACCCCCTGTAGTAACTCTGAGGACCCCCTAGGTGTCCCAGACCCCCTGTTGAAGACCCCTGCTGTAAACAGGAAAAACAAAAAAACTTTTTTTTCCCCTTTTTTTCATAAGGGCACTTCTGGTCAAGAGGGCAAAGGGCAGGTGCTCTAGCACCACCTAGAGTCTATCTGTGCACGTCCCTGCATCTGGCTGCCTACACACCTGAACCATTATGTTGGATGCAAAAGCGTTCTTCACTGATATATAAATATCTCCCAGTAGTTTTCCCCCCAACTGTATCTTCCACATAAAAAAAAGAAAACCTCTGAAATCAACCAGGCTGCAGTGCTTTTCATTGAAAAGTAAACACCACAAAAAGACATAAAAAGCTAAAGTAATATCCAAATATGTAAAGTGCTATTGTGCAGAGACAGAAAAAAAAACAAATTCCAAATGCATGGAAAAGCGTCCTTGCATAATAATACTAAACTCACCTTGATAGTGGGTGGTGCGATGGCCAAGTATTTGTCTCCATTGTGGTAGGTGATGGATTCCTGTCCAATGATTATAGCACCCCCAAATGGCTCCGGCACTGAAAGACAGGCCGTAAACGGACCATCATTCACTCTCCAAACACAATTTCACACGCTGACAATCTGTTATAATTCTTCTCAAGTGAACACTTTGGTGAGTGAGGAGACAGCGCCGTTTATCAAAGACAGCCCGGGCTGTGACCCAGGGGACTTATTTGTGTCAAGTCCTGCATAAATTGTCTTCGCTGCATATTCATCTCTCTAATATTGACACTCGGGTGTGCAGCTAGTCTAATGTAGTTGTAGTGTTTTAAAGCTTTAATGTGAGAACTGAACTGTTCTTTTGTCTGCAGTTCCCACATTAAAGCTGCACTAGGTAACTTGTTTTAACCCATTAAGACCTGAGGCCGATTCTGCAAAATGTCTTCTAAATCCTAACAGTATTCTGAATAAACGTTATGTTTCTATATCAGTGGTGCTCAAACTTTTTCATGTCAAGGACCCCCAAAATGATATGCATTTGGCCGCGGACCCCCCCATCTCAAAATATTTTGTTCCAGGGACCCCCAGAAGCAAAGATTTGAGTTAAAAATGTTCGCTTAAAAACAATATGTATTCAAAGACTTGCACACATTTTCACCATTTTTCAAAAATAGCAGATCTACAAGCTCATAGCGCGGCACTCGGTGCCGCGCTATGAGCTTGTAGATCTGCTATTTTTGAACAGCCCAAAGTGTAAAATAATGCTTTTCAGCTCAAATGAAAAAATGACACAGATGCGTGACCCCCGGATCAAGCGGGCAGACTCTATTAGATCAATGGAAAAGAAAAATCAGCACTTGCGCAGGAAACCGGGTTCAAATCCGGGAGGAAAGTTTGTAATTTACAAAAAAAAAACACAAAACGTTAAGAGTAAGGAGATTTCTACCCCGACAGCAACGACATGTATATAGTTGGCAAACAGCAACGCAGTAAACCATAGATATTCAACGTGCGGCCCGCGGGCCACGTGCGGCCCGCGAGGAGCTTCCTTGTGGCCCCTGGCCATATTCCCCCAAAAAAAATATATATATATATATATTTATTTATTTTTAATTTTCATAATTATTATTTATGTAAATATATGTTCGTTTTTATGTTATCAAAGTTAAAACAGTACAAATTATTTATCCTTCATTAGTTCTTGAAAGGCCATCTTTCATTGGAACTTAAAGGGGCTACACCATGAATTAAAAAAATATATATTATATATAAATATTGCCCCCTAATACGTTTTAAACAGGTTGTAAGCCTAAAAATAATCCAGATATTTTTTCTCACAATCTGACTGTCTGTCATTCCAAGCTTTTTCAGCTGCAATACCAAAACGTCCTATTGGGCAGGGGGGAGCTACTGAGCAATTCTGTCTGGCCATCGTCAATGCAAAATCTGTGCAAGTGACATCACTTGCACAGCCATTCTGAAATGGCCTGTTCAGACACGCCCATTTAGGAAATCCATGAAATGAGCATGAATGACTGAATGTTAAAAAAAAATATTTTTTGGGGTACAAGAGACACTGGGGAGCCCAAAAAATACTAAAAACCTAAAAAAAAATGAAATTCATGGTGTAGCCCCTTTAACTTAGAACCTTAAATAGAACCGAATTACACCGAATTAGACCGGAAAAAAGGTTGATTTATATTGGTCAAATAGAACCGAATTAGACCCAAATTAGACCCAAATTAGACCCAAAAAATTTCGCGCACACGCGCGCAAATTGTGCGCGCACTGTGTGGTCCCCAACTCCAAATTATTTTACAGTTGTGGCCCCCTGCCTAATCTAGTTGAATACCCCTGCAGTAAAACCATCTCTACTCACCAGGGATGACCATGGATGCCTCAGCCTCCACATTCTCCTGTTTCCAGGGACCCTTGTTGAACTCCTTCTCTCTCAGGGACACCTCGTAGGTCTTCACGTGGCGGCCCTGGGGGTCCTAAAGAAAGAGACACACAACACACAGGGTTATATTAAGACCTTCACAAATACAGCACGTCTTTCATGTGGACAGCATGACAGCACCGCAAGAAAGGCAAGGCAGCCTCTATTCGCTTTAAAATTATTCAAGGCAAATCCTACATATTAAGTGGTGGAAAGTAACTAAGTACACTTACTTAAGTACTGTACTTAAGTGCAATTTTGAGGTATTTGTACTTTACTTGAGTGTTTCCAATTTCCAATACTTTTACTCCACTACATCTCAGAGGCAAATACTGTACTTTTACTCCACTACAATTATTTAAAAACTTTAGTTACTAGTTACTTTTCAGATATAAATTATGATATTATAAAACATACATTAACCACTTTAGACCTATTTTATACATAGGCTATTTGAAAATAGCCGATCTACAATCGCGACGCGTTGTGAGCTTGTAGATCTGCTATTTTCAAATATTTAGTACTACGAGAGACCGAGTGGAGCCGTTTGCAGCTTGCACAGTTAAAGGAGCCAGCAGAGGTGGTTTGGTTTGGGCATCTAGTAGTACCGATGCCTCCTGGGGTAGTATACCTCCCCTAGGGGAGGATTTTCCAGGCACAACAAGCTGGGAGGAGGCCACGGGGCAGACCAAGGCCCAGATGGGGGGGGATTATATCTCCCACGTTGGCCTTGGAACGCTTCGGAATGAATGCCACCAGTCAGAGCTGGGCAACGTGGCCAGGGAGAAAGGGGAAGCCTGGGGATATTCTCTGCTGGAACTGCTACCTCTGCAACCCAGCTCTGGATAAAGCAGATGAAGATTCCACCACAGTACAGTTCCCTTGATTAAAAATACTGTATGAGATAAAAACAACAGGTGTTTTTTAAATGCATGTAAACGGGACTTGGACGCTTCCAAGTGCCGAACTTGTATTTCCTAGGTTAATTGCCCAACCGTGGACATTCAACAGAAACTGTTTCTATTTCCCCTGCACGCACGCACGCACACACACACACACACACACACACACACACACACACACACACACACACACACACACACACACACACACACACACACACACACACACACACACACAAGGTATTCATGTCCACGTAAAGGAGAGCATGCAAAGACACAAATATTAACCCATTAAGACCTGAGGCGATTCTTAAAAATGTTTTCTAAATCCTAAGTTTTTTGAAAAAAATCTAAACTTTTTTTTTCAAGATTTTTCAAAAATAGCAGATCTACAAGCTCATAGCGCGGCACTCGGTGCCGCGCTATGAGCTTGTAGATCTGCTATTTTTGAATAGCCAAAGAAATCTAAAGTGACACAGATGCGGTCCAGGTCTTAATGGATTAAAAGGTACTGTTAAGGTTACATTCACAAAATCATGGCATATGTCTTCATGACACAATAAGCATATTACTCAGTACTCTATGGGTATAGAGGTTATGCGCGTGACATCATCTTACCCGGAAGTTATACAGGAACGCCTACTGAGTGGCAAAAAAAAAAAGAATTCGGGCCTTGACAGCCCATACATCCAAACTGATCTGATCGTATTAAACAACATTAAACTCACCAACATGGCAGCTGTACAGAAAGCTTGAATCATCCTCTAACTGCAAATGTTGTGTTTCATAAAAGTCCACCGTAGAGACATGTTATGAGCTACTTTGTCAATGAATTCCATGCAGGTGATTATTTTTCTAAGTGTCAGTGTTTAGAAGCGCTCGTTTTCAACAACACAACGTCCTGCTGCCTCCTGCATTATGTGACATTTAGAAACAGGTGGTACGCAGGACCGTTGGGCGATTTCCAACAAGCGATTCCAAACCCCAACGCTCCATGCTGCTTAATGTTTTACCACTCAGTCTAGATGAGGGGGGGCGTGTATATGTGGCTACCAATTATGGAAGAGACAGCCAGTGGTGTAAAGTACGTAACTAAGTACATTTACTCAAGTACTGTACTTAAGTACAATTTTGAGGTACTTTTATTTTTACTGGAGTATTCCCAATTGTTACTTCTACTCCACTACATCTCTGAAGCAAATATTGTACTTTTACTCCACTACAATTATATGAAAACTTTAGTTACTAGTTACTTTTCAGATATGAATTATGATATTATAAAACCTACATTAACCACTTTAGCCATATTTTATACATAGGCTATTTGAAAATAGCCGAGCTTGTAGATCTGCTATTTTCAAACATTTTATTACTTTTGGTACTTTAAGTACATTTTTATACCAATACTGTTGTACTTTTACTCAAGTCAATTTTGAATTGCGGACTTTTACTTGTAACAGAGTACTTCTACTGTACATTGCAGTATTGATACTTTTACTTAATTAAAACATTTGAGTACTTTTTCCACCACTGGAGACAGCACAGTACTACCTTTTTGCCTCCTTTTTTGGGCCTCCCAGGGTGTTGAAACCCTCTTAACAGCCAGCCCTGTGGGTATAATGTCCTAGAGGCTGTCCTTTCAGCCTATACCTGGTAGATGAAGCAGACGGTGGGCGCCTGGCAGCCGTACAGGAAGTGCACGTCGATGACCTGCAGCTCCTCCAGGCGGATGTTGAAGGCCTTGAGCTCGCGGTTCTCTCGGTCCAGCGGGATGACCTTGAACAGGCCGTCGTACAGCCTCAGGCCGATCATGCGGCACTCTGGGTCCACGATGCCAATGATGCCCGTCTCCGACGGGCGGCCGATGCGATCCTGACAACGTTGACAAAGAGATAAGAGACCGTTTAAGTCCTAGATCAGTGTTTCTCAACCTTCTTAATGTCAAGACCCCCCCCGCCCCGTGTGTGATACCATTTGTATGTATCCCTTACACCATTGGTTCTCAAAGTGGGGTCCGGGGACCCCCAGGGGTCCTTGAGGGAGTTCCAGGGGGTCCCCAGCTAAATGATAGGCACCAAATGGACCCTTATGGGTCTGTAACTCTGAGAGTGTACAAATGGAACCAAATGGACCCTAACGGGTCCATTTGGTTCCATTTGTACACTCTCAGAGTTAAATTGACATAGATTTTACAATATACATTGCGGTCCAAGTGATAGAAATGCCATTAAATGGGGGTCCGTAGCCCTAATGCATGTCAAACTGGGGGTCCTTGAAATTAAAATGGTTGAGAATCACTGCTAGAGCCGTAAAACAATCTTCTCTTATGGGGGTCCCTGGCATATCTTTTGAAATGGGGGTCCACGGGCTATTAAGTGTCAATTTGGGGGTCCTTGACATGAAAAAGTTTGAGAACCTCTGCCTTACACCACTGGCACTGTTTCCCAAACAGTGGCTCCGGACCCATCTTTGGGTAACGGACCAATGTGTATGGTGTTGCGAGTGAATGACTCCTTTTTTAATGTTATATATATACACACACATACACATATATTATTTCAAATGATTGTTTTAATTTTAAACAAAAAAATCTCAACTTTATCAGTTAAAAACAACAAAAGTATTTCATAAATGAAATCAAATAATAATCCATGAATAAATAATTAAAAAGTTTAAGAACTAGTGAAAATAGCAGATCTACAAGCTTGTGGGCTTGTAGATCTGCTATTTTCACTTTTTAACTTAAGACCACTTGTGGGTCTTCAGACTGTAAAATCCTAAAATGTTGATTCAACTTCTGGGTGGGTTTAAATAATGCAAAACCAGAAGGATGCCAAGGACAGGACAGTTCAGTGCGCCACGCAAGGCTTTGGAAAACACCAGAGCTTCACTAATCCAGTTTCTCTTGACAGATTAAGAATTAGCGAACTATAAGACATGATGTTTGAACAACAGCTGCATTAAAAAGCATGAAGCTGGACTCAAAGGGTCGTAGCATCCAATTATATTTGTTCAGTTAATTAAGCCTTCTTCTGTCTGTTTTCTTCATTACACTTACATCACTTTAGCAATTTAGGCTAGTATATCTACTACAGCAGCAGACAACTCTCCATGGATATCAAGTAATAAACCATACCAGTAAATAGATATTTGAGTGGGCCATCGAGAACTGTCACAGGCTAGATGCCATGAAATCTAGTTTAAATTGGAATCAGGACCGCATGTGACTAATTGGCATCATCATCAGCGCACTGTCATCCAAAACCCACTCTGACGGATGTATACCTTGTCAGCTGTGGTCACACAAGCCAGTTTATTTCATTTATTCCCCTAATTAAATTAATCACCCAGTACAAATTTTCCTCGTCCATGAGTCATGACATACTTTGTTGATACAAGCTTTGAGATAACAGGAAAAGTAATCAGCTATATAACTAAACAAAGGTGATAATGAGTCTTGACAACATGTCACTGTCTTTCTGCTTTCTGCAAAACAACAGCCAGAAACACAGTATGCAGTGTGAAAGGCTGCTGCTGGTGCAAAGAGTTGTGTAGGCACATCATCTCCAAGTGTGTGGAAACGCATCATCTGGTGGATTCGATGCGTTAAGTATGATAATAAGAAAGCCTGTTTTGTGATATTAACCCTTTAGCCCATGAATGCCTGAGGCTCCGATTCTACAAGATGTCTTCTAAATCTTGACAGTTTTTTTGAAAAAAACGTACCGGTATGTTGCTATGTCAGTGGCTCTCAAACTTTTTCATGTCAAGGTCCCCCCAAAATGTATTTGGCCGCGGACCACCATCTCAAAATATCTTGTTCCAGGGACCCCCAGAAGCAAAGATTTGAGTTACAAATGTTCGCTTTAAAAATATATATATATTCAAAGATTTACACAAATTTTCAAGATTTTTCAAAAATAGCAGATCTACAAGCTCGTAGTGCGGCACTCGATTGATTAGCCCAAAGTGTAAAATAATGCTTCTTTTAGCTCAAATCTAAAAATGACACAGATGCGTTCCAGGTCTTAACTCATTCACTGCCACTGACGTAATTAACGTAATTAACCAATACTGCCACTGACGTAAAAAACGTTTTGGTTTTTTTTTTCAAAAAAAAAAATGTTTTTCTTTTTTTAAGCAAACATTTTTAACTCTGCTTATACAACTTCTGGGGGTCCCCGGAACAAAATATTTTGAGATGGGGGTCCACGGCCAAATGCATACTGTACAATACCATTTTTGAGAACCACTGATAGCAACATACCTCAAAAAACTGTTAGGATTCAGAAGACATTTGTAGAATCCCCAGAAGCAAAGATTTGAGTTACAAATGTTCGCTTATAAAAAATATATACATATATATACGCGCCAAGCCAACCATATGGCTGCAACATCTGTAGATGGATTCCAGCCGGAGCCATGTGTTGCAGGTTGTTAACCCTCAACTTCCTGGTGTCTCTCTACACTTCCTAGCCTTTATGAGGAAATAATTACCTGCAACTATATTTAAAAAAAAAAAAAGAATATAAGATACTGGTGGGCAGACGGTCTTCCCTCAGTGACTGGACTAAAAAGACAGCCTTTGGCAAGAATCCCATGTTTTGCAGAAGAAAATAAATGCAGTAATTCAATGACTGTGGCCAAACCGGGAGAGCATCCACCGTCTTCATTTTAGATTTTTGCGTTGGCTATTCAAAAATAAAATCCTTAAAAAAAGTGTGAAAACTACTGATTCAGAAGGCAGTTGTAGAATCGACCTTAGGTCTTAATGGGTTAAAGACATCCTGTTATGTCCTTCGCAGTCACCTACTGTACCGGGAGATTTTGGACGGACAGGAATATCTTTTTGTCATTTAAAAAGAAATCACTAGAAATTACAGTAGCATAAAAAGGAGCAGGAAGTCCAATAGGGCCGCAAGTATGTTCTTCTACAAGCTCAACAGATCCACAAACTGACCGGCAATTTCTCTGGCTTTTGTCATTAAGGAATCGGCCAAAAACTGGCAATTACCGGGCCTAACGCAATCACTGTTCTGTGTACTGTGTATCTTATCTTTCCTTGCGTTTAACAGGAGGAAGGAAACAAAATAGATAAACTCCGGCCCGGGCCGCTGGTCTGGCAGTCTGGCCACCTAGGCTGCAACGCAGCCTGACAGCGTGTCGCGAGTTCGAATCCCGATCCCGACGACCTTTGCTGCAAGTCACTCCCCAACTCTCTCCCCATTTCCTGTCAGTCTACTGTCCTATAAAATAAAAGGCATAAAAGCCCCAAAAATACATCTTTAAAAATAAATAAATAGATAAACTCCCTAAAAACATTTGGGTGTGTCTGGTGTCTCAGCTCTCTCAGCTCTCTGCCCTTAGTTTCACATCTCTCTACACTGACCTTTGTGAAATGAAGAACGCATAATAACGCATTTCAAGGTATTGTGTGTTGATTGAGCAATGAATGAATGTCCAGGAGATCTATATTGTTGTTGTCGGGCAGAAACCTCTTTTATCCATATTCTAACTTTTTGTGTTTTTTTCGTAAATGAATTCCCTACTTGATCATAATATAGCGTCACACAAAACTATCAACAATTGCAGATCTACAAGCTTTGAGCTTGTAGATCTGCTACTTTTGATATGTTTGAATTTGAACCCTGAAAGATAACAGTTTTGGACATATGAGGTTTCCACCTGACAGAGACCATATTCATATAATACAAAGTTCTTAAAGAGCTGTTTGGGTTAACCCTCTGAGACCTGGAACTTTTTAGATTTGAGCTAAAAAGCATTATTTTACACTTTGGCTATTGAAAAGTAGCTGAGATCTGCTATTTTTGAGAAATCGAGAAAATTTGTGCAAATTTTTTAATATGCATTTTTTCAAGCGAACATTTTTAACTCTATTCTTTGCTTCTGGGGGTCCCTGGAACAACATATTTTGAGATGGGGGTCAGCGGCCAAATACATATAAGTTTGGGGGTCCTTGACATGAAAAAGTTTGAGAACCACTGATATAGAAACATACGTTTTTCAGAAAACTGTTGGGATTTAGAAGACATTTGTAGAATCGGCTTCAGGTCTTAATGGGTTAAATGAAAAGGGGGGATAAGAATTGGATGTTGTAGATTACACAAACCATACACAACCATAGTTACAAAGTACAAAGGAATAGAACTCATGTTTTATAACTAGGATTCATGAGGACTTTCAAAGTTGTGTCACCTCTACCTTCCACATTTATGCCACGACTGGAATTCTCTTGACATGTTCCTGTTAAAACCACAACAAAACAAAGTGAATGACAGTGTTAGTTTGTACCCACCTGCACGTTGCCGTGTGCCCGTGTGATGATGTCGATGCTCTCTCCGTTCTGTTTGTACTCCAAGATGCAGGCGTTGTACTTTGATGTCAGGATGAACAGCAGATCCTTGCTCTCACCCTGCACATGGGAGGCAAAAAGACGTTGACATAAATGGGTTTGCAGCAGTGTTGATTTTGACAGCAAATTTTTATTTAGTTTTAGTCATAGTCTTTTGAATACAATTCCACTTAGTTTTAGTCATATTTTAGTCATCTGAAATGCTTTAGTTTTTGTCTAGGTTTAGTCGACTAAATATCATGAGATTATAGTCGACTAAAACTACAGTTGATTTAGTCGACTAAAATGTATTTTGGCGGTGCCTCGATGGCGTCGTAATGGCTGATTTTATACTTGGTTGCATGCTGAAAATAGCCGATTTACAAGCTCTAGCACTATAGAGCCTGCCTGCTTGCTCAGGGGATGAATTGAATCTTGACCAACATCAGGTCAAAATTCGGGTCAGATCCTGTGTCTAGGTGAGACATGATCTTTGACACAATCTTAATGTCTCAATAGAAGAGCAGGGAGACCAAATACAAACACCCCAATTATATAAGTTATATTGTATTAACATAGTCTACCATACAGATTGTATAAGTTATATTGTATTAACATACTCTACCATACAGATTATATAAGTTATATTGTATTAACATACCCTACCATACAGATTGTATAAGTTATATTGTATTAACATACCCTACCATACAGATTGTATAAGTTATATTGTATTAACAATAAGTTACATAGTCAAATCTGCCAATAAACAAGCTCACGTGTAGATTGTCAGATTTGGCGGCTTGTAGTTTGGACGTATAGAATGGGTCTTAAAGCGGCACTATGTAACTTATTGTTAATACAATATAACTTATATGCGAATAAATGTTTTCCCCACCCCTACTCTCTCACAGACAGATACAAACTAAACGACTTGCCTTGGGTCTGAAGAGTTCCATGACGGCGATCTTGCCATACATGCCCACCTCCTTGACGGGCCTCAGGCCCTCTGCTGTGACCACATAGATCTCCAGTCTGGTGTTCTTGGCTATGAGCAGATTCAAGTCCTCCGCAGAGGTGAAGTGGCCTGTGGATTAGAGGGTTTATCACTGCAGCGAGGAAGATAATAACATTCAAAACCCTTTAGGCAACAGAGAAACTTAATTATAACATTGATTAAAAAGGAGCTGTGGCAAAGGCCTGTTTTTACACAGATTTTGGAATAAATCATTGTCACATATTGTTTGCTTATGGCATCCAGGGAGCCTTCGATTTAAAACGTACTAATAGTAATATTAGTCAAGCTGTGGGACACGGCTGCAGTTCTATGATTATTAAATAAAACTATCTTATAAATAATATTATACTACCACTACTAAGCCGAATGGTTTTCAAAGTGGGGATGGGGTTCCAGAGCAAACCCAGTTTCTTTATGCATTTATTTGTATTTAACCTTTATTTAACCAGAGAAAGCAATTTACGAACACATTCGTTAAAACAATACAAACAACACAATGTAAAACAACACTAACGTGAAAAACACTGTTTATAAAATGCACACGACTTAAACACTGAATGCATTACTGCAGAGCCAAACGGACAACAAATAAACAGGGCCAACAGTCTGAGAGACAGCAGCACTTATCCCTTGAGAATGTCCACAATAGACTTTAAAAGCCAACTTAGAGTATTTTAATTTCACTGCATCTCACTTGAAATTATTACAATACCACAAATGGTATGGGTAACCTATTTATATATCTGAATGCATGTATACAATTATTATGACATTTCTCTACGAGTGACTATAAACTAGATTTCAATCACGTTACCATGATGAATCTATTTCTAATAATATGGGCGAATAATAAGGTTCAAATATCACCACCTCTATCAATCCATTTCCAAATATGCAATTATGATGACATTCAACACCCAAAATAGAACAGATCTTGATTAATTGAATATACGGGACAACAATGGAAACAAGCCCTTTTTGATTGATTGATTGATTGAATGAAGACTTTATTAGAGGTTTGCAGAAAAAAGCACATGAAAGTACAGTTCAATACAAGGTAAGCTAATAGGAATTAAAAAAGAATGCCATAGAGGCGTGTTTCCATTGGGGTCCTCTGTACTCAATTCATAGTGACATTAAATGACAGACATAGATATAAACTACAATGCAGAATATCATATAAACTGTTTAAATTAAAGGAAAAACACCGGGGGACAGTTTTGAAGGAGAGTAGGGTTTTACCCTCCTTCAATACTTTTGGTAGGGCATTCCACATTGTTGTGGCATAGCAGGAGAACAAATTCAACCCCTTGTTTGTGCCAAATCTGGGTTGGACATGATCAGTGGAGCTACCTCGAGGTAGATCTGGTGTTGTGATTGTGGACTTCATTTACGTTTTTGAAGTGCTTTGACAGGTGCATGGCTATCTTAACGCTGTGGTGCCTTAGGGCTTTTTGTGTTATCCTTTTTAACATTATTGTATAACTGTACCTCTGTACTATTTACAAACTGTTAATAAAGTAAGTATTCAATCAATCAATCTACAAAGTAATGGTTATGATTGCCTTGATGCCTCTATGATGAAAGTCTCTTCTTGATCCAAGGCTATGACAAGTATGACATGTGTCCCCCTAAAACAGGGGTCTTCAACGTTTTCAGGCCAAGGACCCCCTAGCCGAGAGAGAGATGAAGTAGGGACCCACTCTATATTGTATAAAATTGTGTTTCAGATAAACTTTTGCTGCTCTTTTTTCCTTCTACACATAACTCTTTGCCAAAAAATAGCCGATCTACAAGCTCACAGTATTTCTGCTATTTTTTGGCAAAAGTTCTCCTCAGAAAAGGGATGCTAGGGTTCAAGTGGTTGATGTAAAACTAAATAATCATATCACACAAATATTTGGGGGACCCACTGTAGTAACTCTGAGGACCCCCTAGGCCCTAGGGGGTCCTCAGAGTTACTACAGGACCTAGAGGGGCCTAGGTGGTCCCGGACCCCCTGTTGAAGACCTCTGCCCTAAAAGAACATAATGTAAATAAATACAAGCTTGCAGATCTGCAAGATCTTGTTTTTGGGGGGGTAAGAAGAAGCCTGACACCCCCCTGGCACTACGCATGGAGCGCAAAGAACTTCAACAACTCATAGCCTCCATGTATGTAGCTGTCCTGTATGTACGAAACACACAATGACCAATGAATTGACCATTACATGTCCTTATTACTGTACATACTGTAATGATAAAGCATTAGCATACACAGCTAGCGGCCTGCAGCAGCAGCAGCACGGTGCTGTGTGTCTGCAGCACAGAGCGGGATGTAGCACTAGCATCATAGCTGGATACTAGTAGCATTAGCATGCAGCTTAGCTAGCTCTCTGTGTAGCAATGTGCGTAACAACACAATAAAAGGCTGATAAAACCTCTCATATTTACCCGTGACGCACGCGTTGACGGCCGTGGGCTTCTGGGCGGTGACCACGTAGTTGTACGACATTGTTTTAGTTTGGGTAAAAAACCACCAGCGGCGCAGTGTTTGAGCTTTATTATTATTATCCTGTTAGTTTTTTGTTTTTTTTTGCACAACTGTTGTAACACCATTGGTGGCCGTGATAAAGATGGTGCCGGAAACAGACACTGTGGTGTGCCGGAAACAGACACAACTGTTGTAACACTGTAGAGTCTACGGTGTAGAGCGTTGGTTCTCAAAGTGGGGTCCGGGGACCCCCAGGGGTACTTGAGGGGGTTCCAGGGGGTTCCCAGCTAAATGATGGATAGGAACCGAATGGACCCCTATGGGTCTGTATTCTTTAACTCTGAGAGTGTACAAATGGAACCAAATGGACCCTAACGGGTCCATTTGGTTCCATTTGTACACTCTCAGAGTTAAATTAACATTGATTTTACATTATAAATTGGGGTCCCAGAGATAGAAATGCCATTAAATGGGGGTCCATAGCCTAATGCATGTCACACTGGGGGTCCTTGAAATGAAAATGGTTGAGAATCACTGCTAGAGCCGTAAAGATCTTCTCTTATGGGGGTCCTTGGCATATCTTTTCAAATGGGGGTCCGCGGGCTAATAAGTGTCAATTTGGGGGTCCTTGACATGAAAAAGTTTGAGAACCACTGGTGTAGAGCATTGGTTCTCAAAGTGGGGTAGTATGATATTAAAAAGATAAACACATTCAATTAAATTAGGTTGAATTGAATTAAATTAAATGTCCACACTGTAGGCTACTTGAACGTGTAGATTCACACACGTAATTATCCCTTAATTAATGATGAATTAATGATGAACTCATCATTAATTACATAATGTGGTATGATATTAAAAAGCTAAAGTTGTCCATTAAATGAAGTTACATTTAAATACATTAAATGGCCACTTTACTTGAGCATGCAAATTCACAAATGTATTTAGTATTTAACCCTTAATTAATGATGAATTAATGCTGAACTCATATATTAATTAATCATGAACGCATCATTAATTCCTGGTTCTCACCATTAACTAATGGTGAACTTGACCAAGTGGATGGATGTCATTCCACAGTTCCACTATGCCCAGGGGGTAGGAGCTACTCTACTCCTATACCCTCCTATGAGCACTCATCCTGGGCAATGGGCATATACTGTCCTGAAAGATTATATATTACACTCGGTTAATGGTGAGGACCAGGAATGAATTATCGATGAGTTCATGATGAATTCATTAAATGATAATAATAATACCTGGAATTTATATAGCACTTTTCTAAGTACTCAAAAGACGCTTTACATGATGTGTGTGTGTGTGTGTGTGTGTGTGTGTGTGTGTGTGTGTGGGGGGGGGGGGGGGGGGGGGGGGGCTGGGGAGAGGAGAAAAAAGAGAACAACTTTATAGGAAAACACTCAGATAAGCAAATATGATATGAATTCAAAACAATAAAACACTAAAAACAAGAGTTGAAATCAAAGTCAACTCGGAAAGGCAATTCTGAACAGGTGGGTTTTCAGGACGGTTTTGAGGGAAGGGGCGTCTCTTATATGTTTGGGGGAATGCATTCCAGAGCAGGGGTCTTCAACAGGGGGTCCGGGACCCCTAGGGGGTCCTCAGAGTTACTACAGGGGTCCGCCGAAACTTTGGGTGATATGTTTTTTTTTTACCTTAACCACTTGAACCCTAGCATCCCTTTTTCTGAGGGAAACTTTAGCCAACATATAGCATATAGGCGTTGTGAGCTTGTAGATCTGCTATTTTTTTTACAAAGAGGTTTGGTGTAGAGCGAAAAAAGACGAAAAAAGTTTATCTGAAACACAATTATAGAGGGGTCCCGGGTCCCTGCTTCATCTTTCACTCAGCTAGGGGGTCCTTGGCCTGAAAACATTGAAGACCCCTGTTCCGGAGGGAGGGGGCAGCCTGTTGCCCCAGGTTCAGAGCCTGGTCTTGGGGATCTCCAGCTCCAGGAGTCTGGTCTTGGGGACCAGATTTTTGGTGGGCAGATCTTTAAAGTGGATTCTTAGTTTGACAGCTAGGCAGCCAGTGGAGGTGGTGGAGGACTGGTGTGATGTCGTCTCTGGAATGGGTACTGGCGAGCAGGCAGCCAGCTTTCGAACATATTCATCATGAATTCATGTGTGAGTTCATAATGAATTCACCATTAATTAAGTGTTAATGTTAATGAATTTGCATGCTAAAGTAAAGTGTTACCAATGAAATGTAATTAAATATTCACAATTCCAAATGCTTCTATGCCACCTCAAACATTCTACTTTTTATTTGTGACATGACATATTGTTTCTCTATATGGCACTGAACCAAACACTATGAGTGACCTATGTAACTATGTGTGTCTACTACTTCCAATTAAATAAACTGGCTGCTGATTCATCAAACATGTACCATATTATTGTTTGGAACTTTGGATGCTTGTTGTGTGGTCTGACAATTTGAAATGAAAATGTCCGGACATTTTCATTTGAAAATAGCGACACCTACTGATGTACAAGTAACATTACACAAGCAAATACCCCCACCACCTTGGCTAAAAAAAAAGTTCAGCAGTGCAGATGTGAGTAATCTTAATGTTCTGGGCAACATATCTTTCAGTACATGGCATCAGAGGCATGGTACAGTATTCAGTCCCGTCTCTGGTTTAAAACATGTACTACATGTGGGATATTTGACCAAAATGAGAGAATATTAAGCAAGTAAGGACTGTGTCATTTGGTGTCTAGTAAGCATGGTCTCTGACAGCGACAGGATTCACAACCAGTGTCACCTGGTGTGTAAACAATGTGAAATAACACACAACCATCACTTTATAACAACACACCATCCTGCATTCTTTTATTGTACAAAAAAACAAAAAACAAATGTAAACATAAAAACATTCAAATAACACTGTTCTCATATGGCAGTCCCCAACCCAACCCATATCAGACACATCTACTACCAACAACATAAAAACAAAAAACAGAATTGAGATTCAGGTTTTAATACATTATTAATGGTATACCTCAGATAAAAGCCAGGCACCCCGCTCCATTACAAAATAGCATTTACTTTGCATTTCAATAGCAATGTTTTCAGCCATGAGAATCCGCATCAAACACCCATGGATTGAAAGACTGTGATAGATGTTTTCACCATGGCAATACAGACCATAATACCGTAATACAGACAGGACTGATCGAGACCCAATGCAGCTTGTAGCCTACATCAGTCACTAGTGGCCTACTACATGTATGAATGTCTATTAAACTGGATCCAATCTCTAAACCTTAATTTTCATGACTAAAAGTGCTATATGTTTAAAACGGCAGTGTAAAAGAGAACATGCCGAGATTATACAGAGACATCCTTTTGATCTAGGTTTCTTTGGTGTGATTTGAATACAGCAAGCCATACTGTAGGTTAGACATGACTTGGCTCATATCTCAAATGATTAATCAAATAACTGCGTCCCATATGCTCAGTCAACTTCAATGTCAAATAGAATAACCATTGTAACGGCTGTTGCTTATCTCAACTTCTGCATGTTTTCTGACACCCACAAAAGTTTGTTTTTCTGAACACAGACAGAATGCTTCATGAAAATTCATTAAAAACAAAACAACAACTGAAGTAGTTTTCAGTCAGATTCTGGGGCTTGCTGGAATGTGACAGAGAGCTCAGCTATGAACCACATCACAGATGATACGCATCGTAACAATGCTTAAGATTCTCTGTGCTGCCAAGCAATGTGAGCCACAGAGCAGTTAAATATCGTTGCTGTCGAGCAGAAACCGTCTCATCTCCGTATTCTAACTTTTTGTTTTTTCGTAAATTAACGCCCTGCTTAATCATACTATACCGTCAAAAAGTAGCAAATTCCTTAACGTCACAAACTACTTCAGTGAACACCTGGACTCTTGGCCTCAAACCACGGCCAAGGAGGTTCTTGCATTGCGTCTCACCAGATGTTGGCCGAGTCCTCCTCAATAACCATGTTGTGCTGTTCTTCACCAACGCTCTGGTCTCTGTGCTGTAGAGCTTTAACTAGAGCACTCATAGGTTCATATAGGTTCAGTTATTACACTGGCCGCAGTCCGCAGAAAGAGACAAGAAGACAAGGGAAAAACAAAGGACAAGACAAAGAAGACTAGACTAGGACAACAAAAACTCAGACACACTGTCAGTCAGTCACAACAGGACGGAGTAGAAACTAAACACACACACACACACACACACACACCCATACACAACAAACCCACAAAAACGACACGTGAACCTAGGAGTCCTCTACAGCAGTGGTTTTCAACCCTTTTCATATCAAGGTTCATTATTTATTCGGCATCTGAGTCACGGACCACCGTTTGATGAGATTTAGACTCTCAGACCCAAAACGTAGAATATGTTGTTATCGTTGGTTAAGATTTTGACCACAATTCCATCATGCTGTATTGATGTGGTACCAATAGGAGAGATAACAGGCAAACGTTGATCAAAATAACAATTCTTCTACATTCTCTAATTTTGTAGACTTCTTGTCTTCTCGTCTTGCAAATGGACACGTATGGGTTCATTTTACACTCTCAAGAGTTAAAGATCTATAAGGGTCCATTTGGTGACCAACTGTCCATCATTTAGCTGGGGACCACCTGGAACCCCCTCAAGGACCACTGGTGGTCCCCGGACCACTGGTTGAGAACCCCTGCTCTACAGTGAAAAGGTGTCTTTAGCATGGTCCCTAGGGTGTGGGCAGCTTTGATCCTCAAAGGGAGTTTGTTCCACAACTTGGGTGCCAACACAGCAAAGGCGCGGTCACCCGTCCTTACTGTGCTGGACCGTGGAGTCATGGAGTCACTCAGTAGCGTCTCAGCGTAAAGCTTCATTTAAATACTCCATTGTGCAACGGTGTTGTTGGCCCGTAGATGCGTTCTTGTTTTGGCGAGCGACACTGTCGCACTACAAGATAATATCTCAGCCAGTAGTTCCTCGTCTTCTGCGGGCGAAGACTTCTCGCAGCCACGGCGTGTCTTCGTAGAGACGCGGGTCGCCCAGACACTCGGACGTACGCTTGTAGAAGTAGTAGTACAACACAGACACTGTTAAAAAGAAGCACATAGTTTGACTTTAGAGCAAGGGTTTGAAACGCCAAGAAACAAAATGGAACACACAGGGACGTGCACAGATAGACTCTAGGTGGTGCTGGAGCACCTGCCCTTTGCCCTCTTGACCAGAAGTGCCCTTTTTTTCAGTTTACAGCAGGGGTCTTCAACAGGGGGTCCGGGACCCCTAGGGGGTCCTCAGAGTTACTACAGGGGGTCCGCCAAACCTTTAAGTGATATGATTTTTCTTTTTACCATAACCACTCGAAACCTAGCATCCCTTTTCTGAGGAGAACTTTAGCCAAAAATAGCAGATCTACAAGCTCACAACGCCTCGCTTGTGGGCTTGTAGATCAGCTATTTTTGGCAAAGAGGTATATGTGTAGAGGGAAAAAAGAGCAGACCAAGTAAACAAAAAAAAGTATAATTTACTTGAGCACCTGCCCCTCAAAATGTCTGTGCACGCCACTGGGAACACACCAAACAAACACCTCCTCAGTAAAGTAAACACAAACAACTGCTAAAGGAACATTTTTAGCTCTAGGCACTAGGAAAACTTTTGCTGGCTGTGATTTCAGGTTATGTGTCAAAGTAAATAATATAAAGCTGGAGTTAAGGGACACAGTCTGGGCACTGGGCTGGTGGCTTTTCAAAATGAACCAAACCTTGTTAGGAGCAGATCCAATATTGATTTTATCCTTAATTCCCTCACAACACCACCAACCACACTCTACCTGAAGACACGGCCTGGGGTGTTTGACTGCGGTATTTCTCTCACAATATAGCATTCTCTCTACATGAAGAACCCTGTCTGGGTGTTACAATTTGTCTCACAATAATATTCTAGTCTCTACATCGGCGGTTCCCAAACTGGGGGTCCCGACCTCCAGGGTTCCTCCAACTGCAAAGTTTGGGAACCCTTGCTCTACATGAAGAAAACTGTCTCGGTGTTACAAACATTCTCTCTATATCAGGGGGTCTTCAAAGTTTCTCAGGCCAAGGACCCCTTAGCTGAGAGAGAGAGATGAAGCAGGGACCCCCCCCCCCCAACTACATATTGGATTCATGTTAAATGTGTATTTTCAGACATTTAACTACTTAAACCCTCAATACTTTGTAAACTTGACCTTTGGCTTGGTACTTGGTCTGCTCTTTTCCCCCCTCTACACCCAACCTAAAATAGAGCGATCTACAAGCTCACAACGCGTCTGCTTGTAGATCTGCAATTTTCGGCTAATGGGGGTCAAAAAAATAAAAAAAATAAAGTCCCTTTCACACACAGATGCAGTATATCTCTGAGGACCCCCTGTCTGGTGTTTCATTCTATCATCTCACAACAACAACAACAACAACAACAACAACATTGTCTCAATGATGAAGAAGCTATCAGAGTGCATTTCAGTAGTACAGAAAGTGCATGCAGACTGGAGCTATAAATTACCAGGTATCAACGGCAGCGAACTACTACAAACGGACAATAAATCCTTTGATCCACTTATGAGCTCAGGGGAACGTGAATAAATAAACAACACCCATATGGTTGTCTGCCATTATTGCCCACTGGCAATTCAGTGAAACAGTCTATTGTCTATTGTACTTCTCTAGGGAAAAAAACACAAGATAGCTGGAAGGAGCAGGGCTGTAATTGCCCCTTTAAAGTGAATATAAATTGTGTTTACTTTGTTTGTGCGCTTGGATAGCAGCCTGGACCTATTTCTTTAATGAAATTTGCTCCTTTCAGACATATCACTCTGTGAATGTAAAATGAGACTTTAACAGTTATTATCTCATACTTCTCATAATAGACAAACCATTTGACTCTCTTTTCTAAAGTGACAATATTGGTCTAGTGCAGTGGTAGAAAAAGTACTACATTTTTTTACTACGTAAAAGTATCAATACTGCAATTTAGAAATACTCTGTTACAAGTAAAAGTCCGGAATTCAAAATGTACTTGAGTAAAAGTACAAAAATATTGGCATCAAAATGTACTTAAAGTACCAAAAGTAAAAGTAGTCATTATGCAGAATGTCCGATTTCAAATTTTCAAAGTATTTGATCCAATATTTGGATCCAAGATGTAGTGGAGTAGAAGTAAAAGTATTGGAAATTGGAAATACTCAAGTAAAGTACAAATACCTCAACATTTTACTTAAGTAAATGTACTTACTTACTTTCCACCTCTGGTCTAGTGTGAACCCTCATGCTTAACTTATACTCTGTTGTTGTACACCGGTGTTGCGCACCAAAAACAGCAAATCTACAAGCTCACAACGAGCTGCGATGCAACACATTGTGAGCTTGTAGGTTGGCTATTTTCAGCGTGTGACACTCTATACACACACTTCAGCAGACAGAGGACATTGGCCGTCCCGATGACGAGAGACTGAAGCTTAGAGGTGACCATGCCTAGCCTGGACGGCTGGCGTAGCGTAGCGGTCCAGGCACCTATCGGCTCAATGTTGCCTGACAGCGCGTTGCGGGTTCGAGTCCCGAGCCCAAAGGCCTTTCCTGCATGTCACTCCCCATCTCTCTCCCCATTTCCTGTCAGCCTACTGTCCTATCAATAAAGCCATAAAAGCCTAAAAATACATCTTTAAAAAAGAGAAAGAAAAAAAAAGAGGTGACTGTGCCTTTGCTGTCGCAGCGCCTAAACTTTGGAACAGCATTCCCTTCGCTGTTAGGTCTGTTAGGTCTACCCCCTCCGTTGAGTCTTTTAAATCTAGGCTCAAAACTCTTCTATATTCACAAGCCTTTGAATCCCACCTGATGACTGAATTTGCACTATCCTATTATGTTAGGAAGGGTTTGCTTTGCTGCTTTTAAGCGTTTTCTACTGTTTGACTACTTTGACTGTGTGTCGTTTTTATTGATTGTTCTGTTTTGCTGTTTATTTTGACTTGTAAAGCACTTTGGTACAATGTGAGTTGTTTTTAAATGTCCACATGAATACATTTGATTAGATTTTCTCTGTCTCCTGAATATGCAGTCATAATGAATGTCTCAAACATATAACTTATGTTTCAGGGTATTTATACAAACAATATGTATTTGGTTGGCACTCAGGACAGAAACAGGTTTGAACGTAAAGTCTTACCCATTCGTTGGAAGGCAAACAGTGACTGAAGACCATCTGTCCAAATAAACTTGTTATAGCTCATCCAACGTAGATTCTGCAAAACATCAGACATCAACATTTTTTTAAATAAAGCATACCTGTTATATGAAAAATTAAACACATAAAGTACAGTACACGCTTTTTTTAAAACTGGCTAAGCTTACATTCTCACTACATGATTTAATTTATGCAATTTACCTACTAGATAATTAATGAATTGAATTCTCCCTACATCGCACTTTTTAAAAGGTAAATAAAAGCACCACACACACACACACACACACACACACACACACACACACACACACACACACACACACACACACACACACACACACACACACACAGTCACACACACACACACACACACACACACACACACACACACACACACACACACACACACACACACACACACACACACACAATCTCTTCTCTAGGGAATACATTTTCATGCCATTTGACAGCACGAGACACTGTAAATGGATCATTATTTGCGGATGTATTTTGGTAGGTATGATGACATACAGTGATCCAGGTGTGTAGGATGATGCTCAGGGTGAGGTAGAGGGTGTTGAGGAACAACTTACAGTGATCCAGGTGTGTAGGATGATACTCAGGGTGAGGTAGAGGACGTTGAGGAACAGAGGAACTCTGAAGCGTTCCAGCAGCACGGCCACCAGGCCCACCTGGAACACGTAGGTGTTGAACAGCATCAACAGGATGATGATCAGGTTGAACAGGACAGAGATGTCCTGGATACTGAGAGAGAGAGACAGGCAGACAGACAGACAGACAGACAGACAGACAGACAGACAGACAGACAGACAGACAGACAGACAGACAGACAGACAGACAGGCAGACAGACAGACAAGAGAGATTCAGAAAGAGAGACAGAGAGAAGAATGGAAGCGTTATTGGCTGAATTTAGACAGACTCGATATACATAGATAGATACTGTAGACAGAGAGACAGACAGACAAGATCGATTCAGAAAGACACAGAGATACAGAGCAGAATTGAAGTGTTATTGGCATAACACAGACACAATAGATATAGATACTGTAGACAGACAGACAGATAGACGGATGGATGCAATTAACCCCATTCTGGGGGGAACATTCGGTAAAAGAATTGCAGATCTACAAGCTCACAACAACTCGTCGCAGTGTGACACGTGAGCTTGTACAGTAGATAGGAGTACATTTTTTTTATACGGAAGTGGACATGCTGTTTTAATAATGTGATTATGTGGTTTAGCTGCTGAGGGGCTCAGACGGTGATCGCGGGTTGGCAAACTGCGCCATCTAGTGGAAAACCACTGAAAACACCAAAATCCGCCAAACCCCTCAATGGCAGGGAATGAGTTAAAAAAATGTGAAAAAATCGTATCGTGAACCTAGTATCATGATCGTTAACATGCCTACTGTTAACGTTTACGCACCACATACATAGATACAGTAGATACATAAAGCAGGGGTCTTCAACGTTTTCAGGCCAAGGACCCCCTAGCAGAATAGCAGATCTACAAGCTCACAACGCCTCGCGCTGCGAGGCGTTGTGAGCTTGTAGATCTGCTATTTTTTGGCTAAAGTTCTCCTCAGAAAAGGGATGCTAGGGTTCAAGTGGTTGATGTAAAACAAAATAATCATATCACACAAATATTTGGGGGACCCCCTGTAGTAACTCTGAGGACCCCCTAGGGGTCCCGGACCCCCTGTTGAAGACCTATGACATAAAGAATAAAGCCTCTCTTGTCATCCTTACATGAAAAGCACCAGCTGGGCAGCGGGCTCCTCCCTCAGCAGCTCACTGAAGGAGTTGACAAACAGGTCGAAGGAGAGCAGGGTCAGCTGGATCAGCAGGACCAGGGTGTAGTTGCTGGCCTGCAGCGATTCTGGCCCGAAGGCCGGGCGGCCGCCAGGAGCACTGCTCCACGCCGGATCCAAGGCTGCACTGCACTCACACACACATCACACTGGAAAAACCTTCTGCTGCGCTACGATGGTCCTGAGTCTTAGGAAGGTATAGCGAGGCTGGTGGTCCAGACTCCAGAGTCTTAGGAAGGTAGAGATTCTGGTGGTCCAGAATCCAGAGTCTTAGGAAGGTAGAGATGCTTGTGGTCCAGACTCCAGAGTCTTAGGAAGGTAGAGATGCTTGTGGTCCAGACTCCAGAGTCTTAGGAAGGTAGAGATGCTGGTGGTCCACACTCCAGAGTCTTAGGAAGGTAGAGATGCTGGTGGTCCACACTCCTGAGTCTTAGGAAGGTAGAGATGCTGGTGGTCCAGACTCCAGAGTCTTAGGAAGGTAGAGATGCTGGTGGTCCACACTCCTGAGTCTTAGGAAGGTAGAGATGCTGGTGGTCCAGACTCCAGAGTCTTAGGAAGGTAGAGATGCTGGTGGTCCACACTCCAGAGTCTTAGGAAGGTAGAGATGCTGGTGGTCCACACTCCAGAGTCTTAGGAAGGTAGAAATGCTAGTGGTCCACACTCCACAGTCTTAGGAAGGTATAGATGCTGGTGGTCCACACTCCAGAGTCTTAGGAAGGTAGAGATGCCTGTGGTCCACACTACAGAGTCTTAGGAAGGTAGAGATGCTGGTGGTCCACACTACAGAGTCTTAGGAAGGTAGCGATGCCTGTGGTCCACACTCCACAGTCTTAGGAAGGTAGAGATGCTGGTGGTCCACACTCCAGAGTCTTAGGAAGGTAGAGATGCTGGTGGTCCACACTCCAGAGTCTTAGGAAGGTAGAGATGCTAGTGGTCCAGACTCCACAGTCTTAGGAAGGTAGGTAAGGGTCCATGAAGTCCACGTTGACTGGCTAAAGGTGGATGTGCGTCCTGATGGCCAGTGGAGCTAAACCACTGTCTCAAGGTTCCGTTTTGCCTCAAGCAAAGAAGTCCAAGTCATCCACAAGCACTTAAGTCCATTTAGTGAGACTCTTTGGGGCTGAGGTGTAGGATGAGCTGCCAGGAGATCTTTCACTGGAAGCAATCTGACATTTATAAACATTCAACAAGTCCAACTTCAGAAAGCCACAACGTATTATTGAGAGCTCAGTAACAAAAGTTGCAGTCTCATAAGGCACGGTGAGTACTGTGATCATTGCTGTATGACGTCTTCCTGAAGCATGTTCAGGTCCAGGTGTTGTGGTCATCACAGGTCAACCTGACAGAGACAGAGAGAGTAGAAGACATTATGAGACACAAACAGAGCAGAAGGTTTTGACTTCTAAAGGGCCCTGAAGTAGTCTGGTGTGGCCAGACTGTTGCCTCCCACAATTTTCAAATGTTTCTGGTCATACAGTCGGAGATAGTGGAATAGTTGTCTGGCTACGCGAGACTAGCCCTGAAGTGTCTCAAGGCCAAGTGTCACCCTTATAGCAACAGACGACATCACACTGATAAGAACCAGTATGCGTGTGCAGGTCGGCACCAAATGAAACCCATTCTGTCAGGTCTCGCTAGGACGCGCCTCACTAGCCAACACACAAGAGGTTGAATGAACTGAATCCAGCGCACCCCGAAACAATATGTTGGGAATTGATTGCATGAAACAATCATCTGTGCGTCCAGTCTCTATGTTGGTAAACAAATAATTGGTCTATGTAATACTCTGAATCTGAATCATAGTTTGGGGACAACAGCTTCATTAAACATATATTGGTGATGTTTTTGGACAAACTGTCAGTGATTATGGACAAATCTGCACCAGGCAGATTATAGTCTGACTCTGAATTGCAGTGGTGGTAAAAGTACTCACATGTTTTACTTAAATAGAAGTATCAATACTGCAATGTAGAAGTACTCTGTTAAGTAAAAGTCCGGAATTCAAAATGTACTTGAGTAAAAGTACAAAAGTATTGGTATCAAAATGTATAAATAATCTTTTGAAAGCTCACATCTACAAGCTCACAATGTGTTGCAAAGTGACACATTGTGAGCTTGTAGATCGCCTATTTTCAAATTGCCAAAATATATATAGGGCTGAAGTGGTTAATGTATGTTTTGTAATAATAATACAAAGTAACTAGTAACTAGTAGAAGTACTTAAAATTGGAAATACGTAAAGTAAAAAATACCTCAAAATTGTACTTGCTGAATTGTTATGCCATCATGAACAGTTTTTTTTTGCATTTGTAGCGCACCCTAGTGGTTGATTCAAATGAAGCTTTCAGGGCATGTTTCAGGTAATCGTGTAGACATATTGTGCAGATTTTGTTATGATTGCTGGTCAAACAGTGCCGTGCCCTTTTGAAATTAGTGGGACAATATCTTCAAAACTAAATAAGATATCAAGCTGTGTGTGAAAAAAATATATTTCAAAAAGGCATACAATCTAGTCAGATGGACTTTAGTAGCCTAGTTCTTAGGACAGATGGATGCATGGAAGCAATTTTCATGCAAATTGGACTCACAGCATAGGAGTTATTATATATTCCTGACTTGACCTTTAATTACAGAACCCCATCAAGTCCACTGGGATCCTATTTGTTGTGCAAGTTAAGCACACAACTCCCACTCACCGTTGAAAATGTCATATCTACCATTTACCATCTCGTGGGAATTGGTAAAACCGCAGAAGGAGAGAAATCAGCACAAAAACAATAGGGGTTTGTTTGCCCTTCGGGCCTGAATGCCTCATGAACCATAACTGCCTCAAATATACCGCATATAGGACTTTTTCCAGCCTAGTTAAAAGTTGCATTCCACTAGCAAATTTCCTTATTTTCCCCCTTTGTTAACTTCTGATTAAGCTTGTAGATTCTTCTGCCAAGAAATAAGCTGTTTAGTTTACAAGACTTACAACTCCTTAAATTGCCTTCTCCACTGAAGTGAATTATATTCATGTAAAGAACTCCAAGGACATTTGAGTATGAAAATTGGGAAACGTTTTCAGAAAAGTGCCTCTCTCTCTGCCAACTCCAGTCTGTTCTCTGAGAGAACAGACTGGATTTTGGAGATTTGAACTTCTCCCAAGAGAACCACCTGATCACAGCCTATGTACCTGTGATAGCTGGCAGGTTGAAGCTGATTGATTGCTGTACTTTATTTAGTAAGACATGAGAACATCAGTACATGGCAGTACAAATTCACAATACAAGGTATACAAAACTGGAAGACTCATTAAGCACTGAGCTTGTTTAAGATGAGATCCCCATGCACACAAATCATGATGACAATCAGTTTACAGGTTACTGGTATGAAGAGTGAAAAGAAATAAAGAAAAAAAAGAAATAGGGGGGGGGGGGTTAAGACTTAGACAGGGGCAGCCTCCTGAAGGTGTATCTTTAGGGCAGTTTTGAGAGTGAGTAGGGTTTTACACTCCTTTACTCCTTTTGGTAGGGCGTTCCACATTTTTGATGAATAGCATGAGAACGAGTTCATTCCCTTTGTTGAGCCAAATCTGGGTTGCACATGATTTGTGGAGCTGCCTCTGGTGTTATGATCATGGACTTCATTAACATTTAGGAAGTATTTAGACAAATACAGGGGGATCCCAATGTAGTTCCAGGGGTTGATGTAGGAAAACAGGTTGATGTAGGAAACAGGTTCATTGCCAGCGTTCCCTTATAACTTCCAACACAGCGCTGTCCCAGAGGTAGCCTACTACTGACTGAGGCACACACTCACAACTCCGTGTCCCAGGGCACAGCGGCTCAGGCGAGTCTAGGGTTGGGAGGGATCCTTTCTCACATCTTCTCATTTCAAGGACCCCATAACTCTGTGAGTGCATACAAATGGAATGGAATGAACCGTAAAGGTTCCTTTTGCACACCAGCATCAAATCAACATAATGCTGCCTTTTAGAACTTCAGATTGGGGGTCATTTGAACCCATTAAGACCTGGAATGCATCTGTGTCATGTTTTGATTTGAGCTAAAAAGCACTATTTTACACTTTGGCTATTCATAAATAGCAGATCTACAAGCTCATAGCACGGCACCGAGTGCCGCGCAACGAGCTTGTAGATCTGCTATTTTTTTTTAATCGTGAAAATGTGTGCAAATCTTTGAATATGTATATTTTTAAAGACAACTTTTTTTAACTCAAATCTTTGCTTCTGGGACCCCCTGGAACGAAATATTTTGAGATGGGGGTCGGCGGCCAAATCCATATCATTTTGGGGGTCCTTGACATGAAAAAGATTGAGCACCACTGATATAGAAACATACGTTTTTCAGAAAACTGTTGGGATTTAAAAGACATCTGTAGAATCGGCTTCAGGTCTTAATGGGTTAACTTTGCAGGCCGGATTGAGATCGTCAACAGGCCCTGGTTGCCTATGTGTGATCTAAACAACAGAAGACAGTTCACTATTGCTGTGCCACTGCCAACATGCAGAGTGGTACAACAGTATTTAAGCAGGTCTTCTGGGCCTCCCTGTGAGCCAGGCTTACTATCTAGGTACTTACTATCCAGGATCCTCATAGTGACCCCAGGTGGATCCTATTATGACCCCAGGCCATCCATGCAGACACAGTATTTATAGCGTGGCAGGTGTGACCGTGTGACAGAGATTAAG
Source organism: Gymnoscopelus microlampas (assembly GCF_963454915.1). Lineage (NCBI taxonomy): Eukaryota > Metazoa > Chordata > Actinopteri > Myctophiformes > Myctophidae > Gymnoscopelus > Gymnoscopelus microlampas. Next base: position 6,395,400 of record NC_139962.1, read on the forward strand.
ACCAGTTACAACACTGACCATGCCGACTCTCTGCTGAACCCTCCCTCCCTCCCTCACACATGCAGCACAATGGCACTGGGCTATAAATATATATAACCTTTTAGCCTACTGACCCATAATAGAGGGTATAGGTTATGAGCATATGTAAAGGTAAAGGCATAGAATGCATCTTTGCCCTGTGTTTACAAAACAAAACATACCATCATTTCCTTCTATAGCAGCAGTCGTCATGCCATCAGAGAGTAGTGTGGTGGTGTTTACCTGCAGAGAGACACACTGTCCTCTCACTGTTATGTTGGTGTTTTAACTGTTTGTTTTTGGTAGATGGGGACGTTTTTGGGCCTACCATAACAATTAACAAACAGTTAAAACACCTCACAGATCGGATATTTTCAAATAGCCTACGTATACATTTGTGCTAAAGTGGTATGTTTAATAATATCATAATGTATATCTGAAAAGTAACTAGTAACTATAATTGTAGTGGAGTAAAAGTACAATATTTGCCTCTGAGATGTAGTGGAGTAGAAGTAAAAGTATTGGAAATTGGAAATACTCAAGTAAAATACAAATACCTAAACATTTTACTTAAGTACAGTACTTAAGTAAATGTACTAGTTACTTTCCACCACTGTTTAGTTATGTAAACACAAGGCAAAGTGACATACATTGCCTTTAACAAATAATTTCCGGATGAAGCCCCCCATGACCCAACCCCCCCTTCTTCTACTTTTGTCACTTACACTCAATCACACATTATGTGATTTCCTCACCATAAAGCACCTGAACCCCAGCATTCATATTCTAGGGCCGGGGGGAACATTATAGCCAAAAAATAGCAGATCTACAAGCTCACACTAGGCATTGTGAGCTTATAGATCAGCTATTTCTGGGGAAGAGATTTGGTGTAGAGGAGAAAAAACTGTCCCAAGTACAGAGACAACAACTCAGATCCAGTAAAGTCTAGAGGGTTTAAGTGGTTAAAGTTCAATGCAAAAATCGATTTGTGTATTTATATTCAAATATTGAATGTATTATTTAAAAATAAATGACTAAATCAAATATAATATATAGTATAGCCAGGTTGGTATAGTGCCACAGACCTGGGTAATTAAGCCTGGCCAACTTAATCCTATTAAGCCATGTAATGCTGGAACAAAACAACAACACTATAGCCTAACTAAAGACTAAACACAACATAATGAGTACCTGGACCTGGCAGAGAGATGAAGAAGAACAACAACACAGTCTTGAAGTGAAGTCTATACTTAAGTTGCACAAATCCAAAAGTGTAATAAAGCACAGAAATGTGTGCGTCTGTGTCTGATCAAGATGTCCAACCACCTGCTGTGAGCTGGGACAGACTTTGTCCCGTAAAGTCTCTAATAGACGGCCACATCACTTTTCTTTTCTCCCTTCCTTTTTTTGTGCTATTTGCAGTGGTATAAAGTAACTGAGTACATTTGCTCAAGTAATTCTGTACTTAAGTACAATTTTGAGGTATTTTTTACTTTACTGGTGTTAAGTACTTATACCATTTTTCAATAGATTTACTTCTACTCCACTATCTCAGAGGTAAATTATTATGCTTTTACTTAGTTAGTAGCTACTTTGCAGATTCTGATTATTATTACAAAACATACATTAACCACTTCAGTCCTAGTATACTTACTTAATACCTGTAAGGGTCCATTTGGTTCCTAACTATCAATCTTTTCTGGGGACCCCATGGAACCCCCTCAATGACACATGGGGGTCCCCGCACTCACCTTTGAGAACCACTGCCTTAATGAATGCATCAATGGTCTAATGAAAAGTGAATGAATGATGATCCAGACCCACCATGATGCACTAAAGATGTGTGCACTGCTGAATATGTGAGCAGGGCCTTTCAGGCTTTAGAGGACCACTGATGGATGACATGTTGGTTAAATGGTTTTGCCCTTAGGCCTTCAGACAAAACCAAACCCATGGGCTTTACTTGGAAGATTACGGTAATACATCTAGGAAGGATGTTTGGAACCAAAGCGACATCTAGTGGTTGAAACACGTCACTGCCATAAACAAACCACTCCAGGCAATGATAGATTCCCATTTTACATTTATTAACAAAACAAACAAAAAAAAACTCTGCTTGATCAAAAAACACATGTTATAAATATATTACAAACATATTGTTCAGTTCCTGCTGGATCTGCAGGTAAACTTCAAAGTCTTCTTCTCTGCCCAGCAGAACAGAGCATTGTCCTCTAAAACATACATGTGTGTCAGTGTGTGACCTTTCTCTAGGCATGAGGCTATAAGCATCTGTAATCATTCTAGGAATGTAATTATAACACCATTACAAACAGTGCTGGGAGAAGTACTCAGATTAATTGAATTAGCACTTGCCGTAGCACTTATAGGCTATACCCTACCTTGACGACCTTGCAGTTTTATGCAAAGGTTGAAATGTAATTTAGATCAGTGCTTCTCAAACTTTTTCATGTCAAGGACCCCCAAATTGACACTTAGTAGCCCGTGGACCCCCATTTGAAAAGATATGCCAGGGACCCCCGAAGATTTTTTAGGTGAAAATGTATGTGAAAATGGGTCCATTTGGTTCCTAACTATCTACCATTTAGCTGGGGACCACCTGGAACTCCCTCAAGGACCCCTGGGGGTCCCCGGACCCCACTTTGAGAGCCAATGATTTAGATAGCATGTTATGTAGACAGATGCCAGGTTCATTTGTTGGCCTGGTATCCTATAGTATGTACAGTTTCAATGTACAGATTATTGTTTAAAATATATATATATTATACAGTTTAGACTGATGGTTTACCTATGCTCCTAGATTACTATTTATATGCATTAGATGTATTATATTGGGTTGTCTTTGCTTATACTGTAAATCACTCTGGATTAATACCTACATTGTAAATTATAATTGTATGTAAAAGTACCAATACCACATTGAAAAATATTGTTTCAAGTAAAAACTCTAGATTCCACATACCTAGAATACCAAATCAAAAGTATCCATTATTCATAATGATATTATTACATTGTAATAAGTAATGCCTTATGTGTTCTTGACTTTAAAGCTGGTAAAAGTGGGGCTGATTTTAATGACTTTATATGCTGTTGCCCGGTAGATTGACCTTTTATTATACATGATCATATAGTAGCCTAACCTAAATCTGCAAAATAACTAGTAACAAACTAAAGTAGAATATTTGTGACAAATGTTGTACTTTTTACTCCACTATTACAATTATTTGCCACCACAGAGACACAGAATTTGTCTCTGAGATGTAGTGGAGAAGTGAACTATCAAGAAATGCAGATACTCACTTAAAAATTGAGCATCTGTAGCCTAGGGCTACTTAGTTACTTTCAATCACTGCTTGCTTTGAAGTGAAAGTGCTTCTTCCACTGATCCAGCATTGATTTTCTTATTGTGCTGCTTTAAGGCCAAATGTTTGAATGAGCAGCACGGATTCACAAACCAGTGGTGGGCTGGTGGCCACTAACAAAGTACATTTACTCAAGTACTGTACATACTTAAGTACAATTTTGAGGTTGCACTTTTACCCCACTACAATTATTTGACAACTTTAGTTACTTTGTAGATTTTTGATTATTATTACAAATTATTATTATTATTATTATTATGCATTAACCGTAAGCAGATCTTTACTGTGAGCTTGTAGATTTGTAGACAAAAGATTTGTTATGTTTTGAAAACTTGTGAAATGGTACATTCTGCATCATGAATACTTTTATTTTTGGTACTTTAAGCAGGCTATGTTTTGATTCCAATGCGATTGTACTTTTATAAAAGTACATTTTGAATACAGGACCTTGTTGTAACAGAGTATTTCTACATTGTGGAATGATACTTTTACTTAAGTAAAGAATGTGAGTAGCAGTGATTTAGTGGTGCTTCAAGGCCTATAATGTGTGAATGAGCAGCATGGATTCACAAAGCATCGCCCCGGGACAGAGAAAGGTGGTTGTTCTCATGGGGTGGAGTCTCATAGACACAGAGACCACGTAGCCTCTCTCTCTCTCTCTCTCTCTCTCTCTCTCTCTCTCTCTCTCTCTCTCTGTTCTAACGCGCTTTGCTTTGCGGACACTTTTCTTTCATTCCATCCAATGAATCTGGAATGAAAAGCATCGTTTAAGTTGATCCTCACAGTCACACACCATCCGTCCATTGGATCCACCAGATCACCGGATCACCAGATCAGGTAGGTCCAGTATAGGAAGTGATTGAAACTCGATACTTTGTAGCTGCTTATTGTGTGTCGGGCCGACCGACACACAGACAGAGGACATTGTCGTTTGTGTTTGTTTAGGTAACATTTGTAACAACGTTAATACAATGTAACAATGTTATTATAGTGTTATTACAATGTAACCATAACATCTGGTCTTCGCAACGCTCTGTAGTTGAACCTGCTTTACTATCGTAGGGTTTCCTTCTCTAAATCAATCATCCATTTCAGTGAACGCACAGCAGCAGTAAAACAGTGCAGGCTGATTCTACAGACGGTATGTTCTCTCCCCGCAGGCAGCGGCCGGGTGGTTAACAGATAAGAAATGTCCTAGTCTTGGATCAAGACTGTATTTTATCGAGTCTGACTGTACTTTTGTATCCTAGATCGTGTCAAAATCTTTAAAATACACGTATGATAGTCTTGATCTGCAGGCTATAGACAAGTCCTGGAGTTATTCAGGATGTTTTACGTTGTTTTGGTTTTGTCTAAACTAGTGTCTTCAAGGGTTTTGTTTTGTTTCGTGTTTAGGGGATGGTGGTGGTACCATCTAGTCCTAACCTAGCTATGTCTGTCTGTCTGTCTGTCTGTCTGCCCCTGGCAGAATGTTGTTCCCAGGGATCACCACCCCAAAGCCTCAGTTATTATAGCCTAATAGTTGCTTGCCGGTGTCGTGTTCAGTAAATAGCAGATCTACAAGCTCACAACGCGTCACGTCACGACTGTGACACGTTGAGAGCTTGTAGATCTGCTATTTAGGCTACGGCATGCAACACCATGGCAAGTATAGGCCTTTAAATCAGTCTTAACCCTATACAGACCTAACCTAACTCTCACCAATCATTCGCAAACCTTTTCATTTCAAGGACCAGCCAGTTTATGGAGTATGAACTGTGAGAGTGTAGGGCAGGGTACACCATGGAACCCAACAGGTCCATTTGGATCCATTTCTACATCATTTTTCCCCTAGTTACTACAGTAGATAGCATACTGGTTCCATTTGGTTCCCACTATAGTAACGATAACAATCATTTAGCCCTGGGGACTCCATTCAACCCCCTCAAGACCCCTGGGGGTCCCCGGACCCAACTTAGAAGGAGAACCACTGTAATAAATGTAGGGACCTGTTAGGACATGTATTGTGTTCATTTGTTATGCTAAGTTGATGGATTGAATACATAGGACCACAATGGAAACAAGTCCCCAGGACTTTTTTGTTTACATAGTTACATTTATGACTAATTGATTGAATACTTTATTAGTCATAAATGGAAACAGCATGTGGTACAGTCAGACATTAAGGCTGAAAGGATAACACAAAAAAGTCCTGGGGACTTGTTTATTCAATCAATCAATCAATCAAACCCTGCATAAGGAACAACCCCAGTATCACAAGTTAACCCATTGAGACCTGAAGCCGATTCTACATGTCTCCTAAATCTCAGTATTCTGAAAAACGTATGTTTCTATATCAGTGGTGCTCAATCTTTTTCATGTCAAGGACCCCCAAAATTATATGTATTTGGCCGCAGACCCCCATCAAAATATTTTGTTCCAGGGACCCCCAGAAGCAAAGATTTGAGTTAAACATTTTCGCTTTAAAAGTATTCATATTCAAAGACTTGCACACATTTTCACGATTTTTCAAAAATAGCAGATCTACAAGCTCGTAGCGCGGAGTGCCGCGCTACGAGCTGGGGTTAAGCATGATTGTTGAGAGTTAAAAACTAAAAACTAAAAACAAAATCAAACCCATGTTTAGTTTGAATGAGGGATATGTAGCCCATGACAACTCACTGGATCACAGTTTGTTTGTGTATCTATGTACAGTATATACATCCAAAAAGGAATGAGAACAAGCAGTGGTGTAAAGTAACTAAGTACATTTACTCAAAGGTACTTTTACTGTACTGGAGTGTTTCCAATTTTCAATACTTTTACTTCTACTCCACTACATCTCAGAGGCAAATATTGTATGTTTACAATTTCTTTTTTTGGGGGGAAAACTTTAGTTACTAGTTACTTATATACATTAACCATAAAATATACATTAACCACTTAAGCCCTATACTTTGGCTATTTGAAAATAGCAGATCTACAAGCTCACAAAGCGTCCCTTATCGACATGTTGTGAGCGTGTTATCTGCTATTTTCAAAGGATTTTTATACATTTCATACATGTAAAAACGTGTGATATTCATGGGACCTTCTGCATAATGAGTACTTTTAATACTAAGAACCTAGCATCAGTCTAAACAATATAATAATACAAAAAATAAATAATCTGTACATTGAAACTATAGCAACTATAGGATGTCTACGTATGAACCTGGCATCTGTCTAAAGAACGTGCTATCTAAATTACATTTGAACCTTTGCATTATACCAAGAATATAACTATATTACGACTTTTATAAACTTCCTTTATGAAACCGGTAAAGCATCCGTGTCACTTTTTGCGCTGGCTATTCATAAATAGCAGATATACAAGCTCACAGTCTGTGCAATAGTCAGTGAAGGAAACCATCCATGTCCAAAAAGCGCTCCATCTATAGCTCTGTAAATGTTATTAATAATTTAAACCTAATTAACCTACATTTCAGTGTGATTGTCCCCATTGTCTGTAGTAATGAGAGGTTGAGCCAAGTTATAAAGCATTGTGTCATAATTACATCATCAGAACACAAAGTAGTGCTTTGTACTGACCCCCCCCCCCCCCCCCCCCCCTCACCTACAGCTTCCAATACAGTGACACATAATAATATTTATAGAGCACTGAACTGTCCAGGTGCATATCTTCCATTTGGGAGCGGATGGATCATGGGAACAACTTTCATATCGTCACTGTCTGTCGTTGTGGAAACCAAAACTGTTACTTTAGAGGAAATGAAAAAATAAATGTTACAATGGATCCATTGTAGTCAGTATTTTAGTCACAAGCTCTTGTAAATACTTTTCATTGGTTTAATATTTATAAATACCACAGTCACTCTTAAATGGCTTTCAACCTGGCCTCCATATTTTGGGCCTTTCAGTACAATATTATGCAAAAATCATTACCAGAACAAAACATAAATACATAAGTATACACATCAGAACTCAACACACTCAACATGCTGTAGCACTGTTGAATGACATGACATGCAGTAAATGAGAGAAATAACAATATATTACAATTAACACAAACATTAAAAGAAAGGAACCCAGGGGGATTCTGGCAAGAAGGCTATTCATGAGGCAAAGTTAACAAGTTCTTGTTGCAAATTAAATTCAGTTGTATTTAAATGGCAAGATTTTAACCACATGTACCCTATTGTCCCTATTATGGGCATATCATAACAGGCCGAATAGCCAGCGAAAATAGGCACATATTCACCAAAAATAGCAGATCTACAAGCTCGAGCTTGTAGATCTGCTATTTCCTGAGAAGCGATTTGGCGTAGAGTGGGAAAAAGGAGGGGACCAATTATAGACCCCTGGGGAACTCCGGTCAACAAAGTACTGCAAGGTTTAAGTGGTGGGTGTGATACAGTCAGTGATGTTCCGCACAGTGTGGCGTGACTTGACCAGTTGAAATGTTTGTATTTAAGTATTATTTAGTACTATTTATAGTGACTTTCAAATATGACAGATATCAGCAAGAATAGACAGACAAGAATCTCCTTTTGTTGATGGCTGCAATAATTATGATGATGTGTGTGACATTGTTGAAGCCAGCGGTGGAAAAAGTACTCACAAGTTTCAATACTGCAATATAGAAATACTCTGTTACAAGTAAAAGTCTGGAATTCAAAATGTACTTGAGTAGAAGTACAAAAGTATTGGCATCAAAATGTACTTAAAGTACCAAGAATAAAAGTACTCATTATAAAGAATGTCCCAATTCAAGTTTCAAATGCATGCACATCTTTTGAAAATAGCAGATCTACAAGCTCACAATGCGTCGCATTGTGAGTTTGTAGATCGGCTATTTTCAAATGGCCAAAATGTAGGGCTGAAGTGGTTAATGTATGTTTTGTAATAATAATTTAAATCTACAAAGTTAACTATAGTAACTAAAGTTAGTAGTGGAGTAAAAGTACAATATTTGCCTCTTAGATGTTGTGGAGTAGAAGCAAAAGTACTGAAAATTGGAAATACAATACCAGTAAAAACAATACCTCAAAATTGTACTTAATTGTACAGCACTTGAGTAAATGTACTTAGTTACTTTCCACCACTGGTTGACGCACACTTGAAACTAATTCACACACAAACACAAATTCATGTGAAAGTGTAGGCAGTGTGTGAACATGTGTCAACCTCATGCAGGTTCAGCTGGGTGGGGGTGTGGGGGGTGGGGGGGGATGACTCTACACTGGCATCTGTCAGGCAGGTGGTCTAGTCTAGTAGTCTGAGCAGTCTTGTTGAAAAAAAAAAATAACAATAACCTTGAGTGCTGAATGAGACATTCCCAAAACAACTAGATAGTAAGTCTGTTAATTATGTCAGTGGGTGAAAACAGGGAGGCCATGACCTTAATCATTTCATACTTTCAAACATTTTCCGAAATAGCGAAAATACAATCACGAACAACTACTACCAGGTGACTATAATAACGGTGACAGACAGGCCTAAGGGTGCGGTCAGGTCACACCGAATTTTATTTCTGCCTATGCGGCGGATTCTGCCGATGCCTTTCAATGGCAACAAACCACTCCGTTCCCATCGGCACAATCCACCCTCATTGACAGAATTAAAGTTGGGTGTGACCGCACCCTCTAAAGACTGTTGATTGTGTCTGTGGTTTTCGTTTAACTTGTGTCAACCGGTTATCTCCAAAACCTCAGTCTTTGGTGTTTCCTGGTGGGAAATGTTCTTTTTGTTTTAATTAGCGTGTTGCTTGTCTTCTTAACTCAGCTGTGCTTTGTCAAGCCTCTAAACAGTCATGTCAATAAAGGCTTGTTTGAATTGAATTGACAGGCCTACACTAAAAGCACCCTTACGGCAGATGGTCAGCAGACACAGAGCACACACACACACACACACACACACGCACACACACACACACACACACGCACGCACACACACACACACGCACACGCACACGCACGCGCTTGCCCGCACACAACCCATTTTAATTAAATGAATGTAATTAACCTTTAATTTATTAGCCATAGATAATTCATTCAAGAATTTCCCCCAGCACTATACCTTTAATAAAGGCCCTCAACCCACCAGAAGCCAAGCTCACTGATACTGCTTCGCTTTCACTCCTGTGTTAACCCATTAAGACCATGAATGCATCTCTGTCATTTTAGATTTCTTTGGCTATTCAAAAATAGCAGATCTACAAGCTCACAGCGTGGCACCGAGTGCCGCACTATGAGCTTGTAGATCTGCTATTTATTTTATTTCTTTCGTGAAAACTATATATATTTTATAAAGCGAACATTTGTAACTCAAATCTTTGCTTCTGGGGGGTCCCTGGAACTAAACATTTTGAGATGGGGGGTCCGTGGCTGACTACATATCATTTTGGGTGGTCTTTGACTTGAAAAAGTTTGAGAACCACTGATTATTATAGCAACATACGTTTTTCAGAAACCTGTCGGGATTTAGAAGACATTTATAGATGCGTTCCTGGATTGAAAGGGTTAATGATGCAGTGGTCATCACTGCGCCGCCCTGCTGGTGGACACGTGAATCGAATGCTTCCACTCTGGGTGGAAAAATCTGGGCGTTCACCCAAGCATATTGTCTCATAGAATTACATTATATACAGTATCGTTGCATATTTTTTTTCGTCCATATTTTAACTGTGTGTGTGTGTTTTTTTTGTAATTAACACCCTATACTTGATCATACTACAGCGTCACACAAAAGCATCAAAAGTAGCAGATCTACAAGCTCGAAAGGCGGCGCGGCGCGAATCGACTGCGTTTTGAGCTTGTAGATCTGCTACTTTTGCTATTTTTAAATTTGAATAGTTTTGGACATATGAGGTTTCTACCCGACAGAGACGACATAAACCTAGACACAACATTGTGGGACGAATCCAGTTAAATCAAGTTATACACATTTAGCATATGACCAGTTTTCACATTTTACACTTATATGTATTTGGCCGCTGATCCCCATCTCAAAATATGTTGCTCCAGGGACCCCCCAGAAGCACAGATTTGAGTTAAAAATGTTCACTTTAAAACAATATATAATCAAAGATTTGCACACATTTTCCCGATTTCTCAAAAATAGCAGATCTACAAGCTCATAGCGCGGCACTCGGTGCCGCGCTATGAGCTTGTATATCTGCTATTTTTGAATAGCCAAAGCGTAAAATAATGATTTTTATAATCCTTTATCTCAAATAAATATGTCCAATGAATGAAGTTAATGTTCAGTTAATTACAACTATGCTTACTTCTGTTTTTATTATGCTTAAATCCCTGTATTGATTTAAGGTATACCTACTACTACCGAAGAGCTCAAGGACTCTGGCAAGCAGTACATTAATCTCCATTGATATAAAGGGCACAAATCCATACCAATAAGTAGACATTCCTACATAGACCTATTGATTCCTGAATCTTCTCGACATTGAGTGGGCCATCTAGAACTATCACAGCACTAGATGGCTCTGAAATCTCGTTTATATTGGAACTAGGACCTTATTTAACTACAGTCGTTCACATTAATTCAACGCATCTGTGTCATTTTAGATTTCTTTGGCTATTCATAAATAGCAGATATACAAGCTCATAGCACGCCACCGAGTGCCGCGCTATGAGCTTACACTGCAAAAAATGGCCAAATTAAAACAAGCAAAATATTTTTAAATTGAGACATATTTCTTTATATCAAGCAAAAAAATCTGCCAATGGGGTAAGCATTTTTTTCTATACTAGAATTCTTAAAACTAGGAACAAAGTCTAACCACTGTAAGAGCATAGTGGTGCTCAAAACTAGACAAAAATGCCTACATCTAAAGCAAGTTCTGCTTAATACAAGCAATGAAGACTTTGTTATTTAAGAAAGATATGCTTAAATGTGGTATTTTTGTTCTCTTTATTAAGCTGATTCTGAGGATTTTTTCCTTAAATCTGAGAATAATAATAAGCCCCAAAACTCTTAAAATAAGAAGACATTTCTTCAAATAATAGAATGAAAAGTCTTAAATTAAGACACCAGAAGCATTCTTATTTTCAGCATTTATTTTCTTTTATAAAGCAGCTCAGGCCCACATGCTATAAAATAGTGGTTATCAAAGTGGGGTCCACGCAGGGACCCCCAGGAGTCTATGAGGGGATTTGAGGGGGTCCTCAATCCTCATGAACATTTGTTGACATAGCCTCAATGTCAGTTTTACTACTTTAACCCATGATATCATTTTAACAACCCAAATTGTGTATGGGGAGGCCTGCGGCACAGATTATTTTCAGATGGGGTCCAAAGCCAAATATTAATTTGGGGATCCTGGATTAGAATAAGTTTGAGAACCACTGCAAAGTTGGGCAGGGGGAGGACTTCACAGTTTACACAGCAGACACTCCGGACACTCAACTGGAAACATTCAATTCTAAAAACCTTTGAAACAAAATCATTTGACAAAATGATATGAAAACACACACATGAAACAAAAAAAACTACAGCACAAAGTAAAATGTCTATTCTTAAAAAAGTGCACTTTGAATGATCCTTGTATGTCCATTTTCAATTAAGACCCCAAATAAGAATCCATTTTAAACAAAAGACCTCAAACTGGAATCCAGAGTGACAATACAATGTATATATAAAGTGCTTTGAAGGAGAGGCATAACTGATCCTTACTTCACAGGGTCCATCAGTTGAAGAATAACTGTTACCAAGACGTCTTGGCGGTAATAAAGCAGTACCAAGCTCTGTTTGTGACTAACCTGAGTAATCAACTAACCGTATTACAGCAACATCGAGGAACTGAACTGGTGGCGTTTGGTGTTTTTCTAGGAGTCTTGTTCCACTTGGGGTATGTGAGGTGAACGGTGTAATCACACGCCATGAGATACATCATGCTGGCATAGGTGTCCTCTTTTGGGGGAGGCACGGTGGCGCAGTCGGTAGCGCTGTCGCCTCACAGCTAGAAGGTCCTGGGTTCGATTCCCGCAGGGGACATTGTGGGCGTGTCCTCTCCTCTGCGTCATCAGTGCCCATACTAGGTGGGGTTGGCAAAAGGGCCTTTCTGTGTGGAGTTTGCACGTTCTCCCCGTGTCTCCTAGGGTAGGTACCCTCACAAAAACATGCAGTAATCACAATACTGCCTCCCCCTGGCCAGCCGGGGCGCCTGATGGAGGGGAAAGGAACAAGTTGGAATAACGTGTTCCCTCCACGTCCTACCGGGGAAACTCTCCCCTGTCAGGTGGTCATGCATTGAAGGAGGCATGAGCTCGGCCCTGGCCTCTAGGTTGGCAGAGGGAGTGGGTGCCCAGGATTACATAGACAATTCGCACTGGGTGTAAAAAATAGGGGTTAAGAAATCGTGGGATAAAAAAGATGTCCTCTTTTGGGAAGGTCAACACAGGCATGGCTCCAATGGCATGTGCAGATGGTTTCACAGGCGGCAGGGCTGAGTTTAGTGGTCTTGCCTGAAGAAAGGTGTTGGGGTCTTCTGCAGACTGACACAAAGACAAAAACAAAAAACAAAAAAATATCACCAAAAAAATCATGCGTTGCATTCTGAATCTTATAGTCAAATATGAAAATTGCCATATATGCACATTTCTTACCTCAAGGATGTGAGCAGAGCATGTATGTCCTAACTTCATGTGATGGAGACATGTCAGGCGTGCTGCAAAGTTAAAAACATTAATTTACAGCAGCCAGTTATTTAAACAAGCGTATACTTTCATGAGATACTCTGTCAGAAACAGTAATTACCTTTGTCCAGCTGCTTTTCATAAAAGGTCCCACAGCGGATCACTTTGGGTACAAAGTAGGAGTTCCGTCAATCAAGGATTCGTCAGAGTTTATCCTATGACACAGACAGATAAAGAGAGAGAGAGCAGGTCAGTTCACATTCCTCCAATGAGGATCTACCGGTGTTCATCCATAACTAGAGAGAGATCACAGAGAGACAACAAATATTAGAAAAGTAGAGCCTGGTGTTAACCAGGTAAGATAGATAGATAGATACTTTATTTGTCCTTGCGGAAATTAATTATCAGGATACAAAAAAATCACAAACACATAACATAAATACAAAATACATACAAACTAGAAAAGGCCACCAGTCATGATTCAAGAGGCATCACATTACATTTTATGCACAGAACTGAGATGGGGCGTGTTTGTTCAGGAGTCCTATACTTGTAGGGACAAATTATCTTGAAGCCCTAGCCTGCAACGGCACTGTGTACCGTCGTACTGATGGTAAAAGGTGGTATTGACTGTATAACGGGTGCGTTCTATCCCTAGCAATAGCTCTCCCCTTCCTAAGCACCCGGGTCTCATACATTGCTGCCATACTCTCATGTCGTACCCCAGCTATCTTGCTGGATACATTGATGATTTTATGGAGTTTGTTCTTATTAACCAATGATAGTGAGCCATACCAGGAAACAAAACAGAAAGTCAGTGCACTCTCCACGAAGGATCGATGGAAGAGCACCATTACACTTTTTTCCACGTCATACTGTCTCAGTCTGCGCATAAAATGCAGCCTCTGCTGACCTTTCTTATAGATGGCATCAGTGTTGGAATTCCATGTCAGCTTGGAATCAATCGTTGCACCCAAATACTTGTATTCCTCAACAGTCGCCACCCCATCCCCATCAATAACTATTTGCTGGTGTGCATCATGAGCACTATAGTCCTAAAATCAAATATAACCTCCTTAGTTTTCTTAATATTCAACTGACTGAAGGAAGCACATGCAGGCCTACTTCAAAGGAATACATTTGCTTACATGTTCCAGTTCTCTGAAGCAGGGGTCGATGAGTCAATGAAGGCCCATCTGGGTTGTTATTCAAGGTCCAAGACCTGGGAAACATCCTTCTTGTTGGGTCTGGTCTTAGGCTCTCAGTTGACTCTTCCAGACTGCCAGAAAACATAACAAAAATAACCAATTACAATTTAAAAGTGTAACCTGGCATTACGTTTCTAATAGCAGAAACTGAATTTATACACATGTTGCCACATCATGCCATGATGAGTGTCAGATGTTTGTCATTTGTCTGCCAGGTATCAGTAATGTGTTAACATGAATAGTGGCTTACTCACTTAGCTCCAACTCCACTGGCTGCATATCTGTCCTGCAACATTGGGTAGCACTGAGGTAAGGGATAAAAGGATAATACACATTAGAAACAATGTTTGGTAATGCCTAGACTCCAATAAGAAATAAGTAATAGTAAAAAAAGGGAATTAAACAAATAACCACAGGCAACCACTGGAATATGTATAAATGAAGTTAGACAAGACAGTAGCAAAGGGCCAGTCAAGACAAACAGCCAAATAAACAAACTACATAAGCCACAGTCTAATAATAATAATAATAATAGTCTGATTTCAACCTGGTGTCCCTATTTTGAGCAACATTCTCAATAATGGGCAGCCTACACCCTCACAACGTGTTGTGATGCGCCACTGTTGGACAATACAGTATTAATAGTTGGGACAAGGATAAGTCGGGACCCCAGGGAGGTCCCCGCATGATTTTGAGGGGGGGTCCCCCAATGACAGTTAAGTGACAATTTAAGGACTTTTAGACCTTTTTAATACCTCAAAAGGAAAGAAAAAGACCATTACTGAACCAAAAGTAAACAACAAACTATACTATAAACACTGGTGAAACATTGGCCAATTTGTCAAATGATATAAGAAAGAGGCAACAATTGTGAAAATAGAGAATATCTATATCAGTGGTTCTCAACCTGTCGGTCAGGACCCCAGGGGGTTCCCCAAATGATTTTGGGGGGTCCCCAGTTGACAGTAAAGTGACAATGTAATACCCAACAAAAAGATAAGAGCGGAAAAGGAGATGAAAAAAAGACCATTATACTGTATTAAGTAATAATCAAACTATACTATTATATAAAAACTGGTCAAAAATGTGTCAAATTATATAAGAGGCTACAATTGTGAAAATAGCAGATCTACAAGCACACAACGCCTCAGAGCGTGAGACATTGTGAGCTTGTAGATCTGCTATTTTCCACAATATTTAACAGTGAAACAGACTAGTCAAGCTAAATTGAATACATCAACACCTACAATTCCAAGTGCTTGTCAGGGTGGGGGTCTCCAGTTCAAATATGATTATTGTGGGGGGGTCTCCAGTTAAAATAGAATTATTTTGGGGGGTCTGCAGTTCACATAGGATTATTTTGGGGGGTCTCCAGTTTAAATTAGATTATTTTGGGGGGTTACCAGTTCAAATAGTCTTATGTTGGGGGCTCCCCAGTTCGAATTATGATTATTTGGGGGGCCTTGGCCTGAAAAGGTTGAGAACCACTGGCTTACGTGGTTAACAGTCAACAATATGGTCACTGATTACATGAATTAAAAAATAGGGGGAAAAATAGGATTTTTTTGGGGTCTAAAACTGGTTGTCAAACATTTTAAATTCAAGAAACCCCAGTTTAGAATACATTTGTCAATGGACCCCCATAACTACCCTATAGAGCAGTGGTTTTCAACCTTTTTAGCATCAAGGACCCCCAAATTGACAAATATTAGCCCAGGGACCCCCATTTGAAAATATATGCCAGGGACTCAACCATTGAAATTTATTGGGGGTCCCAATCTACACTGTATCATCATCACCAGTGTTCATTTAACTCTGAGAGTGTACAAATGGAACCAAATGGACCCGTTAGGGTCCATTTGGTTCCATTTGTACACTCTCAGAGTTACAGACCTAAAAGGGTCAATTTGGTTGCTAACTATTAATTTAGTTGGGGACCCCCTGGAACCCCCTCAAGGACCACTGGTGGTCCCCGGACCACTGGTTGAAAACCCCTGCTATAGAGTGTACAAATGTAACCAAATGGACCTGTAAGGGTCCATTTGGTTCCCAATAAGCCTCTGCTAGCCTCTGCTAATATTAGCTCAAGTTAGCCACAGATACTACACACAACATAGCACATTATGGTCATAGTAAACAAAAAAACGGTTCCTTCTATCAAAAGGGCATCATACTATGAGCTATCCAACACAGTTTGAACATGCAGTTCCTTAAGGATGTACTGTAAAGACCTTAGCATCAGTTAGCGTTAGCCCCCGTTAGCATCCGCTAGCATTAGCTCCCGTTAGCATGTGTATGCTTAGTAATGTGTCTGTCTAGCTAGCTAGCATGACCTCTTAAAATACACATTTCCAACAAAAATACCAGAGACAATATTCTTAACATACAGGTAACAGTTAGATTATCCAGTGGTAATGTTTAAGTTTCACCTACCAAAAAGGAATACATGAAATACCTCCATCCTCTGGCAGAAGTGCAGCTGCTGTGAGTCAGTGTGCTTTGCTTTCAAACAAAAACTGGTTCAGGCCAGTTCCAAGGTAGAATATCAAAGGAGGTTCTCCCGTTCTGCTGACTGCTGCATGCAGATCAGAGGAAAATATGATGTCACTGACTTAACCTTTGAGCCCTTAATGTTTGGACACTTAACCCTTGAACTGCTGACTTAATAATAATTGTTTTTTTATGTGACGTGTTAACTACAGAAGGAAGTTACATCTAAAGATTAGATTAGATTAGATAAAAGAATAAATAGATAGATAGATAGATAGATAGATAGATAGATAGATAGATAGATAGATAGATAGATGATATTAATAATTATAATCATAATTATAATATACATAATAATATAATCAATATGATAACAATATTAAATATGTATGGTATTTATATGAATATAATAATATTAAATAATAATGTCGTTATATTAATATCAAGAATATAATATTACTATCATATATAGCCTAGAGTTGCAGCTGTAGAAGTAATAGTATTTGATTAGATTTTGGTAAAAGATATAAGTAAAATCACAATATAACTTAAACCCAGGATAACAAATCAAAGTTTAATGAAACACTTGTTTCCAATGTGGTCCTGCAGTAGTAGGCCTAGTATGTGGACATAAACATTAAAACATCAAAACAGATCAAATAATTGCTGTTTGTGGTTCTATATGGGCGTTGGTGTAAAGTAACTAAGTACATTTACTCAAGTACTGTACTTAAGTACAATTTTGACGTATTAATGTCTTTATCGGTGTCAATAAAGATCTGACCAAAAAAATGACAAAACAAATGTTTTATGATCTATCTATCTATCTACATAAACGTTCAAATGTTTTAAAAGGTGCTGACCCCTATGGCCACGGATGTTGCAATTATTTACGGGTCCTTAAAAGTACCCGTATCTTCCGTATTGTTTAATAAAAAGCATTTTAATCTGATTGGTGGCCATTTTATCAGAGAGTTGTAACGTTGCGTGAGTGCAGTACACCTTTCAACCCATAGGGTCACGTGAAAACATATGGAGAAAATGGCCAGCAATTGGATTAAAAGGCTTTTTATTGAACATTACAAAAGATACAGGTACTTTTGAGAACCCATACATAATTTTAATAAACATTAAAACAGATCAAATAATTAAAATCTTTTGTTATTGTTTTTTATTGTTTTTTAACACCCTCCCCCCACTAATTGGATGACGCTGAGTCGAATCGTGGGTTACATCAATAGTCTACAATTTTTCAATTAGAAGTTATAGATTTTTGAAATATAAAGTTAAGCTTTTCTCACATTTTTCTAAAATATTTTTTTTTAAATTAAAGAACACTTTTTCAGACTCAGAAAAGGACGTTGAATTGAATGGGATAGGTCTCGATTTGTTTAACTTTTGGGAAAGTGGTTTAAACAAGCGTTAAATTGTCATAAACGTGAGGCTTTTTTCACAAAAATATTTTTATTATTTTTTTATTTTTTTGACCCTTCCAACCGCTTATTGAGATGATTTTGAGTCGAATGGTAGGTTACATCAATAGTCTAGAATTGTTTAATAAGAAGTTATAGATTTTTGAAATAGTTCAAGGTTTAGCTTTTCTCACATTTTTTTTAAATATTTTTTTTTAATATTAAAAAACACCTTTTCAGACTCAGAAAAGGACGCTGAATTGAATGGGATAGGTCTCGATTTTCTAGGACCTTGGGAAATACAAACGGTCACCAAAAAGATTGGACGTTGACTTTTGTATAAAAAACTGATTTTGTTGAGCACAAAATCTGTAACTAATCGCTCCAGATATTTTTTTAAAATCCGAAACTTCTCTCAATCCATATTGAGAGTAAGCCGGATTTTTTGGCACCGGCCCTGATTTTTTCTGACACTGATAAAGCTCAAAGGTCAGCGAAAAGACTGCAAAGGTCAACCCTCGTTAAATTTTTAGAAATTGTATTTTTCTTCGAGACTCTGGCTTTAGACTAATGTGATGGCGCTGATTCCAAATATGCAAGTTTCTTTTTTCTCGGACAACAGGAAGTGCCTCAAAAGGCCACTTCCTGGTTGGTTTTAGGGTGTTCCAAGCCTGTGATTTCTCCGATATATTTTTTTTCCAAATCTACACGTAAAACAATGCTAAAATTTGAAATAATCAAACCCTAATATCAAATCATGATTTAATTATCCCTTAATTGGCTATGGTTACGGCTTCTCTATCTCGCTCAATATCTCGAATACGATAAGGACTTAGGGTCCACTTTTTGGATATGTTGTAGAGCTGGCTGAGACGCACATGTGGATGTCTTGTTTGTCCCGTTACGACACATTTCTATTTCTGACTTTGTCCTTTGATATGGTCTTAAGATATAAGACTCTATGTGCCTTCTGAGAGTGTAGGAGGTCAACTTAGGAGTGTCGTACCGGGACAAACAAGACATCCACTCGTGCGCCTTGGCGAGCTGTACAACATATCCGAAAGGTGGATTCTAAAAATGCATCGATTTCGAGATATATTGCTTTATTACGCGAAATAACTTGACATTTGACCCTAGCCAATTAAGGAGAATGGTAAGGCCGTGTGCGAGGAGAGTTATATGGGCGCGTTCGGGGCGACGCGCTGACCCAGAATGTGGTGTCCAATTTAGTTTTTACTCCTTTCAAACCATTTTTCACTATTATATCGGCCCCTAGGGGGCGCCGAAACAATCGGACAACGGATTATTGATCAACTCTTCAACCCGGATGCACCCATATAACTTTCCTCACACACTGACATACGGTTCTGGTTACAGGGTTTCTTGAATAACTTGGCCACAAGGGGGCGCTGACACAATCAGACAACGGATTATTGATCAGGTTAGGGTTAGGGTTAGGCATAGGGGGTTTTTCGCAGGGGACGCTGTGGGCACTGGGGGCGTGTTCTCTCCTCCGCGTCATCAGTGTCCATACCCTAGGTGGGGTTGGCAAAAGGGCCTTTCTGTGTGGAGTTTGCATGTTCTCCCCGTGTTCCCTAGGGTAGGTACCCTCACAAAAACATGCAGTAATCCTGGTCACTATATCAGCAGGACATTTCTAACTGTGTAGTGGGTTGTGCTGGGCTGCCCCGCAGGACGGGTTGCGCGGTCTACTGGGAAGGGCTGAGCTGTGCAGTTGGACAGATCGTGCATGTCCACCAGTCCATGCTGAGATGTCGAGTTGGGAGAGCACATGGTGTTTGACTGGGTAGCGTATGCTGTTGACTTGTCATGCTGCACTATCCAACTTGGTAGCGTGTGCTGCTGACTAGGCCGGTCTCTGTCGGGTTGTGCCCGATGTCCATTGAACACATGTTGTCTGGTTGGGTGGCGCACGCTGCCGACTGTGATACCTGTGATGTCTACAGGATGGGTGTTTCCTATTTGGACGGGGCGTGCTGGCGACTGTTACGTGCGTGGTGTTTATCTTGGCCAGGTTTTTAATTGTTTGGTCTCCCATACCATTCCTCAGGCAGTGAACGACACTGTCTGCGTTGTGGCTCACCCCACCGCCACTGGTTCGGTCGGCTGGGATCGTGTCGGTGCCGTGGGGAGATGTGTGGGGGCCCGGGAGATTAGTCGGCAGAAGAGCTCTTTAGATAACATGGTGGCTCAAATAAGCACGTCTCCGATCACCGTCAGTGCAACAATGTATGATGGGCAAGGGCATTTTATGACACTTCTTTTCTAATGGAGCAATGCCTTGGATTAACTAGTCTATAGCTTTTTAGCTATACATCTTCCTGCCTTGTACAAATAGTATATAAACATTTGATTTGGTTGCACCTTTGTTTAGGCGGCATTGAAAGCATGTTCGAGCATTGCAGCACCATGCAATTCCCCAGGTCCCCTGTACGAATGGAATGTCCCTTGTTTTGTCAGTGTAAAACCCCATTAGAGCTCACTCCTCTTTGCAATGGCGAGTTGATCCAAATTGAGACTGGTGACTGATGTGGTTTCTTTATTATTATTGTTTATTTTACTATAATTTTTTTATGACACTGTCCTGCCTGTATGTTCGTTTCTTTTGGTGTGTACTGTACTGTGTGTGTGTGTGTGTGTGTGTGTGTGTGTGTGTGTGTGTGTGTGTGTGTGTGTGTGTGTGTGTGTGTGTATGTGTGTGTGTGTGTGTGGGGGGGGGGGGGCTGTAGTGTGTCAAGTTGAAGCCTACAGAGGGTGCTTGATATCATACTTACATTCTTTTGTTTTATATCCTTTTTTCTTTTGTCCAATAAGTACCTATAACATTATGCATAAAACTACACAGCGTTGCTGCAGAGTTTAAGACTGGTTTTATAGTTCCCAGATTTTAAAGTGTAGCGTGCACTTTTACCAATGTGCACTATGTTTGCTAAATGGTTTGAGCGATCTGAAACATGGTCTTTATGTGATGTCAGATTGTTGAATTAAATTAATGTACTGGGGGTGGGAATGAAACTGTAGTGTGCGTGTGACCAGTTGAACCCTAACACCCAAACTTCTATTTTTTGTTTTATATCACTTTTTATTTTTCTCATCTGAAAGTAACATGCATGCACAGCGTTGCCGAGTTTTGTTAAGATGTGATAATGAAATGTTTTATTGTTCCCCGATTTTAAAGTGTAGCTTGCACTTTTACCAAAGCCAATGTGCACTTTGTTAAATGATTGGTTTGATCTGAAACATGTTTTTTTGATCTGAAACATGTTATTTCTATGTTGATGAAGTCGCATTAGATTGAAAGTTGAATTAAAAAAAGCAATTCTTAAATTGAGAAGCTGTTCCAACTGGTCTTACTCTTAAAATAAGGAAAAATAATCTTGTGCGTCTGCTGGGATATGATGCAAACCATTGTTGTAGCTTGTTACTGGTTAGATATTGCTCAAAAATGGATTAAATTCCCTATTAAGAAAATGCAAGTTATATTTCCTTAAAATGAGAAAATAACTTCTTGTTTGAAACATGTTTGACAAGCAATTTTTTTCTTTGACAAGCACATTTTTCTTTTTGGACAAAATATAAGACTAATATGCTAGGATCGAGGATTTTTTTACTTTCTTAAAATCCATTATTTGCAGTGTAGTAGACCTGCTATTTTTGAAAAATCTTGACAATGTGTGCAAATCTTTGAAAATATATATATTTTTAAAGTTTTTTACATTTTTAACTCCAATATTTGCTTCTGTGGGGGTCCCTGGAACAAAAATATTTTGAGATGAGGGTCCGCGGCCAAATACATATCTAAAAAATGTTTTTTTTTCATGTCAAATACCCCCAAAATGATGACACCCATCTCAAACGATTTAGTTCCCTATTTTAGACCCCCGGAAGCAAATATCGGAGTTAAAATGTTTCACTTTAAAATATATGTATATATTCAAAGATCTACAACCTCATAGCACGGCACTTGGTGACGTGCTATGAGCTTGTATATCTGCTATTTTGGAATAGCCAAAGAAATCTCAAAATGACACAGATGCGTTCCCGGTCTTACACACTGCAATCCAAAACTCATTGTGATTACCTTATCAGCTGTGGTTCGCATCATGAGCCAAATTTCTTTCATTCTTTGCCTAATGAAATTAATCTGATTTACGATTCATTTAGCTGAGCGCTGATCTAATGAAGCTGTTTTATGTCCATGTTTACTCCCACACGGCAGACTATTTCTGACATGCACAAACAAACCAATAATAAGGATGATGAACTCATCAAAACACCTCACCCAAAATTCCGAAGGTATTATAATACTTTCCTTTTGCAACGAGCTGCAGAAATGAAATGATAGCACCCTGCCGAACCATGATAGGATGGAATTATTCTGGGCGGTAATAGAAGCGCCACAGTCATGTACCACACAGCGGTTGTTATTCCCAAACGGAGTGCCAAGGCACACCACTGTGCCAAGGCACACCGGTGTGCCATGATGAGTTCAGGTTACCATAGGTTCCGATGTCCGTCACTTTCATGTTTTACCCTGGTCTCCTGCGTAAGTGCTGACATTTTTACCAGTTAGCTGATAGAGCTTGCTTGCTCAGGGGAGAAATGTAAATGCGACCTTCCGGCAGTAGCACTCGTGTCAACCAGCTGTGTCAAACCAGCAGACACAGGATGTAAATGTCTCAATAGAAGAGCAGGGAGACCAATTACAACCACAATTTTAAGTTATATTGTATTAACATAAAAAGTTACATTGTACATTGAAATGGGAGGCATGCGTTAATCCGACAGACCTTTTCTCCGACTATGTGGCATCCGCGTGCGGTTAGGGTTAGGGTGCGGGTTTGGTTCGGGTTTAGTATTGGAAACGTCGGAGCGCTGCGCTGTCGGAGGAATGCGCTGTCGGACTAACGTACTGCACCCCATTGAAATAATAATAGGCAAATTCTATAACCAAAAATAATATATTTTAAAGATATTTCAACCTTGGCCTCCATATTTTGGGCATGTCATAAGTGAACATTTGAAATGTATTTATTGATTTAATTTTCAATCATTTCCCACACATTTTCAAAAACAACAAAAACAGCAGATCTAGTGCAAGTTCAACACATTGTGAGGTTGTGGATCTGCTATTTCTGCTATGAACACAATGTGCTTTGAGATTTGGACTTGCCCATTGGAGTGCCCTGGGCACAAAATGTTAGAAAGCCACCGCCACACCGCCACACAGACAGACAGACAGACAGACAGACAGACAGACAGACAGACAGACAGACAGACAGACAGACAGACAGACAGACAGACAGACGATGTGACGCAGTGATACCTGGTATGACCTACCTGTCTGTGTATGTGTGAAGGAAGGAACAGAGGGTCCAAAGGTTAGAATGTGATAAGGTAAGAGACAGAGCTGAACGGGCGAGTCTGAACATGATGGACAGGACAGGATAGACATGGTAGAGAGGAGAGAGGAGAGGGGGGGTGGGGGGCAGGACTTTGGCTGTTCGAAAATAGTTCAAATTAGTTCGTTAAAAAGTGTGTGCAAATGTTTTTAAACATTTTTTAAGCGAATCTTTGCAAAAAAAAGAAAGAAAAAAAATAGCTTTTTGAGATGGGGGTCCGTGGCCAAATACATATCATTTTGGGGGTCCTTGACATGAAAAAGTTTGAGAACCACTGATATTATAGCAACATACGTTTTTTCAAAAAAACTGTTAGGATTTAGAAGACATTTGTCGAATCCCCAGAAGCAAAGATTTGAGTTACAAACGTTCGCTTTAAAAGATTTGCACACCTTTTCATGATTTCCCAAAAATAGCAGATATTATATCTCTGCTGTCAGGCAGCAACCAGCTAACTCCAAAGTGTTCATTTTTCAGGAAATGACAAAAACAAAACAAAAAGTAGAGTTAGGAGGTTTTGTTCATCATTGATAAGAACAGCTGAATGGACCTCCAAGCTCACAATGAGGTTGGAGGTCAAAAGGGGGGTGGAGCCTGGAGTCAGCAAAACCAGTTAACTCCACCCCCCTTTGCTGGAGTTAGCTGGTTTAGCAGAAAGTTTGAGGTTCCAATAGTTAGCTGCTTCTGTCAGAAGCACTTTTTAATACTTTTCATCGGTTCAATATTGTTTTAATCAACACACAGACGTAAAAAAAAATGCAAAAGCGGAAAAATGGAGTTAGCTGGTGTCTGCTTGTAGATCTGCTATTTTTGAATAGCCAAAGTATAAGATAACGGTTAAAGTGACAGATAGCTTTCCCGGTCTTGATAGGTTAACTCAGAGAGTAAAAATGTGTTAGTCATTGTTTGTTCTGAAACCTGACACCTACAGTAGACCTCTCTCTCTCTCTCTCTCCCTTTCTCTCTCATGTCTTAACTGACTGCATTCCCAAGGGGGGGGGGGGGGGGGGTCAATCTCTTCGCAGATCTACAAGCTCACGACGCGTTACGCTGCGACACGTTGGGTGCAATGTTGATCCGTTATTTCCACCTCCCAATCTTCACTCCAGAATATGGATGCTGTATAGGGTGCATGTGGTTAAATACGTCATAACATATACACAACTCATAATTTGAGTTAGACATGATAGATGTGCCTAATACATAAATGATACAATAATGAGATTGTAATATACCTAAATACACATAATATAATAGTACATAATACACCAGTATGTGATACGGCCACGAACACCTTAGAGCAGTGGTTCTCAACCAGTGGTCCGGGGACCACCAGTGGTCCTTGAGGGGGTTCCAGGGGGTCCCCGGCCAAATGAATAGTTAGGAACCAAATGGACCCTTATGTGTCTGTAACTCTGAGAGTGTACAAATGGAACCAAATGGACCCTTATGTGTCTGTAACTCTGAGAGCGTACAAATGGAACCAAATGGACCCTAACGGGTCCATTTGGTTCCATTTGTACACTCTCAGAGTTAAATGAACACTAATGATGATGATACAGTGTAGATTGGGACCCCCAACAAATCAAAATGGTTGAGTCCCTGGCATATCTTTTCAAATGGGGGTCCGTGGGCTAATATGTGTCAATTTGGGGGTCCTTGACATGAAAAAGTTTGAGAACCACTGCCTTAGAGAGCGTCATTTGTTACTTCATCTGTCTGAAGCCAAATGTAAACTCCTGCCAACGAGGACAGATTAAAGATTAATTGAGTTTAAAGATTGACGTTCTAAAGGCCTTTGGCTAACATAAGCTTACACATCCCCCCCCGCACACACACACACTCACACACACTCACACAAAAAGGAAAAATAAATGGAGTAATGTTGATCCACCTGGGAACGGTGTGGCTCCAATGTGAATCTCAGACTTCATCAGTCATCTATGATATATTGTTGCTGTCGGTCAGAAACCTCATATCTCCATGTTTTTTAACCCTTGGTGTTTTTTCAATAAATGAACGCCCTACGTGATCATACTATCGTCACACGAAAGCATCGAAAGCAGCAGATCTGAGCTTGTAGATCTGCTACTTTTGCTGTTTTTCAATTTGAATCCTGAAAAGTAACAGTTTTGAGAGACAATATGATGTATGACTCCAAATTTAGGCAAGGTTACTTCCATCAGAGCCCCATTGACTTCAATTATACAAATGTAAGTCAAATATTGCAGAATATTTTTTTAAAATGGATTTGGTGCTGATGGGTTCAGTAGGTTTGTGAGATCAGCTCCAGACACAGACAGACACACAGAGCTGATAGACTCCTGCAGAGCCCTGGGGCAGGCCCGGTCAACCACTGACAGTGTATACTAGGGTTTAAAGTGGTTTAACTATCATTCTTTAGTGTTTAATCCATATAGACCGGGAACGCATCTGTGTTTTTTTTTATCTACAAGCTCATAGCGCGGCACCCAGAACTTGTAGATCTGCTATTTCTTGAAAAATGGTGGGATTTATTTTGCTAATCTTTGAATATAAATTTTTAAAGCGAACAACTTTTAACTCAAATCTGTGCTTTTAAGATGGGGGCCCGTGGCGAAATACATTTTGGGGTCCTTGACATGGAGTTGGAGCACCACTGACATAGCAACATACTGTTAGGATTTAGAAAAGGATTTAGATATGTATTTGGCCACGGACCCCCCCCCCCCCCTCCACCCACCCATCTCAAAATGTTTTGCCCCAGGGACCCCCCCAGATGCAAAGATTTGAGTTAGAAATGTTCGCTTTAAAAAAATATGTATATTCAAAGATTTGCACACATTTTCAAGATTCCTCCAAAAATAGCAGATCTACAAGCTCATAGTGCGGCACTCGGTGCCGCGCTATGAGCTTGTATATCTGCTATTTTTGAATAGCCCAAAGAAATCCAAAAATGACAAAGACGTGTTCCCGGATTGAATGGGTTAAGAAGAAACATTATATATTGTATGAAATATTCCCTCAGTCATGTGTGTGTGTGTGTGTGTGTGTGTGGGTTGGATGTGTGTCTGCCAGACATTAAGTAAAGCCGGTGCTTAACATTCCAAAACCGTTGGCACACTGATACTTATGCTAAGTCATGTATTTCCTCTGAATAAACCATGTACAGTAATATACATATAGCTCATCATGGCCCTGCTTTGACTCACAGTGATCTCATTTTCTTTTTTACACCCAGAGGGCGTTTGTTTGTTTCCCTGAAAATAGACCATCTTTCTAGACGGAGCTAGTCTGAGCGTCGTCCTTATGCCAGACGGTGAACCTGAGTCATAAGGCTAGGGTTACGGCTGGTGACATGTTTCAACAGCTTCATATTAAACATGATCCACATGGTTCGGTGATGTGATGTTCGGACAAATTCTCACTGATTTATGACCATATTTGCCAGCCAGCCAGCCAGGCCCATGTACATGTTAGGAACTGATGGCGCCCCCTGTTGGCCGTTTTCAAAAATCTTACACACAATGGTTCAACACAGTGTTACAAAACATACAGTGGTGTAAAAGCAAGTTGTCAAGTACTGTACTTAAGTACAATTTTTAGGTATGTTTACTTTACTGGAGTATTTCCAGTTTTCAGTACTTCTACTCCACTACATCTCATAAGCAAATATTGTACTTTTACCCCACTACAATTATTTGAAAACTTTAGTTACTAGTTACTTTTTGGACTTTGATTATTATCGGAAAACACACTAACCACTTCACCCCTATATACATTTCGGCCATTTGAAAATAGCCGATCTACAAGCTCACAACGCGTCGCGATGCGACGCATTGTGAGCTTGTAGATCGGCTATTTTCAAACAATTTTTTATACATTTGAACTTGTAAAATGATACATTATGCACAATGAGTGTTTTTACTTTTGTACTTAAGTATATTTTGATACCAATACTTTTGTACTTTTACTCAAGTACATTTTTAAGTCTGTATATGGACTTTCACTTCTAACAGAATTTTTCTACATTGCAGTATTACATTGCAGTATTTTACTTACTGTAGGTAAAACATGCCAGTACTTTTTCCACCACTGAAAACATATCCTATAAGTTTTGCAATGACAATGCTTAATTCGTAACCTGTGTGACACCATCGTATGACGAAGTATAAGTCAGGCTTTGTGTAAATGGTTAACGGAGGACTTTGCAGAGAGGCCATGATTGTTTTTAGCATGGAAGTCAAGTCAATGAAGTCACATTTACTAATATGGCACAGACTTAATGTGCTTCAAAGAATAAAAGCAAAAAAATGCAAAGGTCAATGACACAAAATTGCATACAATTAACACATAAGAATGAATAAGAATAAACACTCTCCAAACCTAGCAGAACGCTTGTGAGAATGGAAAGGTTTTTAGTTTGCTTTTAAAAGAAGACACTGTTGTAACAGACCTGAGATCAGCTGGTACTAAGAGTGGCTGAAAGTACCATAATCTCATTTAGAGTTTATCTTGGGCTTAATAAGGAGACCGATACTGTAAATCACATCCATCAGTGTATGCTTTTATAACTTGATTGCCAGTGATTTGACGACAAGATTCACCCACTATTTTAACCAAAAACGTTAAGGTTACCAATCAAAACATGTCATGTGTGGCATAGCAGTGATTATATGGAGAACTTCAATATGTTACTGTTGGAATTTTACTGTGCATTACCTTTTTAGCTTTTCTCTAATTTTAATTTTCCCTTTCTTTAGCTTTTATTCACTAAAGCCAATCTACAATCTCACAAGATTGTAAATCAGCTTTTTTCGATATGTTTGAAATTATGTTTAAAGGACAACTTTAGTTTTTTACAACCAAGGTTTATATTTTAGCTTGTAATTAAAGTAAATAAAAGATGAGTGTTATTTTTTATTTATTTACTGCTTTCTATAGTTTTAGCAATTTTTGCGATATTTTTTACAGTGGGGCGGAGGCATTCTGTCCGGTGGCTAAATATGCCTTTTTTACACAATAAAAAAGGTCCTGTGGTCTTTGATGGCCAGATGTGAGTTATTGGGGGCTAGAAGAGCTACTGTAAATAATAATAAAGAAAACACCGGGTTATTGTGTAAAAAAATACATATTTAGCCACCGGACAGAATGCCCCCGCCCACTGTAAAAAAAGATCACGAAAATTGCTAAAACTATAGAAAGCAGTACATTTTAGAGTTTTAACACTCATCTTTTATTTACTTTAATTACAATCTAAAACATAAACCTTGGTTGTAAAAAAACAAAGTTGTCCTTTAATTGTTCGGAAATGTTTTGAAAGTTTTCACTTATAATGACATGACCCGGGGCGCCCTCTGGCCTATAGCGGTCCAGGCGCATATACCACATAATGCTGGTAATCCAGCTTGACAGCGTGTCGCGGGTTCGACTCCCGATCCCGACGGCCTTTGCTGTGTGTCACCCCCCCATCTTTCTCTCCATTTCCTTTCAGCCCACTATCCTATCGATATAGGCAGAAAAAGCCCCCCAAAAAAACAAACAATATAATGACATGACCAAGACAGGTTGAAAGTGGCTAATCTACAAGCTCACAACGCGTCGCATCCGCTTGTAGATCTGCTACTTTCAAAGGATTTTCATACTAAAACTAAATAACGAGTACTTTTACTTTTGGTACATTAAGTATATTTTGATGCCAATACTTTTGTACTTTTACTCAAGTCAATTTTGAATACCGTACTTTTACTTGTAACAGAGTATTTCTACATGATATGGAGTAGGCTACTTTTTCCACAGTAAAGTGATGATGTGAAATGCTTGTTTGTTTCATAGCATCATCATGGGGGCGTACGACGAGAAGAAGGAGACATGTGGAACCATCTGCTTGAAATACCTCCTGTTCACCTTCAACTTCTTGTTCTGGGTAAGTTTTACACTCAGCACAACACACCAGAGAACAGTGGTGGAAAGTAACTAAGTACATTTACTCAAGTGCTGTTCTTAAAGGGATAGCTCACCCCCAAAATTACTTTTTTCCCCCCTATCGATTAGCCACCCCATGGAGACTTGAATGCATGGATATCTTTTTGTTTTTGTCGCATTCCAAAGCCAATAATTTGATGACCGGCAGCAGTTTCGTATGGAGACACAAAGAGTCTCCTTTGTGTCTCCTACCGGAACCGATTTGGTAATCAAATTATTGCCTTAGGAGTGTGACAAAAACAAAAACATATCCATGAATTCAAGTCTTTTTTGGGTGAACTATCCCTTTACGTACAATGTTGAGGTACTTTTACTTAACATAAGTACCAAATAAGCCCTTTTTTATACTTTGTCTATTTGAAAATAGCCGATGTACAATCTCACAACGTGCCACGATGCGTTGCAAGCTTGTACCGTATATCGACTGCATCGAGCTCTTCGATAATGAGTATTGAGTACTTATAAGTACATTTTGATGCCAGTACTCTTGTAGGCTACCTTTACTGAAGTAAAGTACTTTTTCAACCCATCTGTTTCTCTGCTGTTTTCCCACAAATGTGATAATTATAAAATGCCTGGCAGAGCGTTTAATATAGTCTCAAATAAATTGGCTGACAAACAATCCCGAGCTCTTATTCTCTGAGGCGGTTTCCAGATGCACCACCGTATGAATGTTTTACAACCCTAAACCCAAGCCTCCAACCCTCGCCTGGCACTTTATTTCCCTCGGGATATGTTGGTGAGAAAGGCCATTTGTTTTTCTTTTGTTTTTTTTAAAGACAAGACTTGTTTTTTATGCTTTATCTGAGACAGGAGAGTATGTAGAGAGAAAGGAGAACAAAGGCACAGAGAGTCATGTGAGGTGATACAGGGGTCAGATTCTAACTGTCCTGTCGGGCAGAAACCTTGTATATCCATATTTCATCTTTTTAATGTTTTTTACTTAAATGAAATATTTTATACTGCAAAGGTACCGAAAATAGGCGACATACAAGCTCACA
The DNA here is from genome assembly GCF_963454915.1 of Gymnoscopelus microlampas. NCBI lineage: Eukaryota > Metazoa > Chordata > Actinopteri > Myctophiformes > Myctophidae > Gymnoscopelus > Gymnoscopelus microlampas. The sequence goes on from NC_139962.1 coordinate 6,425,931, forward strand.
GCGTGTTGCGATGCGACCGTGTTATGACCTTGTAGACATGCTATCGTTGCTATTTTTTGAACACAAACAAATATTTGAAAGATTTGGAAATTTCTCGCTTATAATGATATGCCCAAAATAGAGATTCCAGGTTTGTCTGTTTCTGTTTTATAAACATTGAATTTGAACCCATGAAAAGTATTAACAAGAGCAAGAGCTTCTGACTAAATAACTACATTGGATCCACTGGAACACATTTCCTGAAAGTAGTTAGTAAGTCAAGTTTTGGATATATAACCTTTCTGTCGGATGGAATTAAACCTCCAAAACTGTTACTTTTCAGTATTCAAATTCAAAAGTATCAAAAGTAGCAGATCTACAAGCTCAAAACGCCTCACTTTGCGCCGCGTTTCGAGCTTGCAGATCTGCTATTTTTGATACATTAGTGTTACACAGTAGTGTGATCAAGTAATAAGGCCTTAATTTACGTAAAAAACACAAAAAGTTAGAATATGGAGATATAAGGATTTTTTTCTGCCCCGACAGTAACAATATGGACTTTGCAGTACGTGGCCCAGCCACCAGGGGGCCCCCAGGCCATTTGTTTTCAGACCACATGAATCTAAAACCTCCTGGTGGCAAAATTACAAAACATAAAGGCACCTTATGGAGTACTAAACCTGTCAGGGTGGAGATAGTATTCCAGTGAAAAGTGTTGGTGAGGACGACTGACTCTACAGGTTCAGGTGGTGTGTGCCGCAAAGGAAAGGATAGTTCATAAAGATAAATACATAAACGTCACAATGTGCATCCCATTGAAACTGCACTCTTTACACTTAGACCAAAAATACAGAAAGTTCTTTGGAATGTCCAGCGGCATTACAAATAAATAAGCCTGTAATCCGTGTTTAAGCCATTCAATCCAGGAACGCATACTGTGTCATTTTTTTGCTATACCCATTATTTTGTACTTTCGGCTGTTCAAAAATAGCAGATCTACAAGCTCATAGCGCGGCACCGAGTGCCGCGCTATGAGCTTGTAGATCGGCTATTTACTTATTTTTTTATCATGAAAATGTGTGCACATTTTTGAATGTATACGTTTTTTTTAAGGAGAACATTTTTAACGCAAATCTTTTTTTCTGGGGGATTCTAGTTAATGTCTGTTATATCAGTGGTTCTCAAACTTTCTTCATGTCAAGGACCACCCAAAAGGATATGTACTTGTCCGTGGACCCTGCACCATCTCAAAATACGTTGTTCCAGGGCCCCCCCCACCCGAAGCAAAGATTCAAGTTAAAAATGTATATATATATTCAAAGATTTGCACACATTTTCACGTTTAAAAAAAAAAAGCAAGATCTGCTATTTTTTGAAAAGCGCAAAGAAATCTAAAGTGACGCGGATGCGTTCCCGGTCTTAATGGGTTAAGCTGCGACCGACCCTCAGTTTACACTTGAAAATGTAGGACAAGACATCTAAAAATACAAAATAAACAACATCTTGGGGGGACGGGGGCGGGGGGACGAGGGGGGGTTGTCTTGCTCAGGGACAGTTTGGCACATAATACCGGGAGAGCTGGGAGGCAGGATTCTGATGAAGGCCTTTCTACCCACACTAAGCCAGTGGTTCTCAAAGTGATCCCCCCCTTGGGGGGTCCTCTTGTGTTGCGTTCCAGGGGGGGTCCACCACAGCAAAGTGACTTAATCAGCTTATACCCCTATTTTATTCTTCAAAAATACTCGTTGTGAACTTGTGAGTATATAATTAGAGCATTGGTTCTCAAAGTGGGGTCCGGGGACCCCCAGGGGTCCTTGAGGGAGTTCCAGGGGGTCCGCAGCTAAATGATGGAGAGTGAACCAAATGGACCCAAACGGGTCCATTTGGTTCCATTTGTACACTCTCAGAGTTAAATTAACATTGATTTTACAGTTTAAATTGGGGTCCGAAGAGATAGAAATGCCTTAATTTAAATGGGGGTCCGTAGCCTAATGCATGTCAAACTGGGGGTCCTTGAAATTAAAATGGTTGAGAATCACTGCAAGAACTGTAAAAATCTTCTCTTATGGGGGTGCCTGGCATATCTTTTTCAAATGGGGGTCCGCAGGCTAATAAGTGTCAATTTGGGGATCCTTGACATGAAAAAGTTTGAGAAGCACTGAATTAGAGGAACAGTTCAAAGTGATGTTTTGTTTCTTCTTTCCTGAAAACATTAGAAATATGATTTAGGCAAAATATGCTAAGAGGCTAACAAGCAGTTCTCTACAACTAGGTTTAACATACTGTTCCCCCATAACATATGGTCAATTAAATTCTTTGATTGCAGACCTACCCACAAGTGTCTGCAACTGTTTTTAACTTTGTGTTATATCACACGATACGGGAAACTTTCTGTTTTGTTTTGTTTTTGTTTTGTTTTGTTTTATCATTGATATGAATATTGATGTGAAAAGGAAACTGTACTGTGATGTATCTCGACGAGGCGACACTGCAATTGAGGGCAACCTCAATGTCCTTCGAGAATAATCTCACTCAACATGTGCCCTGTAACCTGGAAGTTGTCTAGACGTTAACCGGAGAGAGGGGCTGAATGTGTGAACGCAAATGACAGACTCAGTAGGACCAGACATGCAATCATGGACTTTACGCTGCCAGCTCCCTTGAGTTATGTCCTGGTATAATATCCAATTTCACCCTAACGGCTATACTGTATGTGTGAAAGTACAGGTGATTGTCCGGTGAAATTACATTGGAGCATGTGTGTGTGTGTGTGTGTGTGTGTGTGTGTGTGCGTGCGCGTGCGCGTGCGTGCGTGTGTGTGCGTGTGTGTGTGTGTGCGCGCGCGTTGATGACGTTTCTAGTGCCTAGGGGGAGAGGAGGCCTCATCAGTGCCACTTTCTCCCCAAGGTGTTTGGAGAGAGAGACATTCGATCCATTCATTCAGCAGTTTCTTATCATAGTTTGGGTTGGAAATATTCACAGATTCAAACTTCAATTCTGATCAAAGTTTCTTTCCTATGCCGTACTGATATATAGACAATATACAACCTAATGTTCATTTCAGACACTCTCCCTGCTGGAGTACATGTGTGTGCGAGTTTTTTTCCCAGGACGTTTTTCTCATGATTCTGCACTTCATAGAGACTTGTTCTCACTTCTTTCACTATAATAGAAGTCCTGGAACTCCAGACGCGGGATAAGAACAAACTTCAGCCATCCATAATTTAATGATTTAATTTAAGGGCTTCGAAAGAAATGCTGGACCTTGATTTAAGAGTTTTCCCTTCATTATTTAAGACCCAGGTCTGTTTCAAAGGCAGGTCATATAAATCAGCAGAAGTCAAAGGATGAAAGGGGAGCTCACACATGAAAAAAAAGCACGTGCCCCTCTAATACAGAAGATAATGTACACTGCAAATCTTCCAAGTCTCTTGGATCAATAGTCCCATAACATTTTAGTGCCGCGGTAGATGATCCAAGATGTGGGTTTGGCCAGTGAGTGCAAATCTTTATTACTTTGAAACAGAGCGCTAACATTTTTACTTAAGATTATCAGACAAGGTCAGGCCATCGATATTTTTCGTGGGGCTGCTATGGGAAAAAAATCAAGTATCGCTATATTTTTTGACCAAATAATGTATCCATATTGATATTGTGATGATAATATCGTATTGAGACAATGGTATGCATTTTCTTTTAAATGTTTCAAGTATTTTCAAAAATAGTGACACAACACTATATAACAGTGACTATATAACACATATAACATTAAACACTATTTCCATATAACATTTTTTTTTTTACATTTTAAAGTATACTTATAAGGCTATGGCATATCACAAAATTACGCTATCCAAAGTCCTAGATGATATCTTTAGTCTAACTTTTTTTAACATATCAATCTATTGACCAGCCCTCACATCAACAGAAGAACAAGATGTAACATTTTTGTGTTACATCTTAAAACTGCCTTTCATAGTTACAATAGTACAGTACAGTACGAAAATGAGCATACGTAGCTTGAATTCAGCATAATATGATTACTATTCATGTCATAGTATATCGTCTCTGTCGGGTGGAAACCTCATAAGTCAAAAACTGTTACTTTTCAGCATTCAAATTCAAAAGCATCAAAAAGTAGCAGATCTACAAGCTTGAAACGCGTCGCTTCGCGCCGCGTTTCAAGCTTGCAGATCTGCTACTTTTGATGCTTTTGAGTGACGCTGTAGTATGATCAAGTAGGGCGTTAATTTACGGGAAAAAAACACAGGGATAAGTTAAAACATGGAGATAAGAGGTTTCTTCCCTGACAGCAGTGACCTTTGTGTCCTTTTGGACTCCATCTCTGGGTCTTTGAACAGAATATGCAGAATGTTTACATCATGGGCTCCGTCAGCGTCGTCATGCTGCTGTAATGATTGCAGCACTGCAGCACTAAGTTGTCAGCCTGCCAAACTAATCAATCTGTTCAATTACAGAATGGAGAAACGTGCCCTTAGATGTACGAGAGACTGGAGAGGAGGCAGGGAAACCACAGGCTGCACACACACATACACTATAACACCAGTGGTGGAAAAAGTATCAATACTGCAATGTAGAAATACTCTGTTACAAGTAAAAGTCCGGAATTCAAAACTGACTTGCACTTAAAGTACCAAAAGTATAAAATACTCACTTTTAAATGGGCGAAATATATATAGGGCTGAAGTGGTTAACGTATGTGTTGTAATAGAAATCAACATTTCTATATCAGTGGTGCTCAAACCTTTTCATGTCAAGGACCCCCAAAATGATGTATTTGGCCGCCGATATTGTTCCAGGGACCCCCAGAAAAAAATTGCAGATCTACAAGCTCGTAGCGCGGCACTCGGTTCCGCGCTACGAGCTTGTAGATCTGCTATTTTTGAATAGCCAAAGTGTAAAAATAAGGCTTTTTTTGCTCAAATCAAAAAGTGACAGAGATGCGTTCCAGGTCTTAATGGGTTAATTAATGGTCATGTGATTGGTCAGTTGGCAGGGGGCGTGGTGATGGCGGTGGGCGTGTGGACGCTGGTGGAGAAGAGCGACTACATCTCCCTGCTCTCCTCCAAGACCTACGCCGCCTCCGCCTACATCCTCATCCTGGCCGGGGCCATCGTCATGGTAACCGGCGTGCTGGGATGCTGCGCCACCTTCAAGGAGCAGAGGAGGCTGCTGAGAGTGGTGAGTAGTGATGTCATCAATCAATAATAATAATAATAATAATAATACTAATAATAATAATAATAATAATCAGTGGTGTAAAGTAAATTAAGTACATTTACTCAAGTACTGTACTTAAGTGCAATTTTTTAATACTTTTACTTCCACTCCACTACATCTCAGAGGCAACTATTGTACTTTTACTCCACTACAATCATTTGACAACTTTGGTTACTAGTTACTTTGTAGATTTTGATTATTATTACAAAACATACATTAACCACTTCGGCCCTATATACATTTAGGCCGCATCGTGAGCTTATAGAACTGCTATTTTTGTAAATTTGTAAATTTTGTAAATTTGAAAACTTGTGAAACGGGACATTCTGCATAATGAGTACTTTCTACTTTTGGTACTTTAAGTACATTTTGCTACCAATACTTTTGTACTTTTACTCAAGTAAATTTGGAATTCCGGACTTTTACTTGTAACAGAGTACTTCTACAAAGCAGTATTTGCAGTAGTTACTTAAGTAAAAAAGTGTGAGTACTGTTTCCACCACTGATAATAATAATATATTATGGAATGGGACAGCGTCATTCCATCATAGCACAGTGCTTGAGGGGGTACCGGGGGGGGGGGGGGGGGGGGGCGGGGGGTCACCCACGCAGCTAATTATAGTTAGGTACCGATTGGGCACTTATACAGGTCTGTACCATGTTGAGCCACATCCATCCAAGATCAAGCTTTGGTCCTGTGTGGCATACTTAAGCATTTAAATTAAATTCAAATATAATTGGATCTTCCATGGGAGCCTAAAGCACGTCTGTGACTGACTCAGCACAACACACACACGCGCACGCACGCACGCACGCACGCACGCACGCACGCACGCACGCACGCACGCACGCACGCACGCACGCACGCACGCACGCACGCACGCACACACGCACACACACACACACACACACACACACACACACACACACACACACACACACACACACACACGGCTCTGTCAGCAGTGACACCTGTTGCGTAGACACACACACGGTCACACGCACGCACACGCACGCACGCACGCACGCACGCTCGCATCAAAATGTACTAAAAGTAACAAAGGTAAAAGTACTCGTTATGCAGATGTTTTCAAATGTATAAAATGTATAACAATCATTTGAAAATAGCCGATCTAAAAGCTCACAATGTGTCGTAAAAAGCGACGCGTTGTGAGCTTGTAGATCGGCTATTTTCAAATTGCCAAAGTATATATATAGTTCTGAAGTGGTTTTGTAATACTAATCAAAATCTACAAAGTAACTAGTAACTAAAGTTTTCAAATAATTATAGTGGAGTAAAAGTACAATATATGCCTTTGAGATGTAGTGCAGTAGAAGTAAAATCATTGAAAATTGGAAGTACTCCAGTGAAATAAATGTTTTCACTTAAGTACAGTACTTGAGTAAATGTACTTAGTTACTTTCCACCCCTGCATTTAATAGCTCAGTCAAAAGGACCTCTGCTAGGCTGTAGTCAAAGAACAGACATCTGTTTGGTCTCATCGTCTAGAACACTTCCATCTGGTCAGCTGGCAGTAAAGTCAGATTTATAGGCGTTACGGTACGATGTTTGTTCAGCACATTGTTACCAGTTACCTGTTGAATGTGCTGCTGACGCAGACACACTGAGGAGGACTATGACCTTGGGAACCCGATAGAGAGATTCAATCTACTGCAAGATAATAGTTTATGTAATGATTTAATTGGGCCTATACACGTCCCAATTAGTGCCCCATTGACTCCCATTATAACATTTAAGTTAAAGTTGAAAAGTTAACATTTAATGAATACATTTTAATTCTGTCCAATCTGTATAGTAGAGTATGTTAGCAGATCTCCTTCAGAGCAGTGTTGATTTTGACAGCAGATGTATTTTAGCATAGTCTTTTGAATAAAATTCCGTTTAGTTTTAGTCATATTTTAGTCATCTGAAATGCTTTAGTTTCAGTCTAATTGTAGTCAACTAGATATCATAAGATTTTAGTCGACTAAATCCACAGTTGATTTAGTCGACTAAAATGATGAAGTCGTAATGGCAGATTTTACATTTGGTTGCATGCTGAAAATATAGCCGTCTACAAGCTCACAACGCGTCGCAGCGCAACACCCGAGCACAACCAAACATAAAGTGACTTGTCTTTTAGTTCTACTGGATCTCTCCTCCTCTAGTCCCTCACTAACATTTTAGTCTAGTTTTTATTTGTTGACGAAATTGTCAGTATATTTAGTCTTAGTTTTAGTCGTCATATCTTAGTTTTTATTTCGTTTTTATTTCGTTTTTGTCACTGAAAAAAGGTAGTCGATGAACATTTTTCGTCATAGTTTTAGTCGACGAAATCAACACTGCAGACAGAGCACAGCTTAAAAAATACTGCTACAATGTGTTAATACATAACGATTGAGGAAAGCTTAGCTGAGCCATGCAACAGCCTTTATTAACAGAATTGCTCTCTTTTTATAACTCAATTTACAACTAAAAAATGATCCGTGAGGCACTGAGGTCAGTTCAGCTCTGATGGCTTCGGTCCACTCCAAGCCTTTCCCCCCTGTTTCACAGAGACAGTCTTTGTCACTGAGGAGGAAAGGAGAGGAAAAATGTTTCTCCTTCCAAAACCACAGAGCCGATCGGAATGCAGGGCAGGCTGAGCAGCCTGGAACCAGCGCTGGAGAAACTGACCTCATATTATGTACACTGTGACTGACCAGCACACCTCCATCCAACACCTTCTCCATCAGGCTGCCTGGAAGCTCACCATAGAGTTATAATATATCTAGAAAGTGGATTGCCCCGTCCCCAGCTATTTGTTTCAAGGAACGTTGCTCAGTGGCGTTTGAAGCACCCGGAAGTCTGCCGGAAGTACCAATATCGGAGCCAATAGGCTCTATGCACAGCAGCCATATTGGGAATGAATTGGGCCCCTTCCTTACTTCCTTCACAGGTGTTACCAATATAGTATTAATTAAGGCTCTGTTCCATTTAGTTTAGCACAGTGGTTGTCTTATTTTCAAGGACCCCCATAACTCTGAGAGTTACAGACCCACCATAAGGGGTTTCTAGTGAGCTAACATGCACAATATCAGCACCCTGACCAGAATGGAACAGAGCCTTCATCAGTATCATTGGTAACACCTGTGAAGGAAGTATAAAAAGAGGCCCAATTTCTTTCCAATATGGCTGCTGTGCATAGAGCCAATATCGATGTAGAGAATCTGTCATTCCGCCCCGTAAAAGTGTAGAACAGGAAGCTGTATTCTGTTAATGTGAAAACATATTTCGAAACATCTTTAATTGAAATATACTTTTGCATTTCCATTTCGATTAAGCAGCTAGCTAGCTAGCTAGGCGGCTTCAGCTAATTTGGTTTATTTATTGACATGACTGTGAAGGCAAAACGGAAGTGGCGGGGGATTATCTTCCATTAGTTTACAGTGCTTTACAGTGTACGGATTGTTAGGCAGCCAACAGCCTGTCTGGAGTCACTAATGGATAAATAAACATTGAGGCTTTCACTGTGTAGTGAGATGGTAGTGTGTGTGTGTGTGTGTGTGTGTGTGTGTGTGTGTGTGTGTGTGTGTGTGTGTGTGTGTGTGTGTGTGTGTGTGTGTGTGTGTGTGCGCGTGCGTGCGTGCGCGCGTGCGTGCGTGCGTGCGTGCGCGTGTGACTAAGGCCTCAACAGTCAAAGTCACTGGAGTCAACCTTGAACTAATTTAAATGTCCTTGTTTTGTCCAACAGCCACATACATTATCTGACTCACCATGTCACCATGACAAAGCAGGTGTGTGCGTGTGTGTGTGTGTGTGTGTGTGTGTGTGTGTGTGTGTGTGTGTGTGACAGTGTGACAGAGAGAGTGTGTGTGTGTGGGTGTATAAGGGCAAATTATGTAAATTTATTTATGCTTGCTTGTACTACAGTTTGACCGGACGTTGCATGCACGTGTGTGTGTGTGTGTGTGTGTGTGTGTGTGTGTGTGTGTGTGTGTGTGTGTGTGTGTGTGTGTGTGTGTGTGTGTGTGTGTGTGTGTGTGTGTGTGTGTGTGTGCGACTGTACGTACGTGCATGTGTGTGTGCGCGTGTGTGTGCGACTGCACGCGTGTGTGTGTGTGTGTTTGTCTTTCTCACCACTTGCCTTGGTGCTGCATCAAAATGCATTTATCTGTGTGTGTGTGTGTGTGTGTGTGTGTGTGTGTGTGTGTGTGTGTGTGTGTGTGTGTGTGTGTGTGTGCGCGCGCTCAGCATTCAAGCTCAGACCTTCAGAGATGTAATCAGCTCCAGCTCTCAAATCAAAGACCATGTCCACTTAACACCCTCTGATCTCCTCTCCCTGATAGCAGCGGGGCTTTTCTGCTGATCATATCAGCGTTTGTCCTTAACTTTAGAGGAACTAAAACTAAAGGAATGAAGAGCAGAACAACCCCATGTGGTCTATACACATATACTATGTGTTCACAAGTCACATGTTATTACTGATAAACTCTGGACACAAAGCTTCGCGTAAAGCCGTGCTTCTCAAACTTTTTTTCATGTCAAAGGACCCCAAAATTGATATGAATTTGGCCAGGTGTTACCCCAGGCCAGAGATCCCCCTCCCACGCCCAGCGTCCCTTCCCCCAAACAAAGCCAACACAAACTTTCTGGGCCCTCCTATTCAATATCCAGGTCCCTTACAGCCCCCCCCCACACCCAATTCAAATTATGTTTCTGCTCTGAAATTGTATTTTATAATTCTGTGTTGCCTATCATTTCAAAAGTATCTCATTGAATGCCAGCTAACAGATTTTTTTCTATTTTTTACTTGACTGTTTCTATGTGACTATGGTTCCCGGGTAGAAAAAAAACAGCCGTTGACTATTAGTAGAATTGTAGATAGTTAAAATAGGCCAGAGGTATAATTGTATCATTGTATTATTATGCGCTGCGACCATAGACTGTATAAAAATAATGGACTATGCCACACCTCTAGTTTCTACAGACCGAAAATGAAGCCGTTTGTTCAGGAATTCGAAATCCGCCATCTTTAATATATGCCAAAGAGCACGTCGGGAACAGGAACCGGAAAACAATTCCCAAAGAATGCTATTGGTTGGGTAGCTTGTCAATCAAATCATCCCGCCCCTCCTAGAGCATAGCCTACTTTATCGTCAATTTTAAAATAATTTAGCAAAACGCACATCATGATGATTGAAAGGAGACTTTAAACTAGCGACTGGAAGCATATAGTATTTATGACAATAAGTCAAAAACCCATACGCTTACATTGAGAGAAATTTCTTTCTGACACCAGCAGGGGTAAAACAGCAAAACTACAGGCCATTCATATGAACTGTCTCTTCCGTATTGTCAATGTCAATGTAAAAATCTCAAGCTGGCCCCTTGGCTGCGACCGGCTATTGTCAGCGAAAGCTTTCCCCACAATAACAGAAAAAAAAAATTTGTAATTTCCCCTTGGAAATGCAGGTTTCACGCAGAGATTCCAGACTAATATCTACGCAGTGTTATTAGTCTGGCCATGCCAGGTTAGTATTATATGGATTGTTCTCAAGTCATCGGCAGTTTAGGGATCGGTGTCTGGCGAGCAACAGTGGATTCCTTTTCAGAGACCATATTCTGATATTCTTCCATGGCTGCCAGTTCCCTCCTGATGTCGCGTCGGAGTTCCGCCCGTAGCTTCAGACCGTACTGAATAACTGCCAGCTTGGATAACGTCTTCAAACTAGGACTCAAGTGTAAGACGTACAGGTCATAGGAGAGTCCTCTAGAGAGAACAATACGATCTCCCACCACGCAACCGCAAACGTGAGACGTTATCCAACGTGGACCTTTCCCCTTGGGCTCAACCTTCTTCCAGGAGAGGGTCTCTGGATTGACTTTCCACAGATCACTGAAGGGATAAAAGTTGTCACCTCCAAATATGTACATCTCTCCATTGTAGGTAAAGGCTGAATATAGACGCTGAAGCTGTGCATAAGGCATGCTGAGCCACACGTCAGTATCTGTGTCAAACACTCTGATGTCGTCGTTGTGGCACCTGTCCGCTCTGCCCCCAAATACAAACATCTTTGTCCCGATGATGGAGGCAGAGTGATGGCATGAATGAACACCTGCGGTGTTAATTAAAGACCAGACCATCGTGGTGGTGTCCAACTTGTACAGGTCATTAGAGTATGTCACCTGGGTGTATCCTCCATAGACATACATGACCTTCCCCAAGGCACAGGCTGAGTGGAAGGACCTCCCGTTTGGAACGGTCCTGGAAAGCCTGGGCTCGAACCATCTGTGGGTGTCGACGTCAAATGCGTAAAGCACGTTGCAGTGCTTCCATGTGCACAGCGCGCCTCCCCAGATGTAGATGACGTGTCCTATCAGCACAGCTGTGTGGCCGTCGCGCCTGGAGGGAACCTCATGGTAACGTTGTCCTCTTCCAGTTGTCACTGGGGACAACCTAAGACAGTGTGACGAGTCCGACACTGTGTTGAAGACATGGACCCTAATCTGATTCATGTGACCAGGAGGGTGACTTCCGAAGGAATACATCCTCTGTCCTACGGCTACAGTAGCATGATGGGCTGTCTCGGCTCCTCCCCTCAGATGGGCTGTCTCTGCTCCTCCCCTCAGATGCGATGTCCAGTGTAGCATGTCTCACAGAAACACCACTATGAACTACTACTCAAAGGGACTGGTTGTCCGAGTCTAGGACCCGAGTCTGCGAATATAGTTTGGGAAGTTATGTCTTGGAGATAAGCTAGGAATGGAGTGAATACTGCTTGCATCTGAACTCATGGTGTGATGGCCACCCTTTATATAGTGCTTGGCTGGATGCTTAAGTTAGCTATATCTAAATATGTCCTACCCAGAGCCATTTAAGGAGAGTTGCGTTCGGTTCGAGTTCGGTTCACTTCATCGGGCCAGTCTTCTACAGAGCCTTCTATTGGCGAATAGTGACAAAGCCCTAAACCGGAAGTTTACGGAATGCACTGGAGTATGAGCGTTCGTCACTCTTTCGAGTTTAAATGAACCACGTGACCTGCCCCTGAGGTGTCGCAACTCTCTAATACAAGCTCTGGTCCTATAGTAAGACATGTCGGATAGCTCCATATACTATGGAGTACCAATATTTAGTGCGTAGCCTAACTATGGCAATCTATCAAATACCCATATGACGTGAAGTGAGTGAAAGTCTTCGTTACAAACACCAAGTAGATTGGTAGAGTCCTGCCATGTAAAACAAGAGTTCTATTGTACGTTTGGCACAAGGTCTTGTCTAATCCGCAAAGCCGTTGGGTTGGGTTGGGTTAACCAATCAAGACAATCTGGTTCATTGTAAATACATTGTTGTGATGTCATTGTGAGATGATGTCATGATGTAGAGTGCATAATGACTGAGCGCAAAAAGTCCAAAAACTGAGGAATACGGCCAATTGAGAGTATATCGGGCCGTGACAGTAGAGGGGAAATAGGAGGAGGGCCTAGTATAGATCCACGAGACACTCTGGGCAATGAAGTATACTGTATATAGGGTTTGAAGTGATTAATTGAATAGACAGACAGTCCATATTCTATTCCTTTCTCAAAAGGTGCTGTATTGGGGACATTAAAAGAGGACTTGTTCGAACTGCTTAACAAGCAATGATGCATGCACGACTTAACCTGTTTCCTTTGCACCACATTGCTGTCAAACTATAACTATGTTCTCTCTCTCTCTCTCTCTCTCTCTCTCTCTCTCTCTCTCTCTCTCTCTCTCTCTCTCTCTCTCTCTCTCTCTCTCTCTCTCTCTCTCTCTCTCTCTCTCTCTCTCTCTCTCTCTCTCTCTCTCTCTCTCTCTCTCTCTCTCTCTCTCTCTCTCTCCCTCCTCCAGTATTTCGTGCTGTTGCTGTGTATTTTCCTGCTGGAGATCCTGGCTGGTGTCCTGGCATATATCTACTACCAGCAGGTAAACCTCAAACACTACACCAACCATATCTACTACCAGCATGTCAACTCATAGCTGGTATGACGTCATCACAAGAGGAAGAGGCATTCAACTGGCTTTAGAGCAGTGTTTCCTAAACAGTGGGCGAAGAAAACAACTATAAAATGTATATTATTTCAAAATATTTAGAAAAGATCACAACCTTTTAATCAATTGAAAACAGTTCCAACATTTTCCTAAAGTATTTCATAAATGAAATGAAAAGGGGATCTCTGATAATGAAATCAAAGAAAAGGGTACTGCACACTGTCTGTAACTTGCACAAATGTTACTCTTTAAATCAACTTCACCAGGACAGACAATCCTTTATCAGAGATCACCTTTTGAACCTCCTATGTCCTACGCACCTGTCACCAACCTTTGAGGTGTGCATCGGCCTTCTTCTATAAATAAAATGAAGAAATCGAATAATATCCATTAATAAATTTGAAAAAAACGTTATTTTCTATTTAGTCTGGGTCCCGGGCAAATGTCTAATTTCGCCTTTGGGTCTCGAGCTAAAAATGTTTGGGAAACACTGCTTTGGACTATTTCAGATACTGGTACAGTATCTCGTCCTGCGAATGACTCCGACCCTAAAACCCACAATTTGCTGTTCAGCGAAAGCGAAAGCGTGAACGTAACAGTTTCAGGAAATGAACGAGTTTGTTCACGTTCACGGCTATGAACCAGTTCTTTTGAACGAATCGATCATGAATGACCCATCACTACCCAGTAGAATGGGAGGACGTACGGCTGAGAAGGAGCTGATAAGAGTGTCCTGCACTTCTAGGAACAAGTCCCCAAAGTGGACCTGGGGGGACGAGAGAGCACAATGATGTTGATGTGAGCAACAGGTTGTCTGATTGAGACAAATTGTGGAAAGTAAAGGATGAGAAAGAAGATTAGAAATACTGAAAATTCACCGGCTTCGAATGCTATCAATGCATTGAATGGGAGATTATCACGTTTTATCAGACCATTGAATGGGCGAAGTAGGCGAGCTACCGTCTACCCCGCGATTTGTCAGACCATTCATTGGGCGTAATCAGGAGCTACTGACCTACCGACGGAGGCGGAGCAGTCCCCACAACAATATTTACGATTCTGTCCATATCGGTACATAACTCGAACGGCGCTGAGTAGGCACAGGCGAGGGTCGCACCGCTCCGGACGGCAACTCAGTCGCCTTAGCTCCTTCGGTGGCCCGTCGCGGGGCTCCACCTCGCCTGAGACTGCGCGCCTCCGTCATGGTCCGAAACCGAAACAACCAAAACCAAAACCGAAACTAAAGTATTTAAGTCATCTCCGTCGGTAGGTCAGTAGCTCCTGATTACGCACACTGAATGGTCTGATAAATCGCGGGGTAGACGGTAGGTCGCCTACTTCGCCCATTCAATGGTCTGATAGAACGTGATAATCTCCCATTCTATGCATTGATAGCATCCGAATCAGGTGGAAAATTCCGCTTGGGAGATAGTAAGTAAACCGGTGCCACCATCTCGGCCCGAAAACCTTGAAGATTGACTGAGGTTGTAGCCCCCCCCCCCCCTCTCTCTTTCTGAGCAGACTATACTGAATACAACATTTTTCTTTTATCTTTCAAGGACAGTTTCCTCTTTTCCCCAAACATTCTTCTCCTTTTTGAGTTCTTTCATGTCATGTAACAAGTTTCTTGTTGTACAATCTGTGCACACATTACATGTGTTCACCTGCTTGTATGGCAGTGTTTAAATAAACAAATTATTTCAGACACAACAAAATACATTTCCCCTATTCTAAAATCCACTTCCCTTGCGTTCTATCCTTACTAAACCCCTGCTCCAGTCCATACTATGGAACCTTGTCCAATAACCAAACCCCCTCAGGGATTTATAAAGTATTTCGATTCTATTATTCTATTCTACCTGTCAACAGTTATAACACGCTCACTCTCTGGTTCTGTTCTTCCTTCCTTCCTTGCTCGCTTCCTTTCCTTTTCTTCTCATCTCTCCTCTACGCACAGACAAATAAAGGTGCCAACTGGAACCAAAACTAGCTTATGCCATATAGAAGAACCATTTTTGGTTCCCGAAAGAACCTTTCAGACCATTTATTTGAATGCTTCACTAAAGAACCCAAACCCTTTAAACCGTAAAAACTTCATCAACCGACTGAAATGTGTTTGTCAAAAATAGCAGATCTACAAGCTCACAACGCGTCGCACCGCGACGCGTTGTGAGCTTGTAGATCTTCTATTTTCGATGAACGTCTGCCTATTAAGACAGAGTGTAAAGGTTCCTCAAAGAACTTTGACCAAAAAAAAGGTTCTCTAGGGCTAGATGAGGAACATGACGAACCATTCACTATAGATCAAATGGTTCTTTAGTAGTTGATGGTTCTTGTAGATCTGCTATTTTCGATGAACGTCTGCCTATTAAGATACGGTGCAAAGGTTCCTCAAAGAACTTTGACCAAAAAAAAAGATTCTCTAGAGCTAGATGAGGAACATGACGAACCATGCACTATAGATCTAATGGTTCTTTAGTAGTTGATGGTTCTTTGCGGAACCATATAGCCTTTTAAAGAACCATTCTTTTTCTGTGTGCAGTGTTCCAGTAAGTTCTCTCTCCCTCTCATCCGTTCTCTTGATCTCTTCCCTTGATTTACAGTGGCTTCCCAGCTGGCGTGTTGCCATAGAAACTGAGCCCCCCAGACCTCCGTTTCCCAGGGAGACGTTTGCCCCGCCCAGCCTCTGGTGTAGAGAACAAAAGAAAAACACACTTCCTCTCCCTTATAAAAAAAAACACCTTCTCCTCATCTAAACCTCACTGTTTATATTTATACTACTGGACTCATAACCACTTAACCCATTAACGAGTCTGATTCTACAGATGTCTTCTAAATCAGGAGTTCTCACACTTTCAAGATTGTTAAAGAATGTTCAAAAATAGCAGATGTACAAGCTAGCAGTAGCACGCAGTGAACTTGTATATATGCTATTTTTGAATAACAAATGCTAACATCTAAAATTACATGATGCTTTCCCGGTTTTAATGGGTTAAAACCTTCTACACTTAGTAAACGTGACCGGGTTCGGCTCTTGTACTTGGTCCGTTCTTTTCTTCCCCTCTACACCAAATCTACTTTTCCGAAGAAAAGAAAGTAGTCTATCTACAAGCTCTCAACGCACTGCGGTGTGACCAAAATGTTCACCTCAGACACCTCTTGACAGCAGCTATAATCTATTTCTCAGTATTGTGTTCTTCCCGTTGGAGAAATCCGATTTGTCGTCTTGTTATTTATGCCAGTGGCTCCCAAACTGGGGGTTGGGTCCCCAAATTATTTTTGTGGGTCCTCAGATGATTAGCTTAATGTGCAACATTGTTTTTTTTCACTCAACAGTAAACAAACCAGGACACAGTATAAGTGGTTTCAGGGTATCTATCTGCACATTTCTAAAGTTACCATTTTAAGACTTTTAAGACCTTTGTAATACCAAATCGGCCAAATTGCCAAATATTAGGTAAGAAAGAGGCATTTTAAAATATTTTGAAAACAGCCGATCTACAAGCTCACAACGCCTCGCAGCGCGAGGCGTTCCGAGCTTGCAGTTCGGCTGTTTTCAAAATATTTATCTGTGGAACCGAGTCAAACTAAATCTTAATGCCTACAATTCCAAGTGCTTGTCAGGGTGGGGGGTCCCCAGTTCAAATAGGATTATATTGGGGGGGTCCCCAGTTCAAATATGATTATATTGGGGGGGGTCGCGGCCTGAAAGGTTTGGGAACCCTTGACGTACGCTGCTAGAGCAGCACTATAATAATATCTGTCTCTTCCCTAATAGTCTATGAAAAGGAGTTCATTTTCCACTCTTCTTTATTTTGTCTGTGTGTGTGTGCGTGCGTGCGTGCGTGCGTATGTGTGTGTGTGTGTGTGTGTGTGTGTGTGTGTGTGTGTGTGTGTGTGTACAGCTGAACGAGGAGCTGAAGCAGACGTTGAGAGAAACTCTGGTGCAGAAGTACAGACAGAAGGACCAGGAGCACGTCACCAGAGCTGTGGACAAACTGCAGCAAGAGGTGAGGAGGAGATGCCACCGTACATTAACCCTTAACTGCTTCTCAAACTTTATTCATTTCAAGTCATTAAGTATAAGTCATATGGCCCACAGGGCAGCTTGTAATAGCACTTCTATCTCTGGGACCCCAATTTATATTGTACAATCAATGTTGATTTAACTCTGAGAGTGTACAAATGGAACCAAATGGACCCGTTAGGGTCCATTTGGTTCCATTTGTACACTCTCAGAATTACAGACCCATAAGGGTCCATTTGGTTCCTATCCATCATTTAGCTGGGGACCCCCTGGAACTCCCTCAAGGACCACTGGGGGTCCCCGGACCACTGGTTGAGAACCACTGGTGTAAAACAACCTAAAGGACGTTGAAATGCGTCTCCCTAGCGAGAGCAAGGATGTTGACATTGCTCTCCGTGGTTCTCCTCTCCCGTCTTTTCAGTTCAAGTGCTGTGGCAGCAACAGCTCGTCAGACTGGGCCGAGAGCGCGTGGGTCCGCTCCATCGAGGCCAAAGGTCGGCTGGTCCCTGACAGCTGCTGTAAGACCCTCACCGAGGGCTGTGGACACAGAGACCACCCCTCAAACATCTACAAGGTGGAGGTGAGAACAGGGAACAGTCAATGTCTCGGCAGTATACGGGGTTATGATTAATTGATGAATTGACTTAACCCATTAAGACCGGGAACGCATCTGTGTCATTTTTTGATTTCTTTAGCTATTTAAAATATAGTGAAAATGTGTGCAAATCTTTGAATATGTATTTTTTTTTAAGCGAACATTTGAGTTAAAAAATATATATATTCAAAGATTTGCACAAAATGTTCAAGATCTTTCAAAAAAAGCAGATCTGCAAGCTCATAGTGTGGCACTCGGTGCCGCGCTATGAGCTTGTAGATCTGCTATTTTTGAGTAGCCAAAGTATAAAATATGTATAAAGTGGTTACACTGATGCATTCCCGATTTGAATGGGTTAATACCCGATGACTTAGTCGTACGACAAATAGGAGCTCTGTAAGTTCACGACGTTGTGAACTTGCAGATCTGCTATTTTCGGCCTTTTCGGAATAGTTTATTGCTTTTGGTTAGACTTTCAGACAATATAATGACACGGCCAAAATTTGGGGCGCCAGGTTGGGAAGTGTTTAATCCATTTTATTTCTTTGTGTCATCAGGGAGGCTGTATAACTAAACTGGAGCTCTTCATCCTGGACCATCTGAAGATCATTGGAGCTGTGGGGATTGGGATCGCCTGCGTGCAAGTAAGTGTCAACGTTACTGTCACCTACTGGAGCCAGTCACGCCATTAAAAACACTGTTTTATGGTTCCTCCTCTTATTAAGCCATGAAGACCGGGACCGCATCTGTGTGTCATTTTTAGATTTCTTTGGCTATTCAAAAATAGCAGATCTACAGTACAAGCTCACAGCGCGGCACCGAGTGCCGCGCTATGAGCTTCTAGATCTGCAATCTTTTTGAAAAATCGTGAACATTTGGGCAAATCTTTGAGTATATATATATTTTAAAGCGAACATTTGTAACTCAAATCTTTGCTTTTGGGGGATTCTACAAATGACTTTTAAAAAACGTATGTTGCTATAATATCAGTGGTGCTCAAACTTTTTTTCATGTCAAGGACCCCCAAAATCCATGGCCAAACCCCCATCTCAAAATATTTTGTTCCAGGGACCCCCAGAAGCAAAGATTTGAGTTACAAATGTATATATATATTCAAAGATTTGCACACATTCTCACGTTTTTTTCCCCAAAAATAGAAATCTAAAAATCACACCCAGTGTGAAGTGAGCGGTGCTATTTAAAAACAACAGTGGTCATCACAGTGATGGAAGCTCACTTAAAAAAAAAAGTATTTTTTTTGAAGTGAGTGGTGATATTTATGAGTTATTAATTTTGTCATGCGTCTCGCTAGCCAATCACAGTACTGAGCAAAGGGTCTGAATGCCAATCAGCCAATCACAATACAGCGAAAGACACATTTTCACGACGGAAAGAAAAACTTTCGCTATGGATGGGTCCCAAACCCACTTATAGGAGCGGCTACACCGTTCAAAAATGACACACAGATGCGTTCCCGGTCTGTATGGGTTAAAATGGATGATTTCAGTCCTCAATTGTGATTGTCCAGGGCTTCATTTTTGCCGGAGCCGAGCTCCGGTACCTGCCTGCTGAGCTCCGGCTAATGTAAAAGGTGCCCCGTCACCTCAAATGCACAATATGTTTTTATTGTAGGCTATTTATTATTAATTCAACTTTCACATAGAGAGAGAGAGAGAGAGAGAGAGAGAGAGAGAGAGAGAGAGAGAGAGAGAGAGAGAGAGAGAGAGAGAGAGAAGAGAGAGAGAGAGAGAGAGAGAGAGAGAGAGACAAGAAACACCATGAGAGTGAATTGACAAATGATCAGGTAAACTTGTGTTCTCTCTCTCTCCTTTCCAAGTTTGATGTCAGTGAATAAACAGTAACGTTACGCAGAAGCGCATCTGACTTTTAGTCGGATTCGTGAGATCCGGCACCTCATAATTTACAAATTAAGCACTGGCTGAGACCTGTTGTAAAATACTGGATAAACACACAGCTGGAGGGCAGTCTCACTGCACCAACATCTTGTTTATAATATTCTCTGTATATTCCATGGAGGCACAGCAGGCAATTTCTTGAAATTATTCTTGTAGTGATGATGTCTAGGATTTTCATGTTGCCTTATGTGTTAACTATTTCATATGTGTTTTCTAAAATCCATTGTGGCTTATTGCTTTATCAACCATGCATACGACAAATGGCGTCAGGATGCGACACGTTGTGAGATTGTACAGTATATCAAGCTATTCCCGCTTCGTAACACCGGTGTATGGAGTCTATAAATAGACTCGGTCTAGGCTATTTTTTAGGTTATATAACAACATGCCCAAAATAGGGACACCAGAGTTAATGTATAGTTAAAAGACGACTTTCAACCCATTTTCAACCTGTCTTCATATGATTGGTCCTCACTAATGCTCATTATAATATAGTACCACTCTGCGTCTCAGGGCTGTGGACAGTTCAAAAACCCGCCTTCCAGTGACATCATCGATGGGGAATCCAAGCTTAGCAAAATTAGCATGCTATAATGGAAGCCATTGTTCTAAAAAAAAAAAGTTTAAAAAAACAAAAAAACTGCCCAACGATGATGTCACTGGTAGGCAGCTTTTTGAACTGTCCAGAGCATAGAGTTAAAAATAATATAGAGGGGCACCCGATATCCCCTCCCATCCACTTGCATTGAGTTGCTCACACAGCGCATGGGCCGAAATCACCTCTTCTTCCGGGTTGTGAAATGTGGTGGGCGAGGCCTATTTGGGGCTTCTGTGCGTCACTTCTGTGTGGCATTTTGCGTCACAGAAGCGCGCAGCCCTGTGCGCAAGCTCGTGAGTCGAGCCCATTGGTCGAAACCGTTTTGCGCTCGTTCGTGACAGAAGCCCCAGGCCGTTTTAAGCTGCAGTACCATGAATGGCCAGCATGTCCATTCGGCTTCAATGAAACCACTGGGTTCTGGGGGCTTGGTCCAGAGCCATGCTCTGAGACACAGCCCGAGTAGATATGTTTTTCTTACCATACTATCATGAGCATTAGTGAGCACCGATTATATGAAGACAGGTTGAAAATGGGTGAAGTCGTCCTTTAAACCCGTTCTGCAATTTTAGCCTGCAAACAGAGATGAAACGTGAGCATTGGTCAAACAAGTGTTGATGAGTTCTATATTGTGGTGTCTGTCTCCTCCAGATCATAGGGATGGTGTTTACATGCTGCCTGTACCGAAGTCTAAAAGCAGAGCCTTACTGAGAAGAAGAAGAAGAAGAAGAAGAAGAAGAAGAAAAAGGAGATGACGAAGTAGAAGAAGCAGAAAAAGAAGAAGAAGAAGAAGGGTTTGTGGATGAGGGAGGTAACGCCTCAATACCTCCACACGTCAGACTCTATTTAGTCCTTAGTTTTATGTCTGTGCCATGCTAATACAGGGGTGGGGTGGGGTGGGGTGGGGGGGGGGTGGATGATTAGCTTGGGAGAAATATGGCCCCGCGAGGGACCCGAGACTTCCTGAAGTAATTAGAAAGCCAAGCCGGGCCGGCGGCTCCCAGACAGATCCTTAACATTGCGCGCGTAGCTCTGACTGAGAAAAGCTTTTTGAGAGAGAGTGAACGTTCCACATCGACTCACTGTCTGTGGAGAGACAGCTTTATTTTCTCTTCTCGTTTCATTCATTAAGCCGTTATTTATCCAGAGAGGACCATTGTAGAGCAAAAGCTCTCTTTTTTCTAAGGATGCCCTGATCACAGCAAATATAGGACTGTATATTGTTTAGGTTATTGTTATTATAGGACTGTATTGTTCATAATTGTAGTTTCCTTCCACTCTGAACCACTTAAACCCTATATGGTTGACCGGCGTGGCTCTATACTAGTGTCTTTTCTGTTTTCTGTTATTATGGGGAAAGCTTTGGCTGAAAATAGCCGAAAGCTTTCCCCACAATATGAATGCTGGGGTTTAAGTGGTTAAAAACCTCTATACTTAGTAAACTTGACCGTGGTCGGCTATGTACTTCGTCCGCTTTTTCCCCCCTCTCTACACCAAATCTCTTGCCGAAAATAGCTGATCTACATGTTTTCAGCTAATGTCGTCCCCCCCACCAGAAAAGGGACGATATAGGGTTGGAGTGGTTAATTAACTTCTCTGGTTGTAGAAACAGCTGCTAAACAGGCCAGTTTCAAAGTCTCACAGTGGTATAAGGATCAGCCCTCTAAAAACAACACTAGTCCTGGTACGGTAGCTTCATTGTCCCGGTGAGTCCCTGGTGTCGTTTTTAACGAGCTACACGACCACCATCTGGGGTCAATTAACACTGTTATTACATCACTTCATTTCCATGTTCCATGTTAGACATCGATACTGTCGGGGTGGAAACCTTGAATGTCCAAAAACCTGTTCCTTTTGTTATTATAAAAAAAATGGTTAGATTACATTTTAAAATAGTAAAAATATCAGATCTACGAGCTCACAACGCATCGCATCGCGATGCGTTGTGAGCTTGTTGATCTGATATTTTCTCTACTTTTGAAGTAGGGCGGCAATTCCCGAAAGAAAAAAAAAGAAAATATGGAGATACAAGGTTTCTGCCCGACAGTGACGATATACAGTATGTTTTGACTGATGATCTAAAATGTTATTTTTTTTTGCTTTCATTGCTGACTTGGAGTATTCATGGCACATCCCGTCAGACATTCTACTATGTTAGGAACACTGTTATAACATATATATATATATATATATTTGAAAATTGTTTTATCACTGCTGTACAACTATAAATACGACACGTAAGCTTATAAGGGAACTGTAGTAGCAAACCACAGTAAGGCCTTTATACTTCAGTTATACTTATAGTTGCGCGCCCGTTGTCGTGCATGGTCAAATAGCAGATTTACTCGTGGCAGTGCGATGCGTCGTGAGCTCGTTGTAGGGGTGCGAATGAAACAGAATGCTTCACAACCTCAGCCTGATGGCCTGAAAGTCTAATATCTCCCCCGAGCCATAGGGAATTCCCTTTGGCTTGGTGGTTAAGATGTTGGCTTTCCACGCAGGAGACCCGGGTTCGAATTCCGGGCGTTACACGGAGGTCACCTATAACTTGTTGCATGTGATGACGTCACGCAACCTGTTTAGTTTCTTATTTTCAAGGCACGACGCAACGCACAACCACGTATAAATAAGTCGTTGATGTCATAGCACTCCAAGGCCATCCTGCTGTATTGTGTTATTATTATTATTATTATTACTCATGGATTCATCACTATGGTACTATGTTAACGATAGACAACAAGGTGATTTTATTAATGTTGCTGATTAGAATGGGTCTTGGTTTGAATTCTACAAGCGATTTGTGCACTGATACCAAAGTCCGGGGTTCACTGTAAAGGTCAGTACGCGCACACAGGGGGGCGGTAATGTCGCGCGATTAATTCACATTAATTTAACCCATTCAATCCGGGAAAGCGTCATTTTAGACTTTAGCTATACATATATACAGTATACAACATACGTTTTTCAGAAAACTTAGGATTTAGAAGGCGTTTTTAGAATCAACCTCAGGTCTAAATGGGTTAAATGGGTTGGAACCGATGCCGATTTTTGCAGCGTCAATAATATCGTCAACCCGTATGAATGGTACAGCCATCGACAAAATAAAGGTTTGATAATCGCGACACATTTTCGTATTGGCGCCACTCCTGGTGTGTAACGACCGACCTTAAGAGTCTACTGTATCTACTTCTGCCAGCCATAATGCATCTGGTTGCCTTTTAAGATTTGTTATTATTATTATAAAACTTTTGTTTACTTTTATATGGACCATAAAATGTTATTTTATTGTATTTAACAGACCAATGAGAGGAGGCGAGTATGTACTTTTTTCCATGCGTGCCTCAAAGATACCACTAAATTGATCTTACGAACCTGCTGTATTTTCTGTCTCTGATAATCCAGAAAAAAATCTTTTAGTTTGAATAAACATTCAATACAAGATGCCTTGCTTATACTGTATTCTGTCTATAGTTGTCTCCTGTCCGTCCGTCCTTGAGTGTGTCCGTGTGTGTGTCCGTCCGTCTGTCTTTGACCAGCTAATCTCCGGCACCGTTGGACCGATCGGCGTGAAACTGTGCACAGGAACTCTGCACCAAACTTTTCACATCGGACTGTTATAGCGCCACCAGGAGGCAGATTTTTGCAAAACAAAGTAATGATATTACTCCTACAGATTTTGTCCAAATATCACGCATATCGGTACACAGTATATCTAGAGTCATGTGATCATCAAGACAGGTCTGTCCAATTTTTCATATTCCATCCTGATTGGCTCAGATTGGCTTCCAAAATTTGCAGGACTTGCCCGTTTTGTACAAAATGCCTCGAATCATGAACGCAGCGTTCGATTGCCGTGAAACTTTGCACTTACATTCCCACTAAGCCAAGGAAGAAATGCCACCCTACATTTTCCTAATCTGCCTCATGGTGGCGCTATAACGGGACGATTCACGTTTTGGCCTATATTTCTTGAACTGTATGTCATACAATCAATCACAATTTTGTTCCCCCTTGGATTCCTTGGATTATTGCGCAACTCCCCAAATAAGCCACGCTGGCCCACAATAAGCTACCTGGCCTGGTGGAGACCTGTGCACATTTTTTTTGTAATATATCATGGCTGTCGGGCAAAACCTCGATCCAATCATCTGTTTAAAGTCTGCATTCCAGGCACCACTGGGTTGGACTGGATCCTCGCCATACATGGCTTTTTTCCACCGGGAACGGTCCATGGCCACCTCATGGTCCATGACCACCTCATGGTCAATGCCGAGTGCTTTTCATGTCAGCCAACACGGTCCTCTGCCAGGCCTTAGGCCGGCCAGTGGGTCTTGTCCCCTTTAAGTTAGTCGACAGTTACTTTTTTCACTCAATCATTCTCTTCCTTACTTACTGCGTGTCCGTACCATCGCAGTCTGCCTCTGGGAATGTAGATTACATAATACATATTCATGTGGGAATTTGAACTGACTAAGCAAAAAAATATGTTGGCCAATGACAGAACAAAAGCAGCGTCCTTCGTTTGACAGAAAGATCATGGCTCTACACGCAGAATTAATTGAGCGAAACCTCGTCCTGCTATAGGCTTGTTACATTCAAAAGTCAAAAACTATGACTTAATATGACTTAGGCAGAAAGTGATGTTGGTATGTAACAAGCTTTGTGGTAGGCTGAGGACATAGGCAATAAGGCACAATGAAGCAGCAGTGTTAAGAGAGTTACTGTAGGCAGAGATTTCAATTTGGCCAAGGCAATTATGCTACAATTATGAAGTGTATGCAGGCTAACGGTTTGTCAAATGTTTGGTCATGTGCATTTTGTGTCATATGCTTTATAGTAGCTTCTAGAGTTGTTTTGTATTGCCTTTTATTAGGCTCATGATAACCGTATACGCTGTGATTTCTTTGTCCCTATACACATGCTAGTCACACAATTCACAAAGTTTATCATCATCATAATTTATTATCATCATCATTGCAGTATTACCGGCAATTACTGGGTGTGAGCACAAGGAGGCAGCATCCCCCAGGCTTTCACCAATAAAACGCCATCTGCCTTGTCTTCAGGAGGGCCATCAATGGAAGTCATTATTATGAATGAACATCCTCCATAGACACCTTGTTCATCTGACACATGTGAATGGATTAATTGTATAGGTAATTAAGTGACTGACTTCCAACAATGTCCAGGAGAAAAGCGTTCTTTATGATAAAAGATCTTATGAAATATTGACACAATCTCCGTCTGTTATATCTGTATTTAAAAAATCCTACAGCAGACTTCAATTAACCTTAAATGTGCTTGTTAGCGAAGTTAGCCCGCCTGAAGAAACAACACGGTAATTGATTTTAAATGCCAATAATATTCCTTTACTTAATCCCATTTAAGCCTGGCTTCCCTATTTTGGGCACATTTTCCAAATCTTTCCAAAACGTTTTCATGTCAAGGCCCCCCAAAATTTTTATTATCTATTTGGCTGCGGACCCCCATCTCAAAATATGTTGTTCCAGGGACCCCCAGAAGAAAAAGTTTGAGTTAAAAATGTTCGTTTTAAAAATATATATGTAAATAGAGTGCAACGAAAACAACTAAGTGCTACAAAGTAGCTAGGATACCAGGTAAAAAATAAAACCTAACGTGTCTAAACCATTGGAAATTGGAAACACTCAAGTAAAGTACAAATGCCTCAAAATGTTACTTAAGTACAGTACTTAAGTAAATGTACTTAGTTACTTTCCACCACTGTGTTGAAGACCCCTAGGTCAACATGCTATATAAAAAATAACACTTTTGCCAGGGGGACGACCCCCTGGCATCTCCTCAAGGACCCCTTGGGGGGGGGTCCACGCTCGGCCCACACTTCCAGAAACACCGAATGAAGGCACGTGGCAACACAAACTTTTCCAATGCCCCCCCCCTCCTGTTTTGCTTGACTGCGATAAACGCAGCCGAGCGAAACACAACACAGCGGTTTATAAATGTCACTGTATCCCTTTAAGAACTTTTTCAAGAGCAGAAACACACACACACACACACACACACACACACACACACACACACACACACACACACACACACACACACACACACACACACACACACACTCATGTGCAAAGCTGAGTCATTCCCTTGCAAAATGAGCGGGCAAGTTTTTTTAGGGGGGAAAAAACATTTCACAGCGGAGGGAACATTTCCACTGGAGTGAGAAAGTCACGCAACACATGGCGAGTTTAATGGGGCGCCGTGGGCCATCTGGTCCACCCATCAGTTTAACGGGGCGCTGTGGGCCATCTGGTCCACCCATCAGTTTAACAGGGCGCTGTGGGCCATCTGGGATGTGTGAGTTGTCCACCCATCTTCTCGGCACGAACGGCCCTCACTCACCTTTCCTTCTCGACTGATTTCAACCTTTTCTCATTCTTTCAAATGGATGAATTGAGTACAAGGGACCACAATGGAAACACGCACACAGGGATTGTTGTGTTATCCTATTTGCATAACCTTTGACTACTGCCTGTATACTGTTAACAATCCGGCTAATAAAGTATTCAATCAATCAACAATCAATCGATTCTGTATAGTGTACAATGCTAACAATGCTAGGACGTGACATTTCTTAATCACATCATGAACCCTATATCGCCCCGATTCTGAGCATGTTACAAGCAAACATTTGGCAAAAACAAGCGAATATTAGGCAAAAAATAGCAGACCTACAAGCACACGGACGCTTTACAAAAGGGCCATTTAAAGATATTAACCACATGAACCCTAGCCTCCCTGTTATGTGGCGTACGTATGGCTATTAGACCCCTGGGGGTTCCCGGTTAACAAAGGGGTCAAATATGTTGTAAACCCTAGTTTTCTGAAATCCATGTTTGACACAGCATTCTTCATAGTGTAGCTGAGCTGCAAGCTACAGCACAGCCTGCTATTTAAAGAGTGTGGGACCGACACCCACACACCTGTTCACCTGCTCCTCTGACGATGGGGTGAATTCACTGGTGTGACGGCTGGCTAACAGGACAAACAGACAAAGGCAACAACCAACATACAGTTTGTCCCCAGCTGGTGACAGGACTGTAACAGACAGGAATTCACTCCCTCTGGTCACCCAAATGCACAAGAAGCCAAGGACACACAGCGCGCCCCCGTGTGTGTGTGTGTGTGTGTGTGTGTGTGTGTGTGCGCGCGCTCGTGCCCACGTGCACGTCCGTGCACATGTGTCGGGGGAGGGAGGCAGTCTGCCCTTCACGGTTACATGGCTGTGACTTCCAGCTAATCAGCCACTCCGTTTGTTTGTTGACATGTGAACGAGGTCCTGCACTCTGTTTGTTTGTTTGTTTACACGAGGTCCCACTCTCGCAGGGTGTCATCGTTTGACCGCCCGCTCGCCACACGTTGACCACTTCAACCCCCAATACTTAGATATGACTGGGGTCCCTCAAGGCTCTCTACTAAGGCCAGGCACACTGCTTTTTCCGCTCGTTGAGTCTACACTAAACATCTTCAGCAACAATAGTCGATCTGCATGCCCACATATATATATAGCCTACGTGTCCCCGGATGTTCACCCCAGAATATCGTTACTGGCAGAAAACTGTTATCTCCATATTTCAACTTGTTGTGTGTTTTTTTTCCCGTAAATTACGGCCTACAGTACTTGATCATAGCCTACTAGAGCGTCACACAAAAGCATCAAACGTAGCAGATCCGCAAGCTCGAAAACGCGGCGCGAAGCGACGCGTTTTCAAGCTTGTAGATCTGCTATTGTTAAATTTCAATCCTGAAAAGTGACAGTTTTGGACATATGTTCACCCGACCCGGCATACGGACGCTAGGGTTTCAAGTGGTTAACATAGCAGCTGGTTGTGCACATGCTACTGTGGAGAGCACAGACCTCGTGCATAATGTAGTTCATCACTCTCTACTGCATGTGTGAACAATTACTCATGTTGAGCCTATAGGTGGCAGCAGCACGCTGGGCCTAATGTGTTGTTACCAGTAAACTGGGAAAAAGCTGGGGCTTTGTTTTGCACTGTCAGATTCTGTCAGTGGAAAAGTGAAATTAATTGAA
This sequence comes from Gymnoscopelus microlampas, assembly GCF_963454915.1. NCBI lineage: Eukaryota > Metazoa > Chordata > Actinopteri > Myctophiformes > Myctophidae > Gymnoscopelus > Gymnoscopelus microlampas. Next base: position 6,454,355 of record NC_139962.1, read on the forward strand.
GGATTGAGTGCGAAGGAGATATATTATGTTTGCACAGTAATCGTGACATAAATCTACATATTTGGAAAGCTCTCTCTCCCCGTCTGACTTTATATTCTCCTTGCACATCGATGTTGGCCTAAAGACTTTATGGTCTCAGACAATAGCTCATATTCTTTCAGATACTGCAGAAGAATTATACATTATGCCGTTATTATGGTTGTTTATATCTAGCCTTTATATTTTACCATCACTTATAGTACTCATATAATACATTATGATATATCTTGTAGGACCCAAGACGGTCTCCGCTAGACCTGAAAGCTATTGTTTTTGTTACGGTCTATCTTGCTATGGTTCAGCTTGTCCTTATGTCTGATCCCTGCAGCTCGTTGGCAGAACCACCGTACCACGACCTGAGTGTTATTGTACTTCTCCCCATGATATCATGTACATTAAAGGGATAGTTCACCCCCAAATAGACTTTTTTTCTATCGATTACTCACCCCATGGAGACTTGAATTCATGTTTTTTTTTTTTTTTTTGCCCCAATCCTAAGCCAATCATTTGATGACGAGCAGTGATTTCCGATAGGAGACACCAAGATTCTCCTTTGTGTCTTTAAGTAATCAGTAGAAAATAAGTAATTATTTGGGTGAACTATCCCTTTAAAGCATAACCATCACCACCTGGAATATTGTCTCGACTCCTATTGCCTCATCAATTATCGATTGATCCAGAATTCCACGACAGTTCAGATACTAAAATACCAATGTTTGCAATCCACTACATGTACAGATTGTTTTACACACATGGTGAGAGACCTCTGTGTTACAGATAAACACCATTATCTGGAAAGAGAAGACGAGTAAATTCCCTCGCTTGCCTGACCAAACTGCTAACCCATTAAGATCTGAGGCCGCTTCCACAAATGCCTTCTAAATCACTAGTTCTCACACTTTCAGGATTAAAAAAAAAAAACTCAAAAATATAGCAGATGTATAAATCTAAAATGACACAGATGCTTTCCCGGTTTCAATGGACTAATTGACCAGGCTGAACACGACTGCTTAATATTTTGGCTATTTTTACACCCGCTGCTATCAAGCTTGTTGTTAAGTGCTGACTTCACATTTATGACGAAGGGGGGGGGGGGGGGGGGGGGCTATATGATTATATAAAGTAATTTACATTTTCCCCCAATTCGAGAGTGACTGGCTCAGCGAAGAAGAGAGAGAGAGAGAGAGAGAGAGAGAGAGAGAGAGAGAGAGAGAGAGCGTCTGAAATGTTGGCAGCTTTCAAGCTCCCCGCAGACTAATAACCGAAGAGTTCTGTGACTGCCATGAAATAAAACCTCTTACTGAGCTGCCTGCGTTACGTCTTCGGCTTTTACAAGTTGTCACAGATGTGCTGTAGCCGTGGAATAAAGCACTGTGCATCCATGTATGCACTACAGCTGTAGCTGTGGAATAAAGCCCCGTACATCCATGTATGCACTACAGCTGTAGCTGTGGAACAAAGCACTGTTACAGCCATGCACTACAGCTGTAGTTGTGGAACAAAGCACTTATAGCCAGTCACTACAGCTGTAGCTGTGGAACAAAGCACTGTTACAGCCATGTATGCACTACCACAGCTGTAGGTGTGGAATAAAGCACTGTATAGCCAGTCACTACAGCTGTAGCTGTGGAATAAAGCACTGTTACAGCCATGCACTACAGCTGTAGCTGTGGAATGAAGCACTGTTACAGCCATGCACTACAGCTGTAGCTGTGGAATAAAGCACTGTTACAGCCATGCACTACAGCTGTAGCTGTGGAACAAAGCACTTATAGCCAGTCACTACAGCTGTAGCTGTGGAACAAAGCACTGTTACAGCCATGTATGCACTACAGCTGTAGCTGTGGAATAAAGCACTGTTACAGCCATGTATGCACTACAGCTGTAGCTGTGGAATAAAGCACTGTTACAGCCATGTATGCACTACAGCTGTAGCTGTGGAATAAAGCACTGTTACAGCCATGTATGCACTACAGCTGTACTGTAGCTACATCATGCATCTACTTGCAACCATTATCCCCAATGGCAGTTGCAAGGAGTTGCATTGGTGTGGAGCGGCCTTCAAGGCCATCAGTCCACACCAAGGATTCACCATGCAACAAGTTGCAACGTGCAACCACTTGTAACAGAATCCCCAAACTCCACCTACCTGCAGCAGTACCAATACTGTAGGCTCTATGCACAGCAGCCATATTGGAAAGAAATTGGGCCTACAGGTGTTACCAATGATACTAATGAAGGCTCTGTTCCATTCTGGACAAACGGAGTCAGGGTGCTGATGTTGTTGTTGCATGTTGGCTCACTGGGAACACTGGAAATGAAAGTGTGGTCCAGGAACCCTCATGGTTCTTTGAAGGGGTTCCAAATAATAATAATACATCAGACTTATATGGCGCTTTTCTTAGTACCCAAAATGGCCCTTTACGCGTGTGTAACTCTGAGAGTGTACACATGGAACCAAATGGACCCATAAGGGTTCGTTTGTACTCTCTCAGAGTTATGGGGGTATTAGTGTAGCAAAACAAGTTTGCTACACTAAATGGAACAGAGCCTTCATCATAGTATCATTGGTAACACCTGTGAAGGTAAGTAAGGAAGAGGCACAATTTCTTTCCAACATGGCTGCTGTGCATAGAGCCTATTCAGACCGCTGGGTTACATGTCGCCTTTCCGACATGTCGCCTTCCGACGTTAACGAACCCTATACCTAAGCCTAACCCTAACCCTAACCGCACGCGGAAGCCACTAGTCGGAGTGGCGAGACGTCGGAATGGAAGGCGGTTACCAGACCGCTGCAATGTATTTGCAATGTTTTGTTGTTGCATAACGAAGCATTGGTGTGTATAGACTGGACTGGGCTTAACACCCCTAAACCTCTAAATGTCTATAATCACAATCTCCCAGCCTGAATCTTTTCCCAAACATCTTTTAAACAACTGTTATTTAGCATTAAACAACCATTAAGCTCACAATACACGTGTGTGTGTGTGTGTGTGCCTGTGTGTGCGTGCTCTTGTCCTCAACATCTATATCTTACAACAGCAAGTCCCTCACGCACGCACGCACGCACGCACGCACGCACGCACGCACACGCACACGCACACACACACACACACACACACATCGGGCCGTGCCATGAAGCGTGCCAGCTGAACATCTGTCTCCTCAGTTCCATCATCTTCTGGGTCACATGATCCCAGAGAGAGTGAGAGAGCGCGAGAGAGCGAGAGAGAGAGAGGGAGAGGAGAGGAGAGGAGAGGAGAGAACGAGAACAGAGATGTTCTTCAAGGTGCTCCGACCAGCTGGCACCGGTGTGTGTGTGTGTGTGTGTGTGTGTGTGTGCGTGCGTGCGTGCGTGCGTGCGTGCGTGCGTGCGTGTGTGTGAAGATAGTGTTGGATGAAGCCAGGTGGTCAAATATTTGGAAAGGAGCACCTTTGAGATATGGACTGTATTAATGCAAGACTTACTTTATTACTTTTTTTCATGTCTATCTGTTAAACCGCTTAAACCCCATATTATGGTTGAGCGGAGTCCCTCAGGGCTCTATGAATGAATGAATTTTTATTTTAGTGTCTTGTCAAAAGATCCATCCCTTACGGGATTATAAGACACCAAAAACATAAATAAACAGTTAAAAAAAAATTGCCGCAGGTCATGATACAAGGGGCGATAGAAAACAATATTCGTAATGTCACAATAAATACAAAACCTCTCCTCTTCCACTACTCCTCTATACCTACCAGTCTCAAGGTGCATGGGGCTAGCCTGGGACCAGACGAATCTGCGAGTGCCAAAAAAAATTGCACTCTGCAATGATATAGTCAGGCTACGCGAGGCTAGCATGGGGCAAGATCCCAGAACGGAGTTGGGCACATAGAGATCTTTGTCTTTTGGACAATGGAGCACAAACATATTTTTCTCTAGCATAACAGCTTTTTATCATCAACAAATGTGCTAAGTTTTGGTTTACACAATATATCCTGTGACCATTTGCTCCGATACTAACCGTAAAGTGTCTATTTAACCACAGAGATGTTTGCAATGCTGTTATTTTGAAAACTGTCAAGCAACCCAGCCCTCAGAGGTATATCCTCTACTGCAGGGGTCTTCAACAGGGGGTCCGGGACCCCTAGGGGGTCCTCAGAGTTACTATCCTCCGCCAAATCTTTGTGTGATAGGATTTAGGTTTTTTTACATGAACCACTTAGACCCTAGAATTCCTTTTCTGAGGGGAACACTAGCCGAAAATAGCCGAAAATAGTAGAAAATAGCAGATCTACAAGCTCTCAACGCCTCGCGCTGCGAGGCGTTGAGAGCTTGTAGATCGGCTATTTTTGGCAAAGAGTCTATAGGTGTAGAGGGAAAAATAGCAGGCTAAGTAAAACAAAAACTTTAATCTGAAACACAATTTTATACAATATAGAGTAGGGGGTCCCTGCTTCATCTCTCTCTCAGCTAGGGGGTCCTTGGCCTGAAAACGTTGAAGACCCCTGCTCTACTGTACTCGCCCATGCACCTTTTATCGAGAGAGAGAGAGAGAGAGAGAGAGAGAGAAAGAGAGAGAGAGAGAGAGAGAGAGAGAGAGACCCCAGAAGACCACTGGGATAATGTTTTCAGACACATAGACAAATCTTTAAGCCTTCATTTGGAAAATAAAACGTTTGTATTACTGGCTTGCCCCTCCTAAGTGTGTGTGTGTGTGTGTTTCAAAGCCTGGAAGTCCCTTTTAAGCATTAGACCAGCGGTTCGCAACCCTTTATGGTTCAGGATCAGGGCCCACTTGAAAATCTCAAAAACGTGCACACATGGCCCACCCATCGTGGGCCATGTGTGTGGATTCTAAAAGCATGTTTATTTTAATGATCAATCAATCGATTGTGTTCCAATGGAGATAATCTAGAATACTTATCTGTATCACAAAGAGATAAAAAAAAATTAACATGACAAATCTTTTACTATTTGTGTTATTTTGTTAGTTTAGTTGTTGTTTTTGCCAATAAGGTGGGGGGAGGGGGGGGGGGGGGGGGGGCTTTCAGCCGGCTACCATCAGACTGTTGAGCAAGGCATGACCACCGCCTGGCTGGACCTCATGGTCCTACCTGTGGATTAATACCAGTAAAAGCAACCTTTGAGGATGTGGTTGAACTTCACACTTGCTGATACTCTGCACTTTAATCTCATGCATAACTGTGAGGAGGACCGCATTAGCGGCTGGAATCAGTACAGGGCCAAGTAGTATAGGTGTCAACCAGAAGGTGTATTTATTCGCCATAGAAATACAAACAGGACAAGAACACCACCTGTTGCTCTCCGCCGTGACCCTCACCAGACCTCTGCATACTGGCAAGTGGCAGCTTTTTATGTCCAGCTGAGCTAATGAGCCAGCCTGGACTACACCATTCAAAGGGGTGCATTCTAAATCTAGCATGCCACAAATAGAGCATACAATAAATACATAAATAAACAAACATACAATCCATAAGTAAACAAACACACCATACATACTTAAATACCCTTAAATCCCACAAGTATATTAAAAGTCACAAATACAAAAATACTCTACTGCAACAACCATAAGCAACTCTAAAACACATCACAACCCCCCTTTGCCCCTCCTGACTTGGTTCAGCCCAATTATACTGGACAGAATAGCACAACTTGAACAGTAATTGTTAAGCTTCCATTCGTCACTCAACATCACATATCTTACACTTCTATTTATATTGCACCTAAGTCTCTATTGCACTCATTCATATTATACACATTGCATCGATCTGCCCATCCTGATTACCGACAAACATGTCTGTCCCCAGGTGGAACTAATTAGCCGAGTGGCCAGCTCAACAAGACAGGAAACACAATTCAAAATGTTCAATCAACAAACTCAGGACTGTGCAAAAATACAACTGTGCAAATTAATAAGGTGCCAATACCTAAAGTGCCCATATAGCTGTGCTAATATCGTTCAATTAATAAGGGTTGAGGTTCTCTCTGTTACAATAACGCACTGATACTCTTCTTGCACTAATGTCTATGTCATAAACCAGGGGTCTTCAACCTTTTTAGGCCAAGGACCCCCTAGCTGAGAGAGAGATGAAGCAGGGACCCCCTCTATATTGTATACAAGTGTGTTTCAGATAAACTTTTGCTGCTCTTTTTTCCCCTCTACACCTATAACTCTTTGCCAAAAATAGCCGATCTTGTAGATCGGCTATTTTTTGGCCAAAGTTCTCCTCAGAAAAGGGATGCTAAGGGTTCAAGTGGTATATGTAAAAGAGAAAATCATATCACAAAGATTTGGCGGACCCCCTGTAGTAACTCTGAGGACCCCCTAGGGGTCCCGGACCCCCTGTTGAAGACCCCTGTCATAAACAGTATATATCAGCTGCTATGGCTATGCCCATGCACCCTCCTCTCCTCACATACTGTACAGACCATGACACTGCACAATGTTCCTGATGCTCTTGTTATTGTTGTTGTTGTTGTTGTTGTTAGTCTTTTAGGGTCACAGTGGGCATTGTGGGAAGCCCAGAGCTGTTGGACCTCTCATTTTTCTGTGCAGTCATTGAGGGGGTTGGGAGGAGAATTCGAGCCGCTGGTGGCAGAACGGCTTGTTTTTTCTGGCAACACTGGTCCAGTGCCATTTGTCAGCGTCCACTCAGTGTCCGGCCGGCCGGCTGGCAACAGTGGTGGAAAAAGTACTCAAATGTGCTGCGTAAGTACAAGTATCAATACTGCAATGTAGACATACTCTGTTACAAGTAAAAGTCCGGAATTCTAAATTTACAAGAGTAAAAGTACAAAAGTATTGGTATCAAAATGTACTTAAAGCGCCAAAAGTAAAAAGTGCTCATTATGCAGAATGTCCCATTTCACAAGTTTTCAAATGTATAAAATGTATAAAGATCTTCTGAAAATAGCAGATCTACAAGCTCACACGCATTGTGAGCTTGTACTGTAGATCTGCTATTTTCAGAAGGCCAAAATGTGTATAGGGCTGAAGTGGGTAATGTATGTTTTGTAATAATAATGTAACTAGTAACTCAAGTTTTCAAATAATTGTAGTGGAGTAAAAGTATAATATTTGCCTCTGAGATGTAGTGGAGTAGAAGTAGAAGTACTGAAAATTGGAAATACTCAAGTAAAAATACCTCAAACTTTACTTCAGTAAATGTTACTTTACACCTCTGGCCGACAGTGGTACCATGTGGCAGCACAGAGACCTCCACTGGGTGACCTGCGTCTCTCCACGTGTGTCTGGTGTATCTGCCCAGAGCTACGTGATGATGGCTGTTGATCACTGCTTCAAAAAACAGATGTTTTGTGCTGTTTTGTTGTATGAAGGGTCATATTTGTCCATGGCTAATGACCAAAATAAACAATTACTACTACTACTACTACATCTCTGCAATAGCATACATTCTATGCAAGCAGAAAACGCGGAGCGAGCAATTCCTCACCAGGTTTATTACCCTGACAATGTCAACCCGTCTATCAACGTGTTGGGGTTTCGGTATAGCCAGCATTGGCCGGGTTATATTGTATGGGTGAAATAGGCTTACCCTCCCTCTCCATACCCCTCTCTCCCTCTCTCCGTCTCTCTCTTACTCTCTCTCTCCCTCTCTCTCTCTCTCTCTCTTGCTCTCTCTCTCTCATTCCGTCTCTCTCTCTCTAAATGGTATACAATGTCAACCATGACTTGGCTCCACTGCCACTTGTAACCTAAATCAACATAAGAACCATGCAATATTAATCATAGGGGTCATTATCCACTTCCAACAAAAGTAGTACAAGTTCACAAGGCGTCACATCGAAGTGTGTTGTGAGATTGTAGATCTGCTGTTAAACTAAGCATAATCAGTTAGTAGGTCTAGGTTATTTTTGAGGATTTTCACCAATAACGGCATGCCCAAAACATGACATTCTGTTAGCCTGGTCTATCAGAGGTACAATAGAGCAGTGTTGATTTTGACAACACATTTTGATTTGGTTTTTAGTCACATTTTAGTCACCTGAAAATGTTACTTTTATTCCAGTTTTAGTCGACTATAAGATTTTAGTCGACATTTAAATCTGCAGTTGATTTAGTCAACTAAAATGTATTTTGGCGGTGCCTTAATGGTGTCGAAATGGCTGATTTTCACTTAGCTGCGTGACGAAAATAGCCGATCTACAAGCTCACAACGTGTCGCGCTGCGACGCGTTGTGAGCTTGTAGATCTGCTATTTTCGGTCTGTGACACCCATGATGACGTTTCTTAGTTCTACTGGGTCTCTTCTCCACTAGTTCCTCCCAAACATTTTAGTCTAGTTTTTATTTGTTGACAAAATTGTCAGTATATTTAGTCTTATAGTTTTAGTCATCGTATTCGTAGCTTAGTTTTTATTTAGTTTTCCTCAGTGAAAAAAGGTAGTCAACAGACATTTTTCGTTACAGTTTTAGTCGACGAAATCAACACTGCAATAGTGTGGAATATAATTCCAGATCACAATATGGATATAATAATATCAAAATGTACATGTGGGTTAGCACTGCATGCTATCTGTATGTCCTGCTATACTTCTTTTACCCGTCGTGTCTCTTTAGAGACGCTATAATGTCTTCTTATTTTCTTTTGTTTTCGCTTTGATGTATTTTAGGAAGTCGTTTTCAACACCTTGGCCAGGCAGGGACCGGGGATGACAAATAGCCTCTTGGCTAATGTATGTGTGTGTGTGTGTGTGTGTGTGTGTGTGTGTGTGTGTGTGTGTGTGTGTGTGTGTGTGTGTGTATGCATGCATGCATGAGGGGCTTTGTTGTTGTGATATAGATGTTGAGGACAAGAGCACGCACACACACACGCACGCACGCACGCACGCACGCACGCACACACGCACACACACACACACACACACACACACACACACACACACACACACACACACACACACACACACACACACACACACACACACACACACACACACACACACACACACACACTGGTCTCGCCCTTTAGGCTAGTTCTTCCATTCCACATGATTCAACTCTCCGACACACAGTGATGGAAGAAGTACTCACATTTTCTTTTTTTACTTAAGTAAAAGTATCAATACCCTATTGTAGAAATAGTATGTTACAAGTACAAGTTCGCTATTCACAATTACTTGAGTAAAAGTGCAAATTAAAGTATTGGTATCAAAATGTACTTAAAGTACCAAAAGTAAAAGTACTCGTTATGCATGATATCCCATTTCACAAGTTTTCAAATGTATTCAAATCCTTTGAAAATAGCAGATCTACAAGCTCACCACATGTCGATGTTTGCGACACGTTGATAGCTTGTAGATCGGCTGTTTTCAAATTGCCAAAGTATATAGGTCTAAAGTGTTTTTTTTCTTTAACTATATTGCTAAAGTTTTCAAATAATTGTAGTGTAAAAGAGAGTAGAGTACAATATTTACCTTTGAGTTGTAGTGGAGTAGAAGTAAATTATTATTTAGTAAATAATACCTCAAAATTGTACTTAAGTACAGTACTTGTGTACTTAAGTTAGTCTCTACCACTACCGACACACAGGTCAACCACATGGTAATGAATGAATGAATGAATGAATGAATGAATACACGCATGAATGAATGTCTCCACAGCCTACTGATGAATTAAATGTCATTGAATTAACCCATTAAGACCGGGAACGCAGATTTTAGCCATTATTTTATACTTTATACTTTTTGAAGAATGGTGAAAATGTGTACAAATCTTTGATTATATGTATTCTTTTAAAGCGAACATTTTTAACTCAAATGTTTGATTCTGGGGGCCAATTACATATAAGTGGTATATATATATATACATATATATATATACCATATATAGCAGTGGTTCTCAAACTTTTTCCATGTCAAGGACCCCCAAAATTATATGTATTTGGGCACGGACCCCCATCTCAAAATATTTTGTTCCAGGGACCACCCCCATAAGCAAATATTGGAGTTACAAATGTTCACTTTAAAAAAAATATATATAATCAAAGATTTGCACAAATGTTCAAGTTTTTTCAAAAAAAAATAGCAGATCTACAAGCTCATAGCGTGGCACTCGGTGCCGCGCTATGAGCTTGTATATCTGCTATTTTTTCTATAGCCAAATAAATCTTAGAATGACACAGATGCTTTCCCGGTCTAAATGGATTAAACGGTGTTCCCGTGCTGCCTGGGTCTTGGGATGTTTTTAGTCCAGCTGTCTCTTGCATTAAGGTTACATAATTGAAGGCGTACAGTAGGACATCATGTATGGGGCGATATCACTGGAGGATTATGGAGGTGGCAGATCGCTTCACTACTAAAGGTCACTGTGTGTGTGTGTGTGTGTGTGTGTGTGTGTGTGTGTGTGTGTGTGTGTTCTTGAGTCTTGTTGTTCTCTTTTTTTAGATTGCGGAAGATGACAACATATCAGATTCGCTGTGAACACGTGCTACAGGTATGTCACACACGTTTTAGAAGGCCTGCAGTGTTTCTACGAATATACTTTGTGATGACCTGCTGCAATTATAAACTCACACTCTCAAACATTTTTAACTCAAATCGGTGCTTCTGGGGGTCCCTCCCTGGAACATAATATTTTGAGATGGGGGTCGGCGGCCAAATACAGTACATATCATTTGGGGTATGATGGTTTTACCCATCAAAATATGTTGTTCCAAGGACCCAGATTTGAGTCAAAAAATATGATAGAATATAGATTTCATTTAGACACTTCAGCTCAGAAATAACCAGACCGTTATGAACCATTTACCATTTATTAAGGTAACCGTTACCATATATGCAATGATATTGCAATCAAGTTTGGCGGTGTGACTCTGCTCATGTGATATACAGATTCCCTGTGCAAAATTGACACAGATCTTTTTAATCACAAACCCCCAGAGCAGAGCGTAATACAATTATAACATCACACAACAGTTATAACACAACAGTTATAAACACAACAGTTATAATGCAACAGTTATAACATAACCAACATTAAACCCTTAATGTACAACCATCACCATAGTACGACGCCATCTACAGAACTATCCTGCCAACACCAGATGCCAGGGAGGAGGCCGGGGAGGTGGAGGAGTTTTGACACTGACAGCTGAACAACCGGCACTGACAGCTAAGCACGTAGAATGAACAGAGAACTGGGGCTGCTTAAATGGACCGCCAGAGTTGCACTGTGGGTATATGGGGGCGTGAATGAGTTAGCTTGTAGCGAATGAGAATGACAAGAGTTTGAACGTGAGACTTAAAGAAGTACAACTGAATAGCTTGTTAGCGAATGGGGTGGGTCCGGGGAGTATGAATGAAATGTATAAACATTCTGCCTTCCGTGTCTACATGAACTATCGTTACACTGAATTTCATTTAGACACTTCAGCTCAGAAATAACCAGACCGTTATGAACCATTTACCATTTATTAAGGTAACCGTTACCATATATGCAATGATATTGCAATCAAGTTTGGCGGTGTGACTCTGCTCATGTGATATACAGATTCCCTGTGCAAAATTGACACAGATCTTTTTAATCACAAACCCCCAACACGCGCTCACTTGCAGTGAGCAAATACTGAGCCACACCTTACCTATATGAGAATGTTTATCAGTAAAAGCATCAAGCTGACGCAATTTCATTTAAACCCGTTTGGTATAAACAAAATATGCTACATGAATTAACTATGTGAGTGTCAGCGATGACACATTTCCTTTAAATGCATACCGAAGATGCCCTTCACATCTAAAAGCCGATAATCTGCGCAGCAGCAACTATTAGATGCACATTTGGCAAAACACTACTGTGTTCTGATGTTAAAGGAAATAAACTATGAAATAATGAATAACTATGTTTTGACACTGACAGCTGAACAACCGGCACTGACAGCTAAGCACGTAGAATGAACAGAGAACTGGGGCTGCTTAAATGGACCGCCAGAGTTGCACTGTGGGTATATGGGGGCGTGAATGAGTTAGCTTGTAGCGAATGAGAATGACAAGAGTTTGAACGTGAGACTTAAAGAAGTACAACTGAATAGCTTGTTAGCGAATGGGGGGGGTCCGGGGAGTATGAATGAAATGTATAAACATTCTGCCTTCCGTGTCTACATGAACTATCGTTACACTGAATTTCTTTCAAAAATAGCAGATGAGATCTACAACCTATGAACTTGTAGATTTGCTATTTTTGAATAGCCAGGGTATGAAATAATGGTTATAGCTAAAAACTAAAATGACACAGATGCGTTCCCGGAGTGAATAGGTTAACCACTTGGTGTAGAGGGGGAAAAAGAGCGCACCAATTACAGTGCCAATTCAGGTCAATTTTCCTCGGTATGGAGAACGTAAGTGGTTACAGAACAATATACGTTTCTGCTACCAGGCACCTGGTTAGAATGCATATCACATAAATAAAGCTATAGTACCTTCCCTGCATGCAGCCATGCAGCTCGGGTTCAAATCTGACCCAGAGGCTCTTTGCTGCATCCAATGTGTTGTGATAATAATCTAAATCTACAAAGTAACTAGTAACTAAATCAAATCAAATTTCAAATAAATGTAGTGGAGTAAAAGTACAATATTTGGCACCTGGTTAGAATGCATATCACATGAATAAAGCATGCAGCCAAGCAGCACGGGTTCAAATCTGACCCAGACTCTTTGCTGCATCCAATTCCAGCTCGCTCTACCACCTTATTGTTTCTATCACAGTTCACTATGTGAAACAAAGAAAATAAATGTCTGGGGAAATAAATAGGGACCATATATATATAGCAGGATCAATACATGTCATTGTCTATTCACAGTTTGGGCCATATAGGCTACATGGTAGAAACATTCTGCTGTTAAAGGACCATAACTGCGGTCTAGCATGGTTAGCTTATTGATTATGACTCACTACCCGCATGTGTTCAAAATGATACTTGAGTAAAAGTACAAAAGTATTGGCATCAAAATATACTGAAAGTACCAAAAGTAAAAGTACTAGAATGTTTGAAAATAGCAGATCTACAAGCTCACAACCGGTTTTCAAATAGCCTAGGTATAAAATAGGGCTAAAGTGGTTAATGTATGTTTTATTATGTAATAATGTATGTCTGCAAAGTAACTAAAACTTTCAAATAATTGTAATGGAGCAAAAGTACAATATTTGGCTCTGAGATGATGTAGTGGAGTAGAAGTAAAAGTATATACTGTACAATTGGAAATACTCCAGTAAAAGTACCTCAAAATTGTGCTTGAGTAAATGTGCTTAGCTACTTTACACACTCTCTCTCTCTCTCTCTCTCTCTCTCTCTCTCTCTCTCTCTCTCTCTCTCTCTCTCTCGTTACTTTTGTATAAAAAATACATTCACATTCACAGCCACTTCAGCCATTTGAAAATAGCCGATCTACAAGCTCACAATGTGTCGCGATGCGACACATGTGAGCTTGTAGATCTGCTATTTTCAAAAGATTTTATTTTACATATGAAAACTTGAAATGGGACATTCCATTCTGCATAATGAGTACTTTCTACTTTAAGTACAATTTGATACCTATATCGATTAATTGTTAACATCCCTAATTCAATTTGTATCCCATGAGCAAGCAGGCAGGCTCTATTAGCTCAATGGTAAAACTGTCAGCGCTTAAGCAGGAAACCCGGTTCAAATCCGGAATAGAAGAGGAAGAAAGATACATAGTGCTGTTTTAATGTCAGTGTTCCAACACACTTATTGGAGAATGTTTTTTTTTCATATATACAATACAATACATAAATAAATAGTGCATTGTGATAATAAGGTAACGTTAGGTTAAGCTGGAAACCAATGCAGTGAATGTAGGCCGGTCAGTAGTTCTGCAAATCTGAGTTTGTTAGTCTTTTAAAAAAAGTATTTATAAATGTTACTGAAGAAAAATTGACTCAGTGTTGGCTAAACATCATTGTGCTGCTAACGTTTGAATTTAGTTTTTTTTGTAGCTCAGTCTTTTTTCTCCGGGGTCTTGTTTCCGCCAGCCTTTTCACATCAATCTGAGCTTTAAAATGCAGTAAAAAGCAACTATAGGTGTAACATAACTTTGAAAAATAAAAGAATAAGATAGGCTGATTTCCATACTGCAGTGAAAGGAATGGAATCCAATGGAGAAATGCACATACAAAATGTGCGCAAGGCCATCAATCATGCAGACATCCCACAGTTGGTTGATGTACTAAAGAATTATGCAGGGAGGGGCGGAAAGTACTGGCAAGCTAGCCAGATGCAGTGGTGGAAAGTAACGAAGTACATTTACTTAAGTAAAATGTGTAGGTATTTGTACTTCACTTCAGTGGCGTGCACAGACATTTTGAGGGGCAGGTGCTCAAGTAAATGATACTTTTTTTTTGTTTACTTGGTCTGCTCTTTTTTCCCTCTACACCTATACCTCTTTGCCAAAAATAGCCGATCTACGAGGCGTTGTGGGCTTGTAGATCTGCTATTTTTGGCTAAAGTTCTCCTCAGAAAAGGGATGCTAGGTTTCGAGTGGTTATGGTAAAAAAGAAAAATCATATCACATACAAATTTGGCGGACCCCCTGTAGTAACTCTGAGGACCCCCTAGGGGTCCCGGACCCCCTGTTGAAGACCCCTGCTGTGCCCTTTTTTCAAAAGGTCACTTCTGGTCAAGAGGGCAAAGGGCAGGTGCTCTAGCACCACCTATAGTCTATCTGTCTATAGTCCCTGCTTCACTTGAGCGTTTCCAATTTCCAATACTTTTACTTCTAGACCACAACATCCCGGATCCAAATATTGTACTTTTACTCCACAAAAATGATTTGAAAACTTGAGTTTTGATTATTTGAACAAAACAAACATTAACCACTCTTCAGCCCTATATACATTTTGGCCATTTGAAAATAGCCGATCTACAAGCTCACAATGTGACGCATTGTGAGCCTGTAGATCTGCTATTTTCAAAAGATGTTTTATACATTTGAAAACTTTAAATGGGACATTCTGCATAATTAGTTGTGGCAACCCAGGGGTAGTGGAGGTGAGATTCACAATAAAATAGGAAACACAGAGTCAGATGTCGTATAACTTAAATGGTCTTTATTCAAAAAGGTTCTGGGAAAGGGGGTGGTGGGTCAAAACTCAAACTTAGGAGACTTCTCGTCTTGGGGCTGTGGCTCTCAGCCTACGTTACACGTGGGGGAATCTGCTGTCCTGTGGGCAGAGCAGACAGAGAACAGTGACTATGGGTTCCATTGGGGGGGGGGACCCCTGCTTTCCCCCTCTGTGTTGGAGCTCAGGTGGCCTAAGTGGGGGGGAGAAGGAGAGAGAGACACCAGGTGAGCCATACGATTATGAGGACATCAAGTTCATCCAACAGCCTTCCACATGGTTCAGAATCATAAAAACTCACTTGCACTGACGTCCTTCCACTCACGACAGAAAGTGTATTGCCTGCTTGCTGTCTGGCTCCAACTGACTAACCAGCTGCCTGGGAGCTGGTGACTTAAAGGGATATTTCACTTTCAAAAAAACTTTGGGTCATTTTATAGTCTACTCAGGCTTTTGTGAGCCCCCCAGACCGTTTTTAAGTTGCTTGATTCATTATTTAGATATTTGATATTCATTTTATCAGACACGCCCCCTTCCTATACAAACCCATTATAACTTCAAACTCCATTTTTAACATGTTAGATTCATCAAAAACACCCGTCCTTTTTTCTGGTGACTCTCCCTGCCCTCCTAATACGCGAGGGGGCCGTGTTTTTTCGATATTTTTTTTCATTTCTTTTTAATATATTTTTTTGAAAATTTAAAAAAGTAAATACAATAAAAACATTAAATAAAATAAATGAAAAAGGTAATCGAAAAAACACGGCCCCCTCGCGTATTAGGAGGGCAGGGAGAGTCACCAGAAAAAAGGACGGGTGTTTTTGATGAATCTAACATGTTAAAAATTGAGTTTGAAGTTATAATGGGTTTGTATAGGAAGGGGGCGTGTCTGATAAAATGAATGTTAAATATCTAAATAATGAATCACACAACATAAAAACGGTCTGGGGTGCTCACAAAAGCCTGAGTAAACTATAAAATGACTGAAAGTTTTTTTGAAAGTGAAATATCCCTTTAATACTCAGTTGGCTGATTGTCAGACGGGCTGCAGGTGTGACCACAGCCAGCTACCTACTGGCTGCAGGACCTGGACAGGAAAGTATACGCCCTCTATTACCTGGCCCAGCCTGGGCTTGACTGACATCTGAGGCAGAGCTTCCCCTGGTTTGCCACATAGTACTTTTACTTTTGGTACTTTAAGTACATTTTGATGCCAATACTTTTGTACTTTTACTCAAGTACATTTTGAATCATGGACTTTTACTTGTTACGGAGTAATTCTATATCGAAGTATTGATACTTTCACTACTTTTTCTACCACTGATCCTGATGAAGGAGTCTCATTTTGCATTCATATCTGAGCAAAGATGAGAGAAAGGTTTGTGCTCTTGCTTAATTAATCCCCAAAAAGGTATTCCTGTCAGGTGCTCTGAGCCAAACAAAAGACCAAGAAGACAAAAGGAACGCTCACATCACACGCCAACATAACAAAAGGAATACGTCCACAGAGGTTTGGCAGATCCATAGAGACAAAATTAAAAAAGTGCCACCAGAGTACTTGTTCCCATCTACACACCTTTCTACATTGTGTCACTATGAATCATTAAATCATACTTTTGCATCTGCCAAATACCTCTGTGTACATTCCCTTTGTTGTATTAGTGTGCAAGAATTCCTTTTGTCATCTTGGCATTTATATCTGAACAATGAAAATGGATTGATAATGGATAAATAGGCTCTATTCACAGCAGCCATATTATGAAGACATTCACAGGTGTTACCAATGATACTAATGAAGGCTCTGTTCCATTCTGGTCAAACAGAGTCAGGGTGCTGATATTGTGCACGTTGGCTCACTGGAAACACTCTGCTACACCAGTGGGACTACAGTTGGGGTCCAGGGACCCTCATGGGCTTCCAAATGGCCCCCCTTACAGGTGTGTAAGGGGTCATTTCCATGGGGGTCATGGAAACCACTGTGCTACACTAAATGGAACAGAGCCTTCATTAGTATCATTGGTAACACCTGTGAAGGAAGTGATAATATGGCTGCTGTGCATAGAGCCTATTACCCAGTTCTTATTGTCTTTACATGTATTTGTTGCTGTCGGGCAGAAACCTCTTCTCTCCATTTTTTTTTGGGCAGATGAATGCCCTACGTTGTCCTATGAGAGTGTCACACAAAAGTAGTGAAAATAGCGGATCTACAAGTTCACAACGCGCCATGATAATATACTAACAAAAAAAGGAGTGTTTTTGGTCCATCTGACAGTGACGAATTGTTTGTGTTGACACTGAACTGTGTTGCATGCTACTTGTGCACAATGAGGAGCATAACAAAAGAACAATCAAAAAGGTCAACCAAACAACACGCTATTTGTGGAGGATC
>NC_139962.1:6476885-6514385 GCF_963454915.1 Gymnoscopelus microlampas
GTGTGTATACAGATGGGTCGTTCAGGGCCTCCTCCCTCCATCGATGAAGCCTCTCTGTGAGGCATCTGAAGGCATTAGTGTTGATCAACCCAGTCGTTTATCTGGCCTTATCATCTCAACACGCCAGACAGACAGACAGACAGACAGACAGACAGACAGACAGACAGACAGACAGACAGACAGACAGACAGGCAGGCAGCCAGCCAGCCAGCCAGCCAGCCAGCCAGCCAGCCAGGCAGGCAGGCAGGCAGGCAGGCAGGCAGGCAGGCAGACAGACAGACAGACAGACAGACAGACAGACAGACAGACAGACAGCGGGGCCTGTTCTGCGGCATGGTGCTTTCAGTTGTGGAAAAAAGTACTCAAATGTTTTACTTAAGTAAAAGTATCAATACTGCAATGTAGAATTACTCTGCTGTTACAAGTAAAAGTCCGGAATTCAAAATTGACTTGAGTAAAAGTACAAAAGTATTGGTATCAAAATGTACCAAATGCAAAAGTACTAAAATGTTTGAAAATAGCAGATCTACAAGCTTGTAGATCTGCTATTTTCAAATAGCCTATGTATAAAAAAGGGCTAAAGTGGTTAATTTATGTTTTATAATGTAATAATTTATATCTACAAAGTAACTCAAGTTTTCAAATAATTGTAGTGGAGTAAAAGTACAATATTTTTCTTTGAGATGTAGTGGAGTAGAAGTAAAAGTATAGACAATTGGAAACACTCCAGTAAAGTAAAAAATACCACAAAATTGTACTTAAGTACGGTACTTGAGTAAATGTACTTAGTTACTTTAAACCACTGGGTGTTTTGAAACCACTTTGTCTTTGTGTGCAGTTACACTATACGCTCTGTCAAAGGAAATTGATCTGTGTGTGTGTGTATCCCCAAAATACTGCATGGTGCTAACTGAACTGTTACCAACAGAATCAATAGGTATATTTATGTCAGTTGGTCCGAAACGCACTTCTTGGTGAATGTTTTTATATTGTTGCTGTCTGGCAGAAACCTCCAGTGGTGGAAAAAGTTTACTTAAGTTTACATCACTGCCAGACTTATTTCTGGCTGCGTTTGCCCACTGCCAGCAATTTTCCTTTTTTTTTTTTTTTTTTTACTTTCAACTGGTCACAGAAAATGCATATTCATTATGATCGCTTGTCCGACCGTTTGTAAACACACACGGTATCCGCGTGCGACGCCCAGAGAAATACTATTGCAAATATTGGACTTTTACTCTACTACGATTATTTGAGAACTTTAGTTACAAGTTAATTTGTAGATTTTGATTATTATTACAAAACATACATTAACCACTTCAGCCCAATATAAATTTCACCATTTGAAAATAGCCGATCTACATGCTTGTAGATCGGCTATTTTCACAAGATTTGTAAACATTTGAAAACTTGTGAAATGGGACCTTCTGCATAATGAGTACTTTTTACTTTCGGTACTTTAAGTACATTTTGATACCAATACTTTTGTACTTTTTCTCAAGTCAATTTTGAATGCCAGACTTTTACTTGGCAAAGAGATGGTGTAGACTACAACAAATGAGCACATGTAGTATAGATCCATGGGGGACTACGGTCAGTGAGGTATATGGGTTCAATTGGAAACCGTTGAAGTGAATGTCTCGGAATAACAAATAAGAATTGAATAAATCTGAGGATTTGGGACTTTTATTAGTGTGTGTTAAAGAGTCAGGCCAACTCTTGTTCATTCATTGAAACCTTGATTTGAGCTCGCAAAGCCGCTTTGAGATGCTGGTCGAGATTACTAGGCGTTTTAAAAATACGACCAAAAGAACAAGGGCATCAATCACACAACAATAGAATTCAATTAAAAATAGCTACAGCTTGAAGCACAGCTGATAGGAATCAATGTCCTAGACTCTGCCCGAGACACAAGAACCTTAACCCATTAAGACCTGGAAACGCATCTGTGTCATTTTAGATTTTAACCACTTTAACCACTATTTTATACTTTGGATATTAAAAAATAGCAGATATACAAGCTCATAGCGTGGACCGAGTGCCGCACTATGAGCTTGTAGATCTGCACTTTAAAAAAAAAATCTTGAACATTTGTGCATGTCTTTGAATATATATATTTTTTTAAATCAAACATTTGTAACTCATGAAATCTTTGCTTCTGGGGGGTCCCTGGAACAAAATATTTTACAATTAGAAATGCAGAAGTCCCGATGTCACTCGTTCTAACTCATTTTGCGGAAGTAACATTAGCGTTTTCTCACCGTCAGTTGATGCTTCATATCCATGAGAGTCAAACCGCCGGGATCATTTGTTCATTTTTGGAACAAAGTTCTTATTTGACGCGACATTAAACACGTCTATGGGAATTCAGAATGGGGGGAAAAAACGCGACCCAGGTAGGATGCGTAAATTACGTCAGACTTCGGTGCTCTACGTTCGCTTTAAAATTTGATTTTTTTCCAAAGATTTGCACAAACTTTCACGATTTTTCAAAAGCAGATCTACAAGCTCATGGCGCGGCACTCGGTGCCGCGCTATGAGCTTGTATATCTGCTGTTTTTGAACAGCCAAAGAAATCTCAAAATGACACAGATGTGGATTGAATGGATTATTCTCCATGAGCTCCTGGCATCAGAGCAGAATGAACCTCTAGTCTACCAGGTTCACTGCAAGGCTCTGGGGACGTGCTGGAAAGTTACTGAGTACATTTACTCAAGTACTGTAATACAATGTTGAGGTAGTTTTACGTTCCATTCTTCTTTATACACTACTTTATACTTCTACTCCAAAACAACTCAAGAAGCAAATCAATATTGTACTTTTTTTTTTTTACTACACTACAATTACTTGATATATAGCTTTAGTTATAGTTACCTTGCAGATTTAGATTATTACAAAACATATGTTAACCACTTAAGCCTATAGGGCTTAAGTGTTTACGTGGTCAAGTGGAAAATAGCTTGTAGATCAGCTAGAATTTGCAAAAAAGAAAATAAATAAAGTAAGAAAGTAAAGCCCAAATCAAATATATATATATATATTTTTTTTATTTAAAAAAAAAAAAAGATTTATGAGTCATACATATTTTTAAAATCCATTTGGAAGTGATTTTTTCCCCCCAATGTGGTGGGAGTAGAAAACCGCAACTGTCTGTCTGTCTGTCTGTCTGTCTGTCTGTCTGTCTGTCTGTCTGTCTGTCTGTCTGTCTGTCTGTCTGTGTCCCTTTCGTGCCCTTATATGGAGATCCCTGATGTTATCAGTATATACCCATAACGGGGGAGGAGGAGGGGTTGGCGGGTTCTGTAAAGTCCTTGTGCAGTGGTAAACGTCTGTGGAGAATGTGTGGAGAATGTCTGAAGAGTGCAAAACTGACTGTGGAAAGTAGACTGACAAGTCATCAAATGGCAGGTGTCAACCCGGCCCATCGGCATTCTCTGATTGGCCGACCGAACCCATCGGCATCGATTGGCTAAGCTTTGCGCGACCTTTGTGTCACTGTCTATATAAGTGGGAGCACGCACATTTCCTTTGCAGAACCAGATCTGATTGATTATATATATTTATTTGAAGTTGTTGGTGTCTGACATGTTACGTTGGTCGGTGTGTCTGAGAGGAACACCAAAGAGAATCCTTCATCATGCTGTTGGAGTGGGACACAAAGTGTACTGCTTTGGATGTGATAAGCAGCACTACATTGAGGTGCACATCTTCAACACAGTGTCTTCACGCTGGATAGCAACAACTGGAAGAGGAGAGTGTCCCCCTGAAGAACCCTTAAGCTACACACTGCACACAGCTGTGCTAGTAGAAGATATCGTGTACATCTGGGGTGGGTTGGTTACTCACAAACAGAAGCACTGCAACGTGCTTTATGCATTTGATGTTGACACCCACAGATGGTTCAAGCCCAAGGTTTCAGGGACTGTTCCCGAGGGGAGTCACCCCTCAGCCTGTGTCTTGGGGAAGGTCATGTATGTCTATGGAGGATACAGCCAGATGAATGGATTCTGTCATGTAGATGACATCTACAAGTTGGACACCAGCACAATGGTCTGGTCTGTAATTAACACCGGAGGCACTCGGCCACCTGCTTCATACCGACACTCTGCCAACATCATCGGGACAAAGATGTTTGTATTTGGAGGCCGGGGGGCCCAGGCGGGCCGCTACAACAGCATCAGTGTGTTTGACACAGAGACCAACTGCTGGCTGAGCACACCTTCTATACAGCTTCTTCCAAAAGGACGCGCGGATCATTCAGCCTTTACCTACAATGGAGAGCTGTACATATTTGGTGGTAACAACTGGGGCGGCACCTTCAATGATCTGTGGAAATTCAACCCAGAGACCTTCTCCTGGAAGAAGGTTGAGCCCAAGGGGAAAGCTCCTTGTTCATGGATGTCTGCAATGTGCTGTTGCATGGTGGGAGATCGTATCATCCTCTTTGGAGGATACAGATACACATCCGTTCTAGTGGATGTTGAAGAGGAAGCCAAGGACAAGATGTCTGACCTGCTATACAACTTACACTTGAGTCCTAATTTGCAGACTTTATGCAAGCTAGCAGTTATTCAATACGATCTGGAGCAGTCTGAACTCCCACATGATATCAGATGGGAACTGGCAGCCATGACTACCAACAGAAACTGAAGAGATAACATTTAAAAAATCAAGGTTCAAGGTTACCTCTATTGTCATTCATATACATACACAGGACAACTTCAAAGCAGAGTTAAATGACATTACATCCAGCCCATGAATGTCATTATGAAATACTAGAAAAACTATAGAGAACATGCGGTGTAAAATGGCTTTGGGGAAGGAAGCTCTTAGAGAACCTGTCAGTTCTTCATCATGGGTAGGCTACGTTTGATTGAGGTGTAGCAGTTAGCAAGCATCAATACCGATTGACCAATGGATGGTAGACCAATGGTTGCGGTTTACTTCAAGACACCTTTATCTTCCTTTTTACAAGAGGCTTTTTTTTCCTATAATGCTGCTAAGACAACAAAGGTGTTCGTTTTATTGTATTTCTACTGTATGCTGAAACACACACACACACACACACACACACACACACACACACACACACACACACACACACACACACACACACACACACACACACACACACACACACACACACACACACACACACACCTGTGCATTAAACCTATTAAAGAAAATTGACGTGTCAGTCACATAGGACCAGTCCGAAGATAAACCAATCCATATGTGACACGAGCTTACATACAACCTGTTAATGGCAATATTCAACTGCTGGGATAGAGGTATGTCTGCCACGCACGCGCACACACACACACACACACACACACACACACACACACACACACACACACACACACACACACACACACACACACACACACACACACACACACACACACACACACACACACACACACACACACACACACACACACACACTCCCTTCAGCAAGTAATGAGTCATACATATTTTTGCCAGACCCAAGGGGTCGGCCTTCATGAGGCTTTGTACCTGTTTTCTCCATACATGGGCATGCCCCCTTTGCCCTTAGGCCCCAGCCATAAAAGTATGTCCCCCTTTCGTCCATACATGGGCATACACAGGCTGACACGTCAGGTGAAGTCCGGCTTAGCCGTGACGTAGTGCTCTGATCTTATAAAGTAAGAGCTGGGTCTGGCAGAACCAGGTCTCCTGGTCTTGTTTAAATCCATTTGGAAGTGATCTTTTTTTTCTCCAATGTGGTGGGAGTATAGAAAACCGCAACTCTGTCTGTCTGTGTCCCTTTTGTGCCCTTATATGGAGATCCATGATGTTATCAGTATATGCCTTGTAAAGTCCTTGTGCAGTGGTAAACGTCTGTGGAGAATGTGTGGAGAATGTCTGAAGAGTGCAAACTGACTGTGGAAAGTAGACTGACTAAGTAATCAAATGGCAGGTGTCAACGCATCAGCATTCTCTGATTGGCCGACACAACCAATCTGCTTTGATTTGCTAAGCTTTGTGTGACCTTTGGGTCACTGTCTATATAAGTGGGAGCACACACATTTCCTTTGCAGAACCAGATCTGGTTAATTATATATTTTGATGACGTTGTTGGAGTCTAACATGTTACGTTGGTCGGTGCGTCTGAGAGGAACACCAAAGAGAAGGCTTCATCATGCTGTTGCAGTGAGACACAAAGTGTACTGCTTTGGATGGGATAAGTATGATTACATTGAGGGGCACATCTTTAACACAGTGTCTTCACGCTGGATGACGTTTCCTCCAGTAACATCTGGAAGAGGAGAACGTCCCCCTGAAGTACCCTCCAAGCGCATATGCCACACAGCTGTGCTGATAGAAGATATTTTGTATATCTGGGGTGGGCATGTTAATCACAAACGGAAGTACAGTAACGTGCTTTATGCATTTGATGTTGACACCCACAGATGGTCCAAGCCTGAGCTTTCAGGGACTGTTCCAGAGGCGAGATCCGGGCACTCAGCCTGTGTCTTGGAGAAGGTCATGTATGTCTATGGAGGATACAGCCAGATGAATGGATTCTATAATGACATCTACAAGTTGGACACCAGCACAATGGTCTGGTCTGTAATTAACACCGGAGGCAATCGGCCACCTGCTTCATCACGACACTCTGCCACTATTATCGGGACAAAGATGTTTGTATTTGGAGGCCTGGGGGCCCAGGGGGTCATCAACGGCATCAGTGTGTTTGACACAAAGACCAACTTCTGGCTGAGAACACCTTCTATACAGCTTATTCTACAAGGACGCGAGGATCATTCAGCCTTTACCTACAATGGAGAGCTGTACATATTTGGTGGTGACAACTATTCTCTTCTGGACCGTACCTTCAATGATCTGTGGAAATTCAACCCAGAGACCTTCTCCTGGAAGAAGGTTGAGCCCAAGGGGAAAGCTCCTTGTTCATGGATGTCTGCAATGTGCTGTTGCATGGTGGGAGATCGTATCATCCTCTTTGGAGGATACAGATACACATCCATTCCAGTGAATGTTGAAGATGAAGCCAAGGACAAGATGTCTGATCTGCTGTACATCTTAGACTTGAGTCCTAATTTGAAGACTTTATGCAAGCTAGCAGTTATTCAATACAATCTGGAGCAGTCTGAACTCCCACATAATATCAGATGGGAACTGGCAGCCATGACTACCAACAGAAACTGAAGAGATAACGTTTAAAAAATCAAGGTTCAAGGTTACCTCTATTGTCATTCATATACATACACACACACACACACAGGACATTACATTACATTACATTACATTACAGTCATTTAGCAGACGCTTTTATCCAAAGCGACTTCAAAGCAGAATTAAATGACATTACATCCAGCCCATGAATGTAATTATGAAATACTATAAAAAACTATAAATAATATGTGGTGTAAAATGACTTTGGGGAAGGAAGCTCTTAGAGAACCTGTCTGTTCTTCATCGTGGGTAGGTTACGTTTGATTGAGGTGTAGCAGTTAGCAAGCATCAATACCGATTGACCAATGGTTGCTGTTTACCGCAATACACCTTTATTTTCCTTTTTACAAGGAGCAGTTTTTTTTCATTATGTTGCTGAGATAAAAATGTTGTTGATTTGATTATATTTCTATGCTGAAATATATACGAGTACGCACGCACGCACGCACGCACGCACGCACGCACGCACGCACGCACGCACGCACGCACGCACGCACGCACGCACACACACACACACACACACACACACACACACACACACACACACACACACACACACACACACACACACACACACACACACACACACACACACACACACTCCCTTCAGCAAGTAATGAGTCATACATATTTTTGCCTACATGAGGCTTTGTACCTGTTTTCTCCATACATGGGCATGCCCCCTTTGCCCTTAGGCCCCAGCCATAAAAGTCTGTCCCCCTTTCGTCCATACATGGGCATACACAGGCTGACACGTCAGGTGAAGTCCGGCTTAGCCGTGACGTAGTGCTCTGATCTTATAAAGTAAGATCTGGGTCTGGCAGAACCAGGTCTCCTGGTCTTGTTTAAATCAATTTGGAAGTGATCTTTTTTTTCCAATGTGATGGGAGTATAGAAAACCGCAACTCTGTCTGTCTGTGTCCCTTTTGTGCCCTTATATGGAGATCCATGATGTTATCAGTATATGCCTTATAAAGTCCTTGTGCAGTGGTAAACGTCTGTGGAGAATGTGTGGAGAATGTCTGAAGAGTGCAAACTGACTGTGGAAAGTAGACTGACTAAGTAATCAAATGGCAGGTGTCAACGCATCAGCATTCTCTGATTGGCCGACCCAACCAATCTGCTTTGATTGGCTAAGCTTTGTGTGACCTTTGTGTCACTGTCTATATAAGTGGGAGCACACACATTTCCTTTGCAGAACCAGATCTGGTTAATTATATATTTTGATGATGTTGTTGGAGTCTAACATGTTACGTTGGTCGGTGCGTCTGAGAGGAACACCAAAGAGAAGGCTTCATCATGCTGTTGCAGTGAGACACAAAGTGTACTGCTTTGGATGGGATAAGTATGATTACATTGAGGGGCACATCTTTAACACAGTGTCTTCACGCTGGATGACGTTTCCTCCAGTAACATCTGGAAGAGGAGAACGTACCCCTGAAGTACCCTCCAAGGGTATATGCCACACAGCTGTGCTGATAGAAGATATTTTGTATATCTGGGGTGGGCATGTTAATCACAAACGGAAGTACAGCAACGTGCTTTATGCATTTGATGTTGACACCCACAGATGGTCCAACCCTGAGTTTTCAGGGACTGTTCCAGAGGCGAGATCCGGGCACTCAGCCTGTGTCTTGGAGAAGGTCATGTATGTCTATGGAGGATACAGCCAGATGACTGGATTCTATAATGACATCTACAAGTTGGACACCAGCACAATGGTCTGGTCTGTAATTAACACCGGAGGCAATCGGCCACCTGCTTCATCACGACACTCTGCCACTATTATCGGGACAAAGATGTTTGTATTTGGAGGCCAGGGGGCCCAGGGGGTCATCAACAGCATCAACGGCATCAGTGTGTTTGACACAAAGACCAACTGCTGGCTGAGAACACCTTCTATACAGCTTATTCCAGAAGGACGCGAGGATCATTCAGCCTTTACCTACAATGGAGAGCTGTACATATTTGGTGGTGACAACTATTCTCTTCTGGACCGTACCTTCAATGATCTGTGGAAATTCAACCCAGAGACCTTCTCCTGGAAGAAGGTTGAGCCCAAGGGGAAAGCTCCTTGTTCATGGATGTCTGCAATGTGCTGTTGCATGGTGGGAGATCGTATCATCCTCTTTGGAGGATACAGATACACATCCATTCCAGTGAATGTTGAAGATGAAGCCAAGGACAAGATGTCTGATCTGCTGTACATCTTAGACTTGAATCCTAATTTGAAGACTTTATGCAAGCTAGCAGTTATTCAATACGATCTGGAGCAGTCTGAACTACCACATAATATCAGATGGGAACTGGCAGCCATGACTACCAACAGAAACTGAAGAGATAACGTTTAAAAAATCAAGGTTCAAGGTTACCTCTATTGTCATTCATATACATACACAGGACAACTTCAAAGCAGAATTAAATGACATTACATCCAGCCCATGAATGTAATTATGAAATACTATAAAAGAAATATAAATAATATGTGGTGTAAAATGGCTTTGGGGAAGGAAGCTCTTAGAGAACCTGTCTGTTCTTCATCGTGGGTAGGTTACGTTTGATTGAGGTGTAGCAGTTAGCAAGCATCAATACCGATTGACCAATGGTTGCTGTTTACCGCAATACACCTTTATTTTCCTTTTTACAAGGAGCAGTTTTTTTTCATTATGTTGCTGAGATAAAAATGTTGTTGATTTGATTATATTTCTATGCTGAAATATATACGAGTACGCACGCACGCACGCACGCACGCGCACGCGCGCGCACGCGCACGCACACACACACACACACACACACACACACACACACACACACACACACACACACACACACACACACACACACACACACACATTAAGTAATGAGTCATACATATTTAAAAAATCCATTTGGAAGTGACACATTTTTTTCAATGTGGTGGGAGTATAGAAAACCATGAACATTTTCAGGAATGGACCAGGAGGCAGGCTTGCAGAAAAACACACGGTTTTTAATTGGTTCCAGGCCAGGACAACAAAAATGTCAAAAGTGTACATCTGAAGAAAACACAACTAAACAATCTAATAATTTAAATGGGGGCAAAGTGTCAACTTCTCCCAATGGCAGCCTACGCTCTTTCTGAGCTGTTTCCCCTTATATACTCATACAGACTCCACCCTTCCTTTTACATTCAACCAACCACAGTACAATAGCAAATTACACAAAATAGCTAGGCACCACTCAATCAGCTCTTCAGGTACCAACCAATCACACAAACTACACAGCTAGGCTTCAACAGGCCGCTACCTGGCTCCGTACATGCGTGCGTGCGTGCGAGTGTGTGCATTAGTGTGTGTTAGTGTGTGTAAATTAAATATCACACTAGTGCTGTAAGCGTGATGATTGTGACCTTCCCACTGGGAACACTGTAAAAATCATGAGTGTTAACGTAACTCACAGAGCAACATTGCTGTGTACATTTGGAACGTAATGGACCTGTAAGTGTGCCCTGAGTTAAATGAACACTAAGTGCAATTCACATGCGACTGCCCATGTGCCCTGCCCAACAGCTGCTCTTGTCATCTCAAATTGAATTTGCAAGTATAATGGTGCATTGATTTTCACCTTGTAACAGTTAATCGAACTAAATGATTTAATTGATTATGAAAAAAAGAAAAGTGAGGAAGGCCCTTGCACGGAGGGCCCTGAACTACATGGCCAGTGTAGTGAACCTCAACCTCCCCCGTCAACGGTAAAGTCTGTTCTGTCTCTATGGCAGCCAATGCCGGACCCAGAAGCCAAGCCCGGCAGAAGTCTCCAGATGGATTCTACACCAGAATGTTGCGTGCCGTACGTAACATCAGCAAGAGTGAACGTTTTACCGACAAGAATCTGTATGAGGGAATAATTCAAATTGGGAACTTATCTGTGTAACCACTTAAACCATTGGCTATTAAAAAAATAGCAGATCTACAAGCTCATAGCGCGGCACCGAGTGCCGCGCTATGAGCTTGTAGATCTGCTATTTTTGAAAAATCGTAAAAATGTGTGTAACTCTTTGAATATATATATTCTTTAAAGCGAACATTTTTAAGTCAAATCTTTGCTTCTGGGGGGTCCCTGGAACAACATATTTTGAGATGGGGGTCCGCGGCCAAATACATATCATTTTTGGGGGTCCTTGACATGAAAAGGTTTGAAAACCACTGATTAGAGCAACATAAGTTTTTTCAAAAAACTGTTACATATATATATTTAAGGATTTGCACAAATGTTCACGATTTTTCAAAAATAGCACATCTACAAGCTCATAGTGCGGCACTCTATTTTCTAATAGCCAAAGTATAAGATAATGGATAAAGTGGTTTCCCGGTCTTAATGGGTTAACATACGTGAACGTATACTCAAGAAAGATGCAGGAGCACAAAGTACCGACGAGCCGGCCAGATGTATGGAGAACCGGGATGACTGGAGGCGACGATGAAGGGCTCGTCTGAGGACCACCTCGAGAGAGAGAGAGATATTTGGCCACGGACCCCCAACTGAAAACATTGTGTGCCAGGGATCCCCCATACAAGGTTTGTGTTCTTTTAAATGTCCTAAAAATAATTTTAGAAATTCACATTGTTTAAAGGTTTTCAAAGAAAATATCTACAAGCTCACAACGCATCGTGAGCTTGTAGATGCCCGCTTGTAGATCGGCTTGTATTTTCAAATATCCGATGTAGGGTTAAAGTGGTTTAACTGAATCCTATCCTATAATGTGGGTCCCCGGACCCCACTTTGAGAGCCGCTGCTGTTAGTGAAATGAGCTGGGTGACGCTATATAAATTGTATGTATTATTATTATTTCTTTAGAATTATTATTATATTAAAAGAGGTGAGTCTAAGCGTCTTTCTGCTTTTCAAGCTGCACGGCAGACAGCCAGAGGTGGTCGTTTGCTGTGTTCTGCACAGTTAGTTCACTGTCCATTCTAATGGTGGCGCTATAGGGCGGTGGTTCGCAAAGTGGGGTCCGGGGACCCCCAGGGGTCCTTGGAGGGGTTCCAGGGGCCCCCCGGGCAAAAGATGTTGCCTTGGCTATATAAAAAATAGCAGATGTACAAGCACACAGCACGTCACTTCGTGCCGTGCTGCGAGCTTGTACATCTGCTATTTTTGAAAATAAATGACATAGATCTTCTCTTCTGCGGATCTCTGGCACAAAACATTCTCAGATGGGGGTCCACGGGCCAGATATATACCACTTTGGGGGTCCTTGACATGAAAAGGTTTGAGAAGCACTGCACTAGGGGGACTGAAACGTCTGCTCAGGACTGATAGCTTGTCAAGTTGTGTCCAGGAGGACACGGTGGTGCATTGTTTGTCCTTCCAGGACAACTGATTTAAAAAACTGGATATTTATCCCTGTCAGGCTGCAACAGGCGGCAAGCTTTCCACCTGGAAAATGAAGCCAGTGCGGAAGTATTGAACACGCTGCAGTTCTCATTAAAGGCCATTATTTCAACCACTGTTGGTTGCAGTTTCATTCCATTGAAGTCTATGGGTATTTGACCGGACTTTACATTTCCGCCTATCTAGAATTTCGGATATTTGCATATTCTTCGAAACACACTTGTTGCTATACTCCTCCTAAAGATTTTATTCAAAACTCAAAACAAATTGCTGCACGTTGAGTCATGTGATAAGCATGACTGTGTCATGCAGACATTCCCTTCCGATTGGCTATAATTTCCATACAAATTTGAGGGAGACTTTTAGTACTTAGAAAAGCGCTATATGAATTGAACGTATTATTATAAATTGGAATCACATAACAAACACATACTTTAACAAAGCCAGGTATAGGTATATTCACAGATTACAAATAATAATGGTAGACCCATTTGAAACCCTTGTTAAAGAGCTAGTGCCATGTTTTTGCACTTTTTCTGTTTTTCATGTGTCTATGAGGTTGATAGAACTTCATTAAGGCCCCCGCTGGTGGTTTTACGGTGTTTCATGTCTTCTCTGACTATTTGGAGTTTTTTCCTGGAGGCTGAAATCTTGAGGGTCAAACGTGCCAATAGAGAAACAGCCCTTTAGTGACATCACAGAGCCCCCAAAAAACATACCCTCCCCCTCATTATCATAACACAACAGGTGTGGGCTTGAGGAGGAGGAGGGACTAGGACAGGTGGGTGGTGCTAAGGTGGTGGAGGAGGTGCTAAGGTGAGAACCAGGCATACTTAATGAACTGGAGGCGTGTCCACATAAAACATTTTTTTTAAACAATTTCTGTACACTTTTTTTTTGTTGAAAAAAATCCTTACATAATAATAATACCTTATGATCAGGTTTTAGGGTTGAAAAATATCATGGCACTCCATCTTTAATAAGTTCAATATAAATAATGTCTTATAAATATTATAAATAGTAACTACATTGGACATATAAGTGTAAGTATAAGTATAAGTATAAGTTTAAGTGTGTGTGTGTGTGTGTGTGTGTGTGTGTGTGTGTGTGTGTGTGTGTGTGTGTGTGTGTGTGTGTGTGTGTGTGTGCGTGCGTGCGTGCGTGCGTGCGTGCGTGCGTGCGTGCGTGCGTGGGTGTTTGTATGTATTTCAGCATAGAAATAAAATAAAAATCTTGGCAGCATTATGAAAAACAAAACAAAAAAACTGCGCCTTGTTGAAATAAAAAAAGGTGTATTGCAGTAAACAGCAACCATTGGTCAACCATCATTCAGTCAATGGTTTTGTCAATGCTTGCTAACTGCTACACCTCAATCAAAAATAGCCTATTCACCTTATTCCTGGCCACGCCCACCGCTTCCGGTCTAACGTAGGGGGCAGGGGGGTTGGGAGTCACATATCTGATCCTATAGTGTGAAACATATCAATTTGGTTTCCTCTGTACTTACATACCACATATCAGTAGATGGTGTCGATACAGCGTTCACGGATTCTAACCACCATAAAACGCAAAAAGAAGACCCGTGCCGTGTTGCGGGAGTGTATATACAGTCTACGACAGTATATACACAGTCTACGACAGTATATACACAGTCTACGACACTGTTGTAGACGGCCCAATGTAGTATGCGACTTCTTGCTTGTCTTTAAAGGAGGTTGGCAACCATCTCATTAAGGTGCATTATCGCCATCTACTGCTCTGGACTGGCCCGACTCGGGGCTGGGGCAGCGGGCCGGAAGTGATATATTGAATGAAGCAGCACAGAGAGAAAAACTCGATGGTGCCCTCTGTTGGAGGCAATGGCGGCATCCTGGAGAAAAACAGGAATAAGGTGAATAGCCACGATGAAGAACTGACAGGTCCTCTAAAAGCTTCTATAGCTTTTATAGTGTTTCATAATTAGATTCAAGGGCTGGATGTAATGTCATTTAATTCTGCTTTGAAGTTGTCCTGTGTATATGAATGACAATAGAGGTAACCTTGAACCTTGATTTTAAATGTTATTTCTTCAGTTTCTGTTGGTGGTCATGGCTGCCAGCTCCCACCTGATGTCATGTGGGAGTTCTGACAGCTCCAGATCATACTGACTAACTGCTAACTTGCATAAAGTCTTCAAATTAGGACTCAAGTGTAAGATGTACAGCAGGTCAGACATCTCGTCCTTAGCTTCATCTTCAACATTCACTGGAATGGATGTGTATCTGTATCCTCCAAAGAGGATGATACGATCTCCCACCATGCAACAGCACATTGCAGACATCCATGAACAAGGAGCTTTCCCCTTGGGCTCAACCTTCTTCCAGGAGAAGGTCTCTGGGTTGAATTTCCACAGATCATTGAAGGTACGGTCCAGACGACTGTTGTCACCACCAAATATGTACAGCTCTCCATTGTAGGCAAAGGCTGAATGATCATCGCGTCCTTCTGGATGAAGCTGTATAATAGGCATTCTCAGCCAGCAGTTGGTCTCTGTGTCAAACACACGGATGCTGTTGTAGCGGACCCCCTGGGCCCCTTGGCCTCCAAATACAAACATCTTTGTCCCTATGATGGTGGCAGAGTGACCTGTTGATGGTAAAGTGCCTCTGGTAATTAAAGACCAGACCAGTGTGGTGGTGTCCAACTTGTAGATGTCATTATAGAGTCCAGTCATACGGCTGTATCCTCCATAGACATACATGACCTTCTCCAAGACACAGGCTGAGTGCCCGCATCTCGCCTCTGGAACAGTCCCTGAAACCTCGGGCTTGAACCATCTGTGGGTGTCAACATCAAATGCATAAAGCACGTTGCAGTACTCCTGTTTGTGAGTAACAACTCCACCCCAGATGTACATGATATCTCCAATCAGCACAGCTGTGTGCAGTGTGCGCTTGGAGGGTACTTCGGGGGGACATTCTCCTCTTCCAGTTGTTGCTGGAGGAAACGTCATCCAGCGTGATATACAACGCACGTCAGTGTGATATACAACGTACCTTTTGCCATGTTCATACCATTCAGAGCAGTACACTTTGTGTCCCACTGCAACAGCACAATGAAGTCTCTTTGGTGTTCCTCTCAGACACACCGACCAATATAACATGTCAGAAACCAACAAAGTTAAGAAAACATAATTAATAAGATCTGGTTCTGCAAAGGAAATGTGCGTGCTCCCACTTATATAGCCAGCGACACAAAGGTCACATAAAGCTTAGCCAATCGAAGCCGATGGGTTGGGTCGGCCAATCAGAGAATGCTGATGGGGACTCTACAGACCCGCCGACCCCCCTGATATGCCCATATTTGGGCATAATACTGATAACATCAGGGATCTCCAAATATGGTCACAAAAGGGACACAGACAGACAGTTACAATGGGTAGTCCGACAACGGTATAACGGATATTACCTAACAAGGTGGAATATGGATTTTCTTATTTGCATCGTTCCCTACTTGCATCGTTCCCGAGGAGGCCAATTTCTTCCACAGTTTTTATAGTTTTTATAGCATTTCATAATTACATTCATGGGCTGGATGTAATGTAATTTCATTCAGCTTTGAAGAGGTCCTCTGTATGTAAATTGATGATAATAGAGGTAACCTTGAACCTTTCTTTTTTTTCCTCTTCAGTTTCTGTTGGTAGTCATGACTGCCAGCTCCCACCTGATGTCATGTGGGAGTTCTGACAGCTCCAGATTGTACTGAACTAGAGGGTCGGGGCGCTGCGCGCCCCTCCCCCCTAGCCGCTGCGCGGTGCTTTGTGTTTGTTGGTCTCTATAATATATAAAGCCATAATAGGAGATGTTCCCAATGGAGCTATGCCCAAATATGGAGTGTGTTGTCTGACCTCACTTGGGTCTCGTTGGGCGGTGGTCGGCGATGACGCTAAGGAACAACATGGCCGACTGTAATGTTGTGAGTTTGTGTTGGCCGCAATTAATTATGCTGCGAGGGGGCAGATGTGTGCTGAGCAGTATGAAGTGGCCTACAGACTGCGCGTAGTAATTCTGCACGTTGTGGCGTGTCTTGTTAGTGACATTGATATGTTGTTTTTGTGTTTAGTCCCACACAGTGGCAGTTTTTTTGGGGGGGTTTTGGGTTTAGAAATGTACTGTGTGGGACTAAACACAAAAACAACATTGATATGTTGTTTTTGTGTTTAGTCCCACACAGTGGCAGTTTTTTTGGGGGGGTTTTGGGTTTAGAAATGTATATATAGATAGTGCTGGCATCTCGCCTCTGGAACAGTCCCTGAAACATCGGGCTTGAACCATCTGTGGGTGTCGACATCAAATGCATAAAGCACGTTGCAGTACCCCTGTTTGTCATTAACTGACCCACCCCAGATGTACACGATATCTTCTAACAGCACAGCTGTGTGCAGTGTGTGCTTGGAGGGTACTTCAGGGGTACGTTCTACTCTTCCAGTGGTGTCTGGAGGAAACGTCATCCAGCGTGAAGACGCTGTGTGTGCACCTCAATGTAATCCTCATACCATCCAAAGCAGTACACTTTGTGTCCCACTGCAACATTAGGAAGAAAGGTTCTCATTGGTGTTCCTCTCAGATGCACTGACCAACGGAACATGACAAATGTCACGCAAAGTTTCGTCAATCGGCCAAGTCGATTGGTAGGGTGGGCCAATATGGGAAGCCATTGGTGTGTGTTAGCCAATCAGGGAAGCTGATGCCTGTTGATCTCCCTATGGCAAGGGTAACCAATGGTCGACTGTGATCGACATATGGTGGTCGAGATCCAAAGCCGCCGCTGACTATCACGAATAGATTTGTCCGCCATGGCAAATTCTATCTACAGTGTTCTACCATGTTTATGATTATAATTACAGTCTTTGTTGATTAGAATTACAGTGTTATACCATGTTTATGATTATATATACACATATCCACACAATTCCACACAGGTCGTTGCTGTCGGGCAGAAACCTCTTATCTCCATATGCTAACTTTTTTGTGCTTTTTCCCGTAAATTAAGGCCCTACTTCATCGTACTAAAGCATCACACTAAAAAGCATCAAAAGTAGTAGAGCCGCAACGCGCCGCAACGTGGCGCGAAGCGTCGCATTTCGAGCTTGTGGATCTGCCAACTTTTTGCTACTTTTGAATTTGAACCTTGAAAACGAACAGTTTTGGACATAATGAGGTTTTTCCACCCAACAGAGGACGAGATGCTTTCCAACCCCTATTGCCGCCGCCGACGTCGCGTTGGCGTGTCGCAGGTGTGTGTGTGTGTGTGTGTGTGTGTGTGTGTGTGTGTGTGTGTGTGTGTGTGTGTGTGTGTGTGTGTGTGTGTGTGTGTGTGTGTGTGACTCTACCTTTTGGTGTTGTTGGTGATGACGTGTGAAGGGCGAGGTTTGGTCAGACGGAGGCAGATGGGGTTGCTGGTCCCTAAAGCCTGCGTTACTAATGAAACTCTAACGATATGTGATGTTGAAATGTCTGTCCTCCCCGAGCTCTTTTCTCACCACATGTTTGGGAACCAGACGCCCTGACCTCTGGCTTTCACAGATGCTACACTTCCAGATGACATGAGGTGACCTGTTGCTTTGTTGACTCACCGCACGCACACGGTGACATGATTTTATAATGAGAAAGCTTTATGATGTGTGGTCTGGGGGTAGAACCATGGGTCTGTAAAACAAAACAAAAAAAGCGTCTATTTTTCTTCTTCTTTCTGAAGGACGACTTCACCCATTTTCAACCTACCCACTGAGCATTTTTCGGGCTATTAGACATCTAGAATACGTCTAAACGGCTTGGCTAAAACCGTCAAAAAAGTGAATTTTTTTTCAACAGCTAGGCTTAGCCTAGAGGTTGAAACCACGTCATTTCAAGCGGCTATATATAGACATCTATATATAGACGCTTAAAAAACAGCTAATTAATGTCTAGGCTAAGCCTAGCCGTTGAACAAAAATGTTTTAGACCAGTTATAACACGGACGTCTAATAGCCGACTATGGCTCATGGGTATTTTTTATATAATTGGTCCTCATGATAAAATGCTACAATTTTTTTTCTACGCAGTCAGTGTCTCATGTGGACACCAGTGACATCATCGTTTGGCAGTTTGTTTTTAGCATGCTAACTTTTGAGGATGTGACTATGCAACTTTTCTTTTTCAATTCATAAAATGTTAGAATTAGAGTATGTTAACAAAATATAACGTATACCATTATTGGGGTGGTTGTATTTTGCTGTGGTGTAAAGTAATTAAGTATGTGTACTCAAGTACTGTACTTAAGTACAATTTTGAGGTATTTTTTACTTTACTGGAGTATTTCCAATTTTCAGTACTTTTACTTCTACTCCACCACATCTCAGACGCAAATATTGTAGATTTTGGTTATTATTACAAAACCACTTCAGCCCTATATACATTTTGGCCATTTGAAAATAGCCGATCTACCAGCTCACAATGCGTCGCAATTGTGAGTTTCTGGCTTCCCCCTCCGCTCGCCTCTTTGTTGCATCTTGTATGGGTGTATAGGAGTAAAAGTATTTAGTTCTGGTTCCTCAGTCACTTCTATGTTTTTATAGGTGTTTCTGAAGGCTTTGTATAACGTCTACAAGCAAGCACATCAGTGCATGCAGTGCAGGTGGTTTCAGAGAGTTACAGTACTTCTCTGAAACAAGAGTTACAAGGTCCTATAAATTCATTGTGAAAACATTACAGCAATGAATTGATATCAAAATTAAGAAATGTACTTCTACTTTTACTTTTACTTCTATTTAAAGTTTTTTTCAACAATGACCTGGCATCTGTCTACATAACATGCTATCTAACTTACATTTTAGCCGTTGCATAATCCTGCAAGGTCGTCAAGGCTAGGACAAGTGCTACGGGCTGTCACACATGTTATAGACACGTGTTTTCTTCTCGGTTACATACGGTTACATACAAACATTTTGTTTTTTGTACCAAAATACCAATCTTACACAGATAGTAACAGTAACAGTTAAAAAACTGAAAAAAGTTGTAGGCGGCCAAGGTACTTATGTACAACTCAGGCATACTGCAGTGTTATTATGGCAAGCTAATCTTAATATGGCACCGATGTTGATGTATGGCCAGTGGCCCCAGTGGTTCTGTGTATTTATTGATGTCTATAATAATAATAATTAAGCTTTATGTATATAGCACCTTTCGAAACAAAGTTACAAAGTGCTTCACAGAGATAAAATACACCATTCAGTAGAAGAGCACAAAAATAGAAATACAAATTATGAAAACATTAAAAGCAAAGAGAGGAAAAAAAAGAAGAAATTATGCAGCAGTACAGTAGGACACAATGGGTAAAAGCATTTAGGGAATAAAAGCTAGGGCTCGATCACCTTTTGTTTTATTATGGGAGAATGGGATTTCGCGTAGAGCTTTGTCTGAGGACCTCACATTGCGCTCTGGTTTACATGGCTCGAGTAGGTCGGAGATGTATGAAGGGGCCAGACCAGAGATGGCCTTAAAGGTAATTAATACAATTTTAAAATCAATTCTTAAAGTGATTGGGAGCCAATCACTAGAATGCTAGAATTGGTGAAATATGATCATACTTTCTAGTGCCGGTCAGGACCCGGGCGGCAGCATTCTGAACTTCATGTGGGCTAGTGTGTTCTGGAGGGTTGAAAGGGATCTGGTTGAAAGAGGAAAAGGAGGCCATGGGGAAGCTTGTGGCTGCATCTGGTTCTCGGAGGGGGGGCAGAGGAGACTGTGAGGTGACCAGCTGGGATCTAATTAGATCTATTTTGTTTGAAAAAAAAAATAGTAAAAACTCCTCACACCTCTCAGGGGAAGCAAGCAAATTGGGGTTGGGGTGGGGCCGACGGCGTGCTCAATTGTTCTAAAGAGAGTTCTGGAGTTTTGATAGTTCTTGGCAATGAGATTGGAGAAGTCATTTGCGCTGGCATCTTTAAGTTATTGTAAAGAGTTATTGTAAGATTTCATGAGATCTTTCATGATTTCGTAGAACACATGTCATTTTGTGGCTTTCCATTTCCGAACAGATTTTCTAAGTTCTCTTGAGTCCTGCAATAGTCAGAGCTAAACTAAATATGACAATGTCTTAGTCATAGGTAATAGGCCTACAGCCTATATTAATAAAAAAGTACACACACATTCATTGTTTATGAATGTTATGTTCTGGTGCATTGACAATGTGTTGATAATGACAATGTGTTGACTTTTTTTACCGATGTTATACCGATATTGTCCAACTCCTAATTTCCAATACCGATATCAACCGATACCGATATATGCAGGCTTTTTCACCAAAAGTCAACTAATTGTCAGGTAACATCATATTATCTAATAAAATTAAATAGCTATAATATCAATATAATATCTAATAAATCTAATATAATACAGTGATGTTGTTTAGGTTTTCAATAAAGTGAGTCCCAGGACTCAATGGTGGTCATTTGAATGAGTCCCACTAATCTTAGATTAGATGTCGGCCTATTTGACAGTGGAAAAGCATAATTGCTTTGATGCCTATAACATTAACAAGCGTCAACGAGCATCAGCTGGACACAGACACACCTGCCCTCTGCAATGCTCTAATTTGAAAGTGACTGGAGTCTGTCTCATTTCTCTCCAAAAGCCCTTGGCCTTGAATATGATGGAATATGATTATGGATTACTGTGATTATGGTAAGCTCACATTTCATATGACACACACCACACAGTAAGAACTCCTCTAACTTATTAACACATGGGGAAAAGTTATGTTAGTTATGGGATGTCCGCCCTAGCATTAATCAAGTAGACCATCCCACCCATGACCCAAAATTCCATTACAAAACAAAATGCCAGACGCCATGTAGAGGATTAATCTACGAAAAAACATGAAAAGAAATATGAAATATGGAAATACAAGGTTTCTGCCAGACAGCAACGATAGGCAACTTGTTGTTAAAAAAGCACTTGGGTCTCCTGCATAATTGGATCACAACCTGGACACTCAGGTTTTTAAATTATAATTTGCTGTAGTATAGACTTTAATATGCTACGTGAAAGGAAATGACAAGCAAAGTTGTTAGGATAGAAATGAACTGATATCTCCCAGCTGTCGAGGGAATATGTGTGTGTGTGTGTGTGTGTGTGTGTGTGTGTGTGTGTGTGTGTGTGTGTGTGTGTGTGTGTGTGTGTGTGTGTGTGCACGCGCACGCGTGTGTGTGTGCGTGCGTGCGTGCGTGTGTCTGTGCGTGTGCACGTGCATGCGTTTTCCCAGGCTGGTTTGAGATCACTTCAGTGCCAGACAGTGAAAACCACCATTTGCTGTTATGTCTAATTACAGGCTGCTAATTAGAATGATACAAGCCTAGAATACTGTAAGTCATTCATTTAATGATAAAAACTAAAAAGGAACGAGTCACTAATTTGATATGAATAATAAAGGTAAGATATACATTCTCTGTAATACTGTTATAAAATCATGTCACTTGATCACCTCAATAGCTCAATCTGATCAGCTGGTCCATCAGATAGATGGACCAGCTGGCGTGACGCGAACAGCGACTCCCAACCTTTGGGCCAGGGCCCACTGAACCACTTAAACCAGTGGTTTTCAACCTTTTTCATGCCAAGGACCCCTAAATTGATATACATTTGGCCGCGGACCCCCAGAAGCAAAGATATCAGTTCATTTTCGCTTTAAAAAATATATAAATATTCAAAGATATGCACACTTTTTCAAGGTTTTTCAAAAATAGCAGATCTACAAGCTCATAGCGCGGCACTCGGTGCCGCGCTATGAGCTTGTATATCTGCTATTTTTGAATAGCCAAAGCTAAGTGGTTAAAAATGATTGTGACGCTATTAACTAATTTCTCTGGGGACCCCCTGGTACTCCCTCAAGGACCACTGGTGGTCCCCGGACCATTGGTTGAAAACCACTGACTTAGACCACTTAAACCATTATTTTATACTTTATACTTTTATACTCCGCACCGAGTGAAAAATCTTGAAAATGTGTGCAAATCCTTTAATTATATATATTTTTTAAAACGAACATTTGTAACTGAAATCTTTACTCCGGACATGAAAAAGTTTGAGAACCACTGATATTATAGCAACATACGTTTTAAAAAAAACTGTTAGGGCGCGCTCCCACCAAAACAGTTTTTTGCAGCCAGCGGATTCTAAAAAACGGGAGTGACCCCCCTGTCAGAAGATATTTTGTAGAATCCCCAGAAGCAAAGATCTGAGTTACCAATGTTCTCTTTAAAAAATATACATATAATTATATTCAAAGATTTGCACACATTTTCACAATGTTTCAAAAATAGCCGATCCACAAGCTGAAGCGTTTACTTTTACTTCTACTCCACTACATCTCAGAGGCAAATATTATACTTTTACTCCACTACAATTATTTGAAAACTTTAGTTACTAGTTAATTTGCAGATTTAAATTATTATTACAAAACAAAACACATTAACCTCTTCAGCCCTATAAACATTTCGGCCATTTGAAAATAGTCGACGCATTGTGAGCTTGTAGATCTGCTATTTTCAAAAGGTTTTTATACATTGAAATGGGACATTCTGCACAATGCGTGCTTTATACTTTTGGTACTTTTAGTATATTTAATTACCAATAGTTTTTACTCAGGTACATTTTTAATTCAACTTTTACTTTTACTGTATTTCTACATTGCAGTATTGCTACTTTTACTTAAGTAAAACATGCAAGTACTTTTCCCACCACTGCCAACAACGATAATAATTAATCAGGTGTGTTCGTCCAGACATTATCTGCGTTGTCGTCTCAAAGCACTGATTTAAACCTCTTGGAACCTCCTTCATTCAATCACGGGGGGACATCAAGGTGACACCCAACAACCTAAACGATTTGGCCGACAAGCCATGGAGGGAGAACGGCCTACTCTACAGTATTATGTGATTGTCTGGCTGGCCAATAAAGCTGACCCATATCTATCTGCTGCCAATTCACTGAATGAACAGCGGCAGGTAGTGATGTAGGGTACCTTGCTCTGTGATGTTGGCTGATCAACCTTTTTTTTTTTTTTAAGTTGGACGCCTGACAAGAGTTTTCAACAGTGGTGGAAGAAGCACTCAGATTATTTTACTAAAAGGACCACTTCACCCATTTTCAACCTATCTTCGTATAATAGGCTCTATGCACAGCAGCCATATTGTCGCTTCCTTCACAGGTGTTACCAATGATACTAATGAAGGCTCTGTTCCATTTAGTGTAGCACAGTGGTTTCCACGACCCCCATAACTCTGAGAGTGTACAAATGGAACCAAATGGACCCTTACGGGTCCATTTGGTTCCATTTGTACACTCTCAGAGTTACACACCCGTAAGGAGCCATTCGGAAGCCCATGAGGGTCCCTGGACCCCAACTGTAGACCCACTGGTGTAACAGAGTGTTTCCAGTGAGCCAACATGCACAACATCAGCACCCTGACTCTGTTTGACCAGAATGGAACAGAGCCTTCATTAGTATCATTGGTAACACCTGTGAATGTCTTCATAATATGGCTGCTGTGAATAGAGCCTATTGGTCCTGACTGGTCTCTGGTGATAAAATGATACCATTTTGTCTACTCAGTGTGTGTCTCAGAGGAGGGCTGTGGACAGTTCAGAAACCCGGTTACTTCTGATGCAGGCCTTTTTTCTTTTTTTCATTCTTTTTTTTTTTTTTTTTTTTTGAATTAAAAAGGTCTTAAAAGTGTATATGTACAGTATATACTGTATATATATATATATATGGGAAGAGACACTTGACTGTATTACCTTGTTAAACATAGTCATGAATACTATATGCTTCCAGTCGCTAGTTTAAAGTCTTCTTTAAATCACCATGATTTTGAAATCGATGATAGATGATATGCTGTAGGAGGGGCGTGGCACCCTGTGATAACTTTGATTGACAAGCTACACAACCAATAGCATTAACCCCCCCCCCCCGCTCTGGTCCCAACCAATAGCATTAATTTCCGAGAGATTTGAAATCGCTGAAAAATAGGCTTCATTTACGGTCTGATGTCCATATTTGTTCACGGTCTACTGTTGAGAACCACTGTGACCACACTGGTCACCTGCAGCTAGAAGCAAGGGTCAGGAGATGTGGTTGTATAAGAGCCCATAGTGCTGCAGGAGCTCGTTGTG
The DNA here is from genome assembly GCF_963454915.1 of Gymnoscopelus microlampas. NCBI lineage: Eukaryota > Metazoa > Chordata > Actinopteri > Myctophiformes > Myctophidae > Gymnoscopelus > Gymnoscopelus microlampas. The sequence continues at coordinate 6,501,668 of NC_139962.1, forward strand.
CGTGACATGGGCTGCTCTTAAAATAACACCATGCCACACCACACCGCCTGCAGATACTGACGCCTACGAGGGACACAGAGGTCACCAGGATTTCTCATTGTTTTATCACGGCCACGTTATTGTGAAATGTGTTGTTTTTTTTACCTTGAAGCTATAGGCCAGGGCTTTGGCCGATTATGGATTAACTCAAATATCACTATAGGTTTGGACCAAATGTCGTATTTTAACCCATTAAAACCCGGGAAAGCATCATTTTTAAATTGTAGCATTGGCTATTCAAAAATAGCAGATCTACAAGCTCATACTTGTAGATCTGGTGAACCGAACCATAGTATGAGGCCCCTGGCTCAGTGTCACTAACCTCAAGCCGGTTGTCTGCCTGCCCCCCCCCCCCCCCCCAAATCAACTGATTATGAACCAGGGACCACCACCCTGACTGAAAATCAACCTGGGGACCACTTGTGTTGTGTTGGGAGTGGGGGTATGGGCGTGGTGTGGGGGAAAAAGCTTGACATTAAATAATGACTGTTAAGGGCTTAATTCACTTTGTTAATTTGAGATGAATTATTACTATTACTTTTATTATTTACTGAGATATGCCTAGTGGTCCAGAGCTAAAAAAAAAAAGACTGAGAACCACCTCTATTCCTTTCCCATGGTTGCCCTTATTCTGTTCTCTCAACCTTCCTTATTAAACTCATGTTAACTGATTCATTGCAACTGTATGAGCAAGCAGAGACATGCGATTGATTATGGGCACATTTCCTAATAATGGTGACTCAACGTCTCAACCAGACAATCCGCTACAGTTTCCCTTGAGATTCTAACTCCGATTTCTGGGGAAGTTCTTGACATCCGACTTCCCAGTAACTGATAACATTGCTGCGTCAACTGATAACATTGATGCGTCATCATACATCATACTGTTTCTCAACTAGTGGACGATAAAATAAAATAAAATACAAATCTTCACTTTCCTACATTACTAAATGCATGGTCAGGGACCACATGTAATACCTTCACGGGCCACCTAGTGGTCCACGGACCACCAGTTGAAAACCCATGACTTTAGATACATACACAACCTGCCAAAGCTTTGTCAATGTAAATGTGTGGATTCATGGTCTTGCGCATCTTTCTTGCGAATCCACGCATTTGCATTGACAAAGCATTGGCAGATTCCGCCCCAGAGGTAAAATAAAAGTGCGGTGTGACCATGCCCTTACAGAGTAAAAGTCCGGAATTCAAAATTTACTTGAGGTAAAGTACAAAAGTATTGGTATCAAAATGTACTTAAAGTATAAAAGTAGAAAGTACTCATTATGTGCAATGTCCCATTTCACAAATTTTCAAATGTATAAAAATCATTTGAAAATAGCAGATCTACAAGCTCACAATGCGTCACATCGCGATACATTGTGAGCTTGTAGATTTGCTATTTTCAAATGGCCCACATATATATATAGGGCTGAAGTGGTTAATGTATGTTTTGTGATAATAATAAAAATCTACAAAGTAGCTAGTGACTAAAGTTTTTAAATAATTGGAAATGAAAATTGGAAATACTCCCTTAAAGTAAAAGGACCTCAACATTTTAGTACAGTACATGAGTAAATGTATTTAGTTACTTTACACCACTGCAATTCTGCTTCTGTAGAACAGGACGTGAAGCGTTTGCGGTTAGAGAAGGACGCATAGAGCTGAACTATTAGGCCCTTACAAGAGCGTATGTTGCCGAAAAGGATGCACAAAAATAGCTACATCTATAAGGTCCTCTGCCAGGCGCAAAGGCAACTCACGCAGTCCCACGTGACTTCTGAGACACTGTGTACGTGACTGAACAGCACATGCACTAATCATGCACAGATTGCACACACTGGGCCAACAGTTACAGGACATGAGGTCATTAGACAGAGTGACAGAATAGGCTCTATGCACAGCAGCCATATGATGAAGACATTCACAGGTGTTACCAATGATACCAATGAAGGCTCTGTTCCATTCTGGTCAAACAGAGTCAGGGTGCTGATGTTGTGCATGTTGGCTCACTGGAAACACTCTGCTACACCAGTGGGTCTAAAGTTGGGGTCCAGGGACCCCTCAAGGGCTTCCAAATGACCCCTTACTGGTGTGTAACTCTGAGAGTGTACAAATGGAACCAAATGGACCCACAAGGGTCCATTTGGTTTCATTTGTACACTCTCAGAGTTATGGGGGTTGTGGAAAGTAGACTCGGAACAGAGCCTTCATTAGTATCATTGGTAACACCTGTGGAGGAAGTGATAATATGGCTGCTGTGCATAGAGCCTATTACAGTTGAATCTATCTCACTGTCAAGATTCTGAATTCTTAAAGGGATAGTTCACCCCCAAAATGACTTTTTTTGACAGGCAGCAGTTCCGGCATAGGAGACACAATTAAAGAGTCTCCTTTGTGTGTCCTACCGGAATCGCTGCCTTCCGGTCCGCTGGTCATCAACTTATTGGCTTAGGAATGCGACAAAAACAAAAAATATATATCCATGAATTCAAGTGTCCATGGGGTGACTAATTGATAGAAACAAAGTCATTTTGGGGGTGAACTATCCCTTTAACTCCTCCTGAGTCCCCATCCCCATCTTCACACCATTCCAGTGACTCTGAGTATGAACTCCTTTTCAGCAGTTTGCACAAATATTGGTAATTTGTAAATACCAATCATTTATTTATTTCACTGATATTGATACAAATTCATTATTAACCCTTGAATCAAATACAGTATTTCAGTGGACATTGTTTTATTTGATGGCCTTACTGTCCTGGCATTTGGCCTTTGTGCCCTCAACACATTTACAAGACCAAAGGCCAAGTGGCCTTGCCTCTAAAAAGATGAAATGCTTGCCATGCATTATTAGCCAGACTATTAAAGGCTTTACATTTGTTTCCACTAGAGTGGCTTGGTCTCTTCCCCTTTTTGCATCAATTGTGTCACCCATTTGTACCAAAGAGCAACTTGCTGGGGAGCACACACCAAACAGCTGTGCTCCTTTCTCTTTTTTTTCCTACAAAAGATTACAATAATTTCCAGGCCCTGCCATTTATTTAGAAAAATCATGATTTGTTTGGCAAATCTTTGAATATATATATATATATATATATATATTTTAAAAGCGAACATTTGTAACTCCAATCTTTGCTTCTGTACCGGTTGAGTCACCATTATTAGGAAATGTGCCCATAATCAATCGCATGTCTCTGCTTGCTCATACAGTTGCAATGAATCAGTTAACATGAGTTTAATAAGGAAGGTTAAGAGAACAGAATAAGGGCAACCATGGGAAAGGAATAGATCAGTGGTTCTCAGTCTTTTTTTAGCTCTGGACCACTAGCATATCTCAGTAAATAATAAAAGTAATAGTAATAATTCACCTCAAATTAACAAATTGAATTAAGCCCTTAACAGTCATTATTTAGCTTTTTCCCCACACCACGCCTGATAAAGTAGGTTTTTTCCCTATCAACCAAATATATAAATATCGATACAGGGCGAAACATCACATCGATATTCATATAAGTATTAGAACATTTTCATAAAAGGCGATAAAGAAAAACCAGACTCAGGACACAGGCAGCCATGGATGTAATGAAAGATCTTGTATTCAGACAGAGAGAGTGGAAGGTTACAGTATCACAGGTATGGTAGGCATCATCGGTCGTCGTCTCTCTCTGCCGTTAAACAGAGAAAGCCCTGGACTTTAACAGCGTCCAGTAACATAAACATATGACATCATTGAAGATACATCGAGCGTCCAGCCGTCAGAGGTGTTATCCTGCTATTGGTGGATAGTGATGATTACGTCGTCGTCAGATGAGGATGATGATGGTAGATGATGAAGATGATGAAGATGGTGTGACAGTTTATCTTTGAATAAACAGCGTCCACATGTCTCGAATAACACGTTGACCGGGTCTGACCTGTCACTGGTCAGTGATGACTTCAGTGGCGCTGAAGGAATTGTTAGCGCAGAGGAGAACATCGAGATACAGTGTTCTTAAAACAAAGATAACCACAGAGAGGCCTGTAACTGTTTGACCTCGCATAGACAGAGACAGGAGAAAATAGGAGACATGACAGAATTAGGCCAATATGAGCAGCTATTATATTAATTTGACATTTAAAGCAGGTATATGACACTAGACAAATTATGATCAATCAAAATGACTCTATCAACGCCCATACCCCCACTCCCAACAAAACACAAGTGGTCCCCAGGTTTATTCTCAGTCAGGGTGGTGGTCCCTGGTTCATAATCAGTTGATCTAAGTGATACTCATTTAAAAAAAACCTGGGGGGGGACCCCCAGACAACCGGCTTGAGGGCGGGGTTAGTGACACTGTGCCAGGGGCCTCATACTACAGTTCGCCTCCAGATCCCTAAGTCCGCCCCTGTTTTTTCAAACACTTTAAAAAAAAAAAAAAAAAAAAAACTTTCAAAAATGTTCAGTGTTACACAACATGCCATTGACTTTGCATACAAGCTCACAGCGTGGCACAAAGTGACGCTCTTGTGAGCTTGTATGTCTGCTATTTTTGAGAAGCACTGTTTTCTGTTTTAAACCACTGTTCTAAACCCTAAGAGTTTACTGATTTTTTTTTTGCTATATAGCTGAAATAAAAAAATACACCGTTTTTACAGAAACACCAGAAGACTAAAATACCAGGAAGACTTAAAAGAGAGTAAGAAAAAACAAACTTAAATATAGATTTTTTTTTTTTATGATTGCAGTGTCTACTTTTACCCAAGAAAGTGTGTACTGCAACATGTACACATTTATCTCAGTTCCTCTTTCCAGCAAACTCTCTTACTTTGCCTCAGTCCAAGAGTTGGTGCAGAGGTGAACGAAGTACTCGACCCCAGTAAAGTAAAAGTAGCTCAGTCAAAATGTTACTCAAATTAGAGTAAAAAACAGTAATTGCTTTTAAATATTCTTAAGTATTCAAAAGTACATGCTTTGAAAACTACTAGCGTAAGTGTGGCCAATTGTATTTTAGGGGGGAAAAAAACAAACAGCCAACCGTCATAGAAATGCACTCGAGTAAAAGTCAAATAATTGTCTTGGAAATGTAGCCTACTCAAGTAAGTAATAAGTATCAACAAAATCTAATACTCTGGTAAAGTACATGTCCTCAGAATTTGTACTTAAGTACAGTACTCAATTACATTTACTCCGTTACTGTCCACCACTGTGCAGAAGTGCAGGTTTCATTTATTGTATTCAGTTTCTACTGTAGACAAACTATTGCATCAGAACATTTCAAACATTCTAATAGCGTGCAGAATAAAATGCCAAATTACTTTGTGTGTGTGTGCCAAGTAACAACATTGTAGCTATGGGCAAGGCCTATATGTATCTATGCGTTCATGTATTTGTCAACAGCACAGATGAGGTAGTGCTGAATAAAGGGAAGGGGTGGTGCTGAATGTGGTTTGTCACTTTGTGACAAAAAACACAAGTAATTCGAAAACACTTCTCCAGGAAAGAAAAAGACAGAAGTAACTGAAATAGTAACGGAAACTGAAATGTGTACCATACATGAAACTGGAGGAAGTGCTGTCATCTGTATTTTAGGTATGTATTTTGTCTCCATAGCAACAGCACAGTGATGGGGGAAGATATTGGAACATGGTATGTACAGTTGAACAAAAAAGGGTCTTCAAAGAAGTACTGCTTGATTCCAAAAGGTGTGGGACTGCAGAAAATAATTCCAAGGCACTCCGTCTTTGGTGAAAAAATATAGGATTTATTTTGAGCAAGGCAGCACATTATGACCAACGCGTATCGACCTAGAAGGTCTTCATCAGGGTCTGTCCACGTACAGGAATAGAAGGAATACAAATTCAAAGTGCTTTACACAGATCATTCAAGCATTAGGATACAATAAAACAAAAAGATTTAAAAATAACAAATACAATTACAGTACAGAAGAGATTTAAAAAAAAAAAAAAAAAACTCAATGACAGGCAGCAGCGAACAAAAATGTTTCCAAACATTCACAAAAAGAAGAAAATATTGTTAAAAAATAGCATATCTTCAAGCTCGCAGCGAGGCACACACTGTGAGCTTGTAGATCTGCTATTTTTTGAATAGCCAACAATTAGCCGACATATAAATGGATAAAGCGGACTCCTCTTTGAAGAACCATAATAAGGGTAATAATAATAATAATATAATTTAAGAATAATATTATTAAATTATAATAATTGCTGAGAAATGTAAAAACATAAATATACAAAAATACATTCTCTCTTGACTTGTAATTACAGACAACTAAATGTGATGCCTTTATTTCTTTGAAGTAAAAAAAAAAAAGAGAGAGAAAACAACAACACCAAAACAGGCAAGCATTCAACAACTCATTATGTTCTCACCATACTGCAACAGCTAAAATAAACACAGGGCAGGCAGATGTTGTTTTATATAACTATGAATATTGAGATTAAACTTCTCTCTAAAGTGGGGGTCTTCAAAGTTTTTCAGGCCAAGGACCCCCTTTTTTCATGGGGTGACTAATCACTAGAAAAAAAGTATTTTTGTTGGTTGAACTATCCCTTTAAACCCTGAATACTTTGTAAACCTGACCTTTGGCTCAGTACTTGGTCTGCTCTTCCCCCCCCCTCTACACCAAACCTCTTCGCCGAAAATAGCACAGCTTGTGGATCTGCTATCACACAAAACATTTGGCGCCCACCCCGGCAGTACCCTAGGGGTCCCGGACCCCCTGTTGAAGACCCTTGCTCTAAAGCTCAGACATGAGAAGTACTGTAAGCCTGAGACATAGATGTCGATTTGCTTCCGGAGGTCTTCTCATCCACGAAAGCATCCACGATGTTTGGAACAAACGAGCTCAAAAATTTCCGCTTGACGTCTTTGCCCATGAACGCGTAGAGGAACGGGTTAATGCAACTGTTGGCGCTCGCGAGAATCACCGCTATCGTCGTTCCGGTCGTAATAAACGTGTCATGACTGAGTTCAATCTCTAGCAAAACAAAGACGTGGTACGGAAGCCAGGAGATGACAAACGTGACCACCAGCGCGGTCATGATTTTGAAGGGCTTGGTGGACTTGGCCAACTTGTTGTTCCGTAGCTTTATGACAATGACGGTATAACATCCGGTGATGATGACCAGTGGAGAAACAAAGCCTAGCACAAAGCGAAAGACGGGGAGAATTGTGGAGGTATTGGAATATAGCAAATGAAAATTGTTGTAGCACTGAGGTAGCGTGTGGTTGTCGTTTGCCACGTCACGCACCACGAAGGAGGGAACGCTCAGCAGCATAGAAACGAGCCAGGCCACGCCGACCGCGCCCGCCGCCTTCCTCAGCGTGCGGTTGTTCTGGGCCCAGACGGCAAACACCACGGCCACACATCGGTCAGCGCTGATGACCGCCATCAGGAAGATGCTGCTGAACATGTTGAGGAACAAAACTGAGGAAATGAACTTGCACATGAATTTTCCAAAGATCCAGGATCCCCTGGCCGTCAGGCTGATGTTGAACGGGAGCGTGGCGCAGTAGATGAAGTCGGAGAGGGCCAGGCTAAGGTACCACGTGGTGTTGACTGTCTTCTTGGGCATCTTGAAGGCGACGACCCAGATGACCACACCGTTGCCCAACACCCCGAGTAGGAAGATGATAGAGTAGAGCACCACCAGGATGACACAAGATGCTTGGGTAATGCACGAGTGCGGAGCTATGCTACCTCCAGGGATATATGGAGGTGGGTCACTGTAGTCATAGTTAAGTTCATCGCCATTGTGATCTGCCTTAGGTACCAGAGTTGTTGCCATAGATGTCATGATAGGTAATGGTGATGGCATAGATGTCATGGTAGGTAATGATGATGGCACAGATATAATGGTAGGTAATGGTGATGGCACTGATGGAATGGCACACTCCTGTAGAAAAAAAGAAATACATTGATATGTTCAAGTTTTTGAATCAGTTGCACATATTTGGGCTGCAGAAACTAAAGACCTTTACCCTATCGACAGTATAGTTTACCATGTTAGATTTAACTTTGATGGAATAAACCAGGGCAGCAATTGCATGGAGGCCACGAAGGCCATGGCCCCCTCTGTGCAAACCAAAAGGGCCAAACCAAAAGGGCTGTTTTGCGGCCACTTAAAAATCCATAGTATGGTGAACAAAAAAAGTGAAATTGAAAACCTGCTTGTAAATTCAAACATTCACTGTTTGGGACTGACGGAAAGTTGATTGAATCAATCATCCTCAGATGCTCTAGTAAGCATGTCCGGGTACAATGTCTTCAGAAGGGACAGAATTACAACAGGGAAGGGTGGGGGGCCTGCTTTATGGAAAAAGCAGCTTGGAGTGTAGTCAGATTATATGGCCTAATGAGATCAAGGCAGAGTGTGTCGGTGTGGAAATCACACTCTCCGCCGAGATGTCTTTTACCCTAATTTGTTTATACCGCGAACCATCAGCCAAGGTAGAAGTCTATGAGCAACTACAATCTATTCTGACAGCCTGTGACTTTAACAAAGAGGTTATTTTGATAGGTGACATAAATGTTAATTGGAATGACAAGAAGCTTAGGAAAAATCTTAAACAAATAACATATTACTACAATCTCACTCAAATGATAGAGCAGCCTACGAGGATCACTAGCCACTCAGCAACTAGAATTGATTTTCTATTTTCCAACAAAGTGGAAAGAATCACCAAAACATATAATTTCTTGACAGGTTTGTCGGACCATAATATAATATTTTTCGCCAGAAAACTCTCAAAACAACGGTTCAGCAAACTGCCTGTTCATTGAAAAAATGGTGTGTTTTGAACAAAGCTCCCTGTGCAATGGCGGTGTTCCTGGACTTCAGTCACCAAGTTCTCCTGTCCAAATTAACACATTATTTTTCTTCTTTTAGTTCCTATCTATCTACCAGAAAACAGTGTGTAAGTGTCAACAGTGTTAAATCTCCCTACCACACCTGTTCGGTCGGTGTCCCCCAGGGCTCAATACTAGGTCCAATTATGTTCTCACTGTACATAAATGACCTACCTGAAGTATGTAATAATCTACATGTTCTTCCTGACAGTTGGTGCTGCCAGATCGTATCTTCACTGTATGATCCTATCACACATGTTTTACAAACTGGTCTTGCACAGGTGTGACGATTCCTTAAACCCATAAAACAGCTCTACAAGAGTGCGCTCAAAGTTTTTGACAGGAAGCCTCACTCATATCATCATAACATCATCCGGAGGCTCAATTTTTTTTTAGCTTTGATAACTTTAAAGTTTTCAAACAGGTTGGGATCATATACAGTACAAGACCCTACATGGTCTGCCTACATGGTCTGCGTATAAGGGATTGTGCTACATTTACATATTTTAAATTCAATTTGAAAAGATGGTTGCTTGGAAACCAAAGCTGCAACCATTTGTGATCTTGTTTTAGGTTTATTTTTATGCTGTGTTCCCTATGTAATGTTATGTAAATGTATTCCACTGTTTGTCCGTCTGTCTGTTTTCTGATTTTATGTTTTTTTGTGAGGACTGCGGATGAAAACTTACATCTTTGCTAAATCCGGTGTATTTACGTCCATGTGACGTCCATTAATATGCATTGTCCTGTCCAAATAAATAAAGTAAAAGAGAGCCGTTGCCCCTCAGTTTGGCCTTTCTGCCCTTCAAAAACTTCTATGCCCTGATATCAAGGGCCCAGATTCCTGCTTTGAAATTGAGTCTATATAGGAAGTGACAGTTCATAATGAATGACCTGTATACATACATATACTTTTATACAGTCTATGCCTGATATGAGGCCACAGTGGCCTTGATGCCCCGTCCATGCTGCCCCGAGGCCACAGTGGCCTTGATGCCCCGCCCATGCTGCCCTGAGGCCACAGTGGCCTTAATGCCCCGTCCATGCTGCCCCGAGGCCACAGTGGCCTTGATGCCCCGTCCATGCTGCCCCGAGGCCACAGTGGCCTTGATGCCCCGTCCATGCTGCCCTGAGGCCACAGTGGCCTTGATGCCCCGCCCATGCTGCCCCGAGGCCACAGTGGCCTTGATGCTGCCCCCATACAGCTGATTTCACTGTGTTCTCCTTTGTCTCTTTCCTGTACTCTTAACAGACCACAGCACATCCTGCTTCTCTTGAACAGGACGTGAAGCGTTTGTGGTCAGAGGAGGGCGCATACAACTGAACAGTGGTGTAAAGTAACTAAGTACATTTACTCAAGTACTGTACCTATGTGCAATTTTTTTTCCCCAAAACATTATTTCTACTCCACTTCATCTCAGAGGCAAATAGTATACTTTTACTCCACTACAATTATTTGAAAACTTAAGTTACTAGTTACTTTGTAGATTTTAATTATTATTACTTGAGGTTTGGGCCTCACATCTAGATCTCTCCTTGTTTTTACTTGAATTCCAGACTTTTACTTGCAACAGAGAATTTCTACATTGCAGTGACTTCTGAGACAAACCGCGTACATGACAAACAATGAACATAGTGTAGCGACCCCCCACAAAAGACTCGGCCGTAACTCGCTCCTCCAAGGGAGCTAGCTCTCTTGACGTTGCTTGTCACCTGCCGGCCTGCCCGAGCTGGAGGCCGGAGTTCAGTGGTGTAAAAAGTACTCAAATTCTTTACTTAAGTAAAAGTACCAATACTGCAATATAGAAATACTCTGTTACAAGTAAGAGTCCAGAATTCAAAATTTACTTGAGTAAATGTACAAATGTATTGGCATCAAAATGTACTTAAAGTACCAAAAGTAAAAGTACAAAAATATTTGAAAATAGCAGATCTACAAGCTCACAAACGAGCTTGTAGATCTGCTATTTTCAAATAGCCTAGGTATAAAATAGGGCTGAAGTGGTTAATGTATTCATTATATCATCATTTATATCTGAAAAGTAACTAGTAACTAAAGTTTTCAAATAATTGTAGTGGAGTAAAAAGTACAATATTAGCCTCTGAGATGTAATGGAGTAGAAGTAAAAGTATTGTAAATTAGAAATACTCAAGTAAAGTACAGATACCTCAAAATTGTACTTAAGTACAATACTTAAGTACATGTACTTAGTTACTTTCCACCACTGCCTGCCGGCCTGCCCGAGCTGGTGGCCCGGAGTTCCATTCCAGCTCGGTGCGCGAAACGTTACAATACACTCGCATGCACTATCATACACAGTTACAGATTCTGGAGGCCCCCCCACTCCCCTTCTTTTTGTACATACTTTTTATTTTATTTTCTAATGCTTTTTTTGTATATATTTTTTTATTTTCTCATGCCTTTTTTGTACATAATGGTATATATTTTTTCCTCTGTATTCTTATGTTGATTTTTTAACTGTTTGGTTGCTACTATATATGTCTATGAAATTAATTCAAGGACCCCAACGGAAACAAGCCCGCAAGGACTTTTTTGGCAGGACCTTTTAGACAAAAGCATTATAAATGTAACTGTGTTGTTTTACATTCTTTTGCCTAATAAGAATTTCAATCAATCAATTCAATCAATCAATACACACGCTGTTGGGCCAACAGCTACAAGACGTACCCACTGATGTCAGGACAGCAGAGTCACTGCCCATCTTTCACCGCAGGCTGAAAAACCACCTCTTCAGGAGACACTACCCTTCCTCTTTGGCCTACTTGTTGTTAACTAGTTGTACGAACTCTTGTTGTATTGTTGTACTGTTTTATTGGATCTTGTTTAGTCGATACACTTATTTGTTTTAGCTCTTAACAGACGACGTCACACTGATAAGAACCAGTATGCGCGCAATGAAACCCATTCTGTCAGGTCTCGCTAGGACACGCCTCACTAGCCAACACACAAGAGGAGGTTGGGGTGTGCTGAAACCGGGTGCAGTACGTTAGTCCGACAGCGCATTCCTCCGACAGCGCAGCGCTCCGACGTTTCAATACTAAACCCGAACCAAACCCGCACCCTAACCCTAACCGCACGCGGATGCCACATAGTCGGAGAAAAGGTCTGTCGGATTATCGCATGCCTCCCGCTGAAACCAGCGTACCCCGAAACAACAGGTTGAGAATTAATTGCGTGAAACAATCACCTGTGCGTCCAGTCTCAATGTTGGTAAACAAATAATTGGTCTATAGTAACCATCTCTGACTCTGCATCTTAAATTAGCCTAATATGTTTTCTCATTTCCACCTCTGATTGTGTTGCAAACGAGACAAAGGATGCATCTGCGTGAATCTTTTAAATGATCCTTTTGAAACAAAACAAAAAAAGAAACCTTATTGAGGCTTAAGGGCGCGCTCCCACCGCACTTTTATTTTACCTCTGGGGCAGAATCTGCCAATGCATTGTCAATGCAAATGCGTGGATTCCTGGTCTTGCAGATTTTTTCCAAGAATCCACGCATTTGCATTGACAAAGCATTGGCAGGTTCTGCCCCAGAGGTAAAATAAAAGTGCGGTGGGAGCGCGCCCTAAAGGGATAGTTACCCCCATGGAGACTTGAATTCATGGATTTTTTATTTTTTTTTGTCGCATTCCTATAAGCCAATAATTTGACCAGCGGACCGGTAGGCAGTGGTTCTAGTAGGAGACGCAAAGGAGACTCTTTGTGTCTCCTACCGGAATCGCTGCCGGTCATCAAATAATTGGCTTAGAAATGCAAAAAAAAAAAAAAAAAAATATCAATGAATTCAAGTCTCCGTGGGGTGACT
>NC_139962.1:6516885-6664385 GCF_963454915.1 Gymnoscopelus microlampas
TTATTGTCTCCGCCAGGCCGAAAGGCATGGCGAGAGAATATGTTTTACCCCCCGTCCGTCCGTCCGCGCGTCCGTCCGCGTGTCTGTCCATCCGTCCGTCCGTGTGTCCATCTGTCTGTGAACAGCTAATCTCTCGCACCGTTGGCCTGGTCGCTGCGAAACTGCGCACACACACTCCCTGGATGCCAATTCAGAACCTCTGGCCCAAATTTTTCACATGGGCCTGTTATAGCGCCACCAGGAGGCCAATTTGTGCAAAACCCATTTTTGGGTATTACTCCTACAGATTTTATCCAAACATCACACAAATCGGTACACAGTATCTCTATAGTCATGTGATCAAGACGCATCTGTACGATATTTCATCGGCCGTATTAGTACTTTTTCCACCACTGGACAAATAGTAGGCCTATGCGTCTCACCTGACCGGCATAATATGGGTATCTATAAAGTAGTCTACACTTATTAATTAGGCTAATATCGTAAGATCATCTCATCATCACCTAAGAATGAGTTTTACTGTGCACAATTTTCTGCTCCATTAACTAACATCTATGTCATTTTAGATTTCTTTGGCTATTCAAAAACAGCAGATCTACAAGCTCATAGCGAGGCACCGAGTGCTGCGCTATGAGCTTACAGTAGATCTGCTATTTTTGAAAAATTGTCAAATGTTGTGCAAATCTTTGAATATAGATATTTTTAAAGCAAGCATTTGTAACTCAAATCTTTGCTTCTGGGGGTCCATGGAACAACATATTTTAAGATGGGGGTCCGCGGCCAAATACATATCATTTTAGGCGTCCTTGACATGAAAAAGTTTGAGAACCACATGTGTTTTAGATGGATTTAGAAGACATTTGTAGAATCTGCCTCAGGTCTTAATGGGTTAACGTCTCGCTCTTATTCTGTGATGGTTTCTGTCCTCATATGTAGCAGTTAATAACCGGATCCAAGTCCAACTTTGATCCGGTGGTCCAAATAATACATATAATACAAAATATTTCAAACGCTTTCAAGATTGTTTTTTAACAATGTGCAAAAATAGCAGATGTACGAGCTCGCAGTGCGGCTCATAGTTACGCGCTGTGAGCTTGTAAACCTGCCATTTTTGAGAACCACCGTTTCTGAAAAACTTATGTTGTTATTCTGAAATGCCCAGATGCTGTCCCGGCTTTAATGGATTAAGCATGATGAAACACAATGCTTGGGCGCTGGGAAGGGGAGCGTCTTTACCATAGAAATGCATGGCAGACAGGTGAAGGCAGCTCAAAAAAACACTTTCTGTGGACATGGCCCCTTACTTCACCACTACTCCGCCATCTTCTCTCACATGGAATGGAAGTGAATGAGAGACTGTCCGCATATGGAATCCAATAGGAATAGGATCCAAATGCAGGATGAGCAGGCAGGCAAGGTTAAAGTCAAAAGGTTTAATGATCAACAGGACATAACATAAACAAGAACTCAAACTAGTAGTACAGAAGGTGCACAGCCTACACACTACAGTGCACTGACACTAAAACGACAAACTGACATGAAACTAAAAACACAGGGGAGTCTAATTAGATACAGCACTAATAGGACACAGGCGAATCAACTGACAATCAACACATAGGCTGGGGCAATAAGACACAGGTGACTAGGGTTAAGTAATTAGGGTGGAGAGACAAGACAGGTAGTGGAAACAAGGGTAGACAGGAAGCACAAGAGCACTACTACAAAACAAGATATGGAAGAAACACCTGGGGAATTAAAGTACTGAAAGACCTAGACACAGAACATACTAAACACAGAGTTACAGAACTAAACAAGTAAGCGTAAATCAGTCAGACAAAGTAAATACCTAAACCAAACAGGAACATAAATGTCCAAGTTGATGAATACTTTGATTGTCAGTCTTTGATTGATTGAATATTTGCCAGACCCAGAGGGTCGGCCTACATGAGGCTTTGTCTGTCCCACTTTCGTCCCTCTTTTGTCCCTCTTTTCTCCATATATGGCATAAATGGGAAGACAGATACACAGACAGACAGATGGATCCCTCTTTTGTCCCTCATTCCCTCTTTTCTGTCCCTCTTTTCCTCTTTTCTGTCCCTCTTTTCCTCTGCACACACGTCATACGAAGTCCGGCCATTCAGATTTCAACCACTAGGGGTCTGGCAGTACCAGGTCTCCTGGTTCTAGTTTATTAGACAGAAATGTAAAAACAGCACGAGTACAGTCAAACACTTTGACTAAAAGGATAACACCAAAAACAGTCCTTGCGGTCTTGTTTCCATTGGGGTCCTAGGTATGTCAAAGTCCAAAGGTTGTGGTGCAGGCTTTGACAGAGATAAACATTTAGTTCGCATGTGTCACTGAACCCTTATCAACGGTCTCTGCCAATCAGCTTCCCTGATTGGCAGAGACGCCCACGAGTCTCTGAGCTCGAGTCCGATTCGAGTCTCGAGTCTTTGAGGGGCGAGTCCAAGTCGAGTCTCGATTCACATAAATGGCGACTCGAGTCACATCACTACCTGCCGCTGTTCATTCAGCGTATTGGCAGCAGATGGATATGGGTCAGCTTTATTGGCCAGCCAGACAATCACATAATACTGTAGAGTAGGCCGTTCTCCCTCCATGGCTTGTCGGCCAAATCATTTAGGTTGTTGGGTGTCACCTTGATGTCCCCCCGTGATTGAATGAGGAAGGTTCCAAGAGGTTTAAATCAGTGCTTTGAGACGGCAACGCAGATAATGTCTGGACGAACACACCTGATTCATTATTATCGTTGTTGGCAGTGGTGGGAAAAGTACTTGCATGTTTTACTTAAGTAAAAGTAGCAATACTGCAATGTAGAAATAAAGTAAAAGTTGAGTTAAAAATGTACCTGAGTAAAAACTATTGGTAATTAAATGTACTTAATGTACCAAAAGTATAAAGTACGCATTGTGCAGAACGTCCCATTTCAATGTATAAAAACTATTTTCAAATGGCCGAAATGCATATAGGGCTGAAGAGGTTAATGTGTTTTGTTTTGTAATAATAATTTAAATCTACAAATTAACTAGTAACTAAAGTTTTCAAATAATTGTAGTGGAGTAAAAGTATAATATTTGCCTCTGAGATGTAGTGGAGTAGAAGTAAAAGTAAACGCTTCAGCTTGTGGATCGGCTATTTTTGAAACATTGTGAAAATGTGTGCAAATCTTTGAATATATATGTATATTTTTTTAAAGAGAACATTGGTAAGGGCGCGCTCCCACCGCACTTTGACACACGGAATCTGCCAATGCTTTGTCAATGTAAATGCATGGATTCACGCAAGAGCGGATCTGTCCGCATGTCGCGCAGACCTTGCGTTTATCCGCTCTACACGGCTTGTCCATTCCTGCTGGAGGCAGGAGCTGAATTTCCCCTTCTGTCCAATCGGGTGAGTCGAAGGCGGACCGTCCCAAGACTCAGGAAGCACCATGGTGCTCAAGGCAGAAGGCGGTGCGGGCTACGGGGACGGTCTTGAAAGTGAGTGACAGATGCGTCACTCCCGTTTTTTAGAATCCACTGGCTGCAAAAAACTGTGGCCGCGCACAACCTGCGTTTAACAGCAGCCGACCATGTTTTGGTGGGAGCGCGCCCTAACTCAAATCTTTGCTTCTGGGGATTCTACAAAATGTCTTCTAAATCCTAAGGGCACGGCCCCACCACACTTTTATTTTACCTCTGGGGTGGAATCTACCAATGCTTTGTCAATGTAAATGCGTGGATTCTTGGAAAAAATGCGCAAGACCATGAATCCACGCATTTGCATTGACAAAGCATTGGCAGATTCCGCCCCAGAGGTAAAATAAAAGTGCGTTGGGACCGCACCCCAACAGTTTGTTTTTTAAACGTATGTTGCTATAATATCAGTGGTTCTCAAACTACAAATGTTTGTTTTAAAAAATATATAATTAAAAGATTTGCACACATTTTCAAGATTTTTCACTCGGTGCGGAGTATAAAAGTATAAAGTATAAAATAATGGTTTAAGTGGAAGTGGTTCAGTGGGCCCTGGCCCAAAGGTTGGGAGTCGCTGTTCGTGTCACGCCAGCTGGTCCATCTATCTGATGGACGGGGTGCTCCTTCCATTCCGACATCTCACCACTCCGACTAGTGGCTTCCGCGTGCGGTTAAGGTTAGGGTTAGGGTTAGGTATAGGGTTAGTCAACGTCGGAAAGGCGACATGTCGGAAAGGAGAAATGCACCCCTGATGGACCAGCTGATCAGATTGAGCTATTGAGGTGATCAAGTGACATGATTGTATAACAGTATTACAGAGAATGTATATCTTACCTTTATTATTCATATTAAATTAGTGACTCGTTCCTTTTTAGTTTTTATCATTAAATGAATGACTTACAGTATTCTAGGCTTGTATCATTCTAATTAGCAGCCTATAATTAGACATAACAGCAAATGGTGGTTTTCACTGTCTGGCACTGAAGTGATCTCAAACCAGCCTGGGAAAACGCATGCACGTGCACACGCACACGCACGCACGCACGCACACACGCGTGCGCGTGCACACACACACACTGCACACACACACACACACACACACACATATTCCCTCGACAGCTGGGAGATATCAGTTAATTTCTATCCTAACAACTTTGCTTGTCATTTCCTTTCACGTAGCATATTAAAGTCTATACTACAGCAAATTATAATTTAAAAACCTGAGTGTCCAGGTTGTGATCCAATTATGCAGGAGACCCAAGTGCTTTTTTAACAACAAGTTGCCTATCGTTGCTGCCTGGCAGAAACCTTGTATTTCCATATTTCATATTTCTTTTCATGCTTTTTCGTAGATTAATCCTCTACATGGCGTCTGGCATTTTGTTTTGTAATGGAATTTTGGGTCATGGGTGGGATGGTCTACTTGATTAATGCTAGGGCGGACATCCCATAACTAACATAACTTTTCCCCATGTTTTAATAAGTTAGAGGAGTTCTTACTGTGTGGTGTGTATGATATGAAATGTGAGCTTACCATAATCACAGTAATCCATAATGATATTCCATCATATTCAAGGCCAAGGGCTTTTGGAGAGAAATGAGACAGACTCCAGTCACTTTCAAATTAGAGCATTGCAGAGGGCAGGTGTGTCTGTGTCCAGCTGATGCTCGTTGACGCTCGTTAATGTTATAGGCATCAAAGCAATTATGCTTCTCCACTGTCAAATAGGCCGACATCTAATCTAAGATTAGTGGGACTCATTCAAATGACCACAATTGAGTCCTGGGACTCACTTTATTCAAAACCTAAACAACATCACTGTATTATATTAGATTTATTAGATATTATATTGATATTATAGCTATTTAATTTTATTAGATAATATGATGTTACCTGACAATTAGTTGACTTTTGGTGAAAAGGCCTGCATATATCGGTATCGGTTGATATCGGTATCGGAAATTAGGAGTTGGACAATATCGGTATAACATCGGTAAAAAAGTCAACACATTGTCATTATCAACACATTGTCAATGCACCAGAACATAACATTCATAAACAATTAAAGGAGACATCCGGGCATTTTAAGTGTTTTCTTTGATGTGTCGCTTATCACTCACCAACATTGAAAGGGTCGTTGAGTTATTCCCATAGAGTCCCCTTCGTCCCGTCCCAACCTGGCAACGTCCCAAACTGGTTATTTGGTTATGTTCTGCACCACTAGGCTATAAAGATATTGATTTAGTTTACTCGTTTTGAACCAATGCTGCTCTAATTTGACTTAAAAAGCCATATAAAAAATGACAGCTTTTAAATGTACTTTTACTTTTACTTGTACTTAAGTATTTTTAAAAGCATGTACTCTTGAATACTTAAGTACATTTAAAAGCAAGTCAGTCAGAACTTGCAAAGGTTCAGAGTTGCATTACGTGCGTGTGCGTGTGCGTGTGTGTGTGTGTGTGTGTGTGTGTGTGTGTGTGCGCGTGTGTGCGTGTGTGCGTGTGTGCGTGTACGTACTGTGTGTGTGTGTGTGTGTGTGTACGTACTGTGTGTGTGTGTGTGTGTGTGTGTGTGTGTGTGTGTGTGTGTGTGTGTGTGTGTGTGTGTGTGTGTGTGTGTGTGTGTGTGTGTGCGTGTGTGTGCGTGTACGTACTGTGTGTGTGTGTGTGTGTGTGTGTGTGTGTGTGTGTGTGTGTGTGTGTGTGTGTGTGTGTGTGTGTGTGTGTGTGTGTGTGTGTGTGTGTGTGTGTGTGTGTGTGCGTGCGTGTGCGTGTACTGGGTGTGTGTGTGTGTGTGTGTGTGTGTGTGTGTGTGTGTGTGTGTGTGTAATGTCTTTGCGGTTAGCTGCATGTGCATAATTTTTTATATGGTTGCTGTCATGCATAAACCTTGTATCTCCATGTTTCAAACACTACATCATCATACAAGAGTGTCTCACAAAAGTATTGAAATTAGCAGATCTTGCAAGCTCACAAAGCGTGTGGATCGGCTATTTTTCACAATTTTAAAATGCTTTTATTTTCATTTTTTTAATGACAGTTTTGGACATACAAGGTTTCCACCAGACAGCAACGATATTCAAGTAGTCTATTATAATTCCCTTATAGTATAGAGGACGTAACTAGTGACTGAAGTTTTCAAATAATTGTAGTGCATTAAAAGTACAATATTTGCCTCTGAGATGTAGTGGAGTAGAAGTAAAAGTATAGACAATTGGAAATACTCCAGTAAAAGTACCAAAAAATTGTGCTTAAGGAGTAAATGTACTTAGTTACTTTACACCACTGATTAAGACTGCGTGCCACGTAGTTCTCAAGAATAGAGTAGCGAAATCATTTAAGAGGGTGTGTTCTCGACATCTCGGAGACCACTTGCTGACACCACCCTGCTGACAGCACCCTGTGAACCAGACAGCAGCGAGTCAACACCACTCAACATTACCTCAGGTCTTGTATGTTATTGATCTTTTATCGATTTATCAAGCAGTAATTTGTGAAGTATGTGCAGTACATCCTCTGGAATGACAGGCATGTCATTTTAAACACCATTATTTTTTATTTATACTTTAAATTCAGCTCATTAAAGGCATAGTTCACCCCCAAAATGACTTGTTTTCCTATCCATTAGTCACCCCATGGAGACTTGAATATATATATATATATATATATATATATATATATATATATATATATATATATATATATATATATATATATATATGTATATATATATATATATTGGCTTAGAAATGAAAAAATATATATATTTATTTTTTCATTTATTTATTTATTTATTTTTTTTGCATTTCTAAGCCAACAATTTGATGACCGGCAGCGGTTCCGGTAGGAGACACAAAGAGTCTCCGTTGTTTCTCCTACCGGAACCGCTGCCTACCGGTCCGCTGGTCATCAAATTATTGGCTTAGGAATGCGAC
The DNA here is from genome assembly GCF_963454915.1 of Gymnoscopelus microlampas. Taxonomy (NCBI): domain Eukaryota; kingdom Metazoa; phylum Chordata; class Actinopteri; order Myctophiformes; family Myctophidae; genus Gymnoscopelus; species Gymnoscopelus microlampas. Next base: position 6,524,300 of record NC_139962.1, read on the forward strand.
AAAAACAAACAAATGTCCATGAATTGAAGTCTCCATGGGGTGACTAATTGATTTTTTTTTGGGTGAACTATCCCTTTAAGCCTCAATAAGGTTTCTTTTTTTTTGTTTCTAAAGGATTATTTAAAAGATTCACGCAGATGCATCCTTTGTCTCGTTTGCAACACAATCAGAGGTGGAAATGAGAAAACATATTAATTTAAGATGCAGAGTCAGAGATAGTTACTATATCAGGAAAAAATATCTGTTTGTTCCAGGCCTGGCCATTTCATCTTTTTAGGGACAAGGCCACTTGACCTTCTTTGGCGTAGTAAATGTTTTGAGGGCACAACGGATACATGCCAGGACAGCCAGGCCATTAAATAAAACAATGACATTAAGTTCACTGATATAATAAATTGAATTTAAGGGTTCAGTATGAATTTGTATTAAATACATAGTAAATAAGTGGTATTTACAAGTGATCAATATTTGTTCAAAATCCTGAAAAGGAGTTTTGAAGATTTTAACCCATTAAAACCGGGAATGCATCTGTGAAACCACTTAAACCATTATTTTATACTTCAAAAACAGCGGATATACAAGCTCATAGCGCTGCACCAAGTGCCGTGCTATGAGCTTAGATCTGCTCCTATGGCTTGTAGATTAGCCATAGGCTTTCTTGTGTTTAAAATCCTCTTAGCAGACCTTGCATTGAACTGTACTTTCCTGTGCTTTTTTTTTGCAAACTGCCAATAAAGTATTGAATCAATCAATCAATCAATCAATCAATGCTATTCTTGAAAAATCATGAAAATGTGTGCAAATCTTTGCACACATTTTTGTATTTGGCTACGGATCCCTACCTACCATTACATCTGTGCCATCACCATTACCTACCATTCCATCAGTGCCATCACCATTACCTACCATTACATCTGTGCCATCACCATTACCTACCATTCCATCAGTGCCATCACCATTACCTACCATTACATCTATGCCATCATCATTACCTACCATGACATCTATGCCATCATCATTACCTACCATGACATCTATGCCATCACCATTACCTATCATGACATATATGGCAACGACTCTGTCACCTCATGCAGGTGACAATGGCGATGATGACTATAACTACAGTGACCCACCTCCATATATCCCTGGAGGTAGCATAGCTTCGCACTCGTGCATTACCCAAGCATCTTGTGTCATCCTGGTGGTGCTCTACTCTATCATCTTCCTGCTCGGGGTGTTGGGCAACGGTGTGGTCATCTGGGTCATCGCCTTCAAGATGCCCAAGAAGACAGTCAACACCACGTGGTACCTCAGCCTGGCCCTCTCCGACTTCATCTACTGCGCCACGCTCCCGTTCAACATCAGCCTGACGGCCATGGGATCCTGGATCTTTGGAGTTTTCATGTGCAAGTTCATTTCCTTAGTTTTGTTCCTCAACATGTTCAGCAGCATCTTCCTGATGGCGGTCATCAGCGCTGACCGATGTGTGGCCGTGGTGTTTGCCGTCTGGGCCCAGAACAACCGCACGCTGAGGAAGGTCGCGGTCGGCGTGGCCTGGCTCGTTTCTATTGTGCTGAACGTTCCCTCCTTCGTGGTGCGTGACTTGACAAACGACAACCACACGCAGGTTCAACAATGCTACAACAATTTTCGTTTGCTATCTTCCAATACCTCCACAATTCTCCCCGTCTTTCAATTTGTCCTAGGCTTTGTATTGTATGTCGTAACGCTACGGAACAACAAGTCCACCAAGCCCTTCAAAATCATGACCGCGCTGTTGGTCACGTTTGTCATCTCCAGGCTTCCGTACCACGTCTTTGTTTTGCTAGAGATTAAATTCAGTCACAACACGTTTATTACGACCGGAACAACGTTAGCGGTGATTCTCGCGAGCGCCAACAGTTGCATTAACCCGTTCCTCTACGCGTTCATGGGCAAAGACGTCAAGTGGAATTTTTTTAGCTCGTTTGTTCCAAACATCGTGGATGCTTTCGTGGATGAGAAGACCTCCGGAAGCAAATCGACATCTATGTCTCAGGCTTACAGTACTTCTCATGTCTGAGCTTTAGAGCAAGGGTCTTCAACAGGGGGTCCGGGACCCCTAGGGTACTGCCGGGGTGGGCGCCAAATCTTTTGTGTGATAGGGACTTTATCTTTTTATATTAACCACTTGCATCCCTATTCTGGGGGGAACATTAGCCGAAAATAGCAGATCCACAAGCTCACAGCGCATCACAGACGCGTTGTTCTATTTTCGGCGAAGAGGTTTGGTGTAGAGGGGGGGGGGGAAGAGCAGACCAAGTACTGAGCCAAAGGTCAGGTTTACAAAGTATTGAGGGTTTAAAGGGATAGTTCAACCAACAAAAATATTTTTTTTCTATCGATTAGTTAATACCCTCACAAAAACATGCAGTAATCCTGGTCGCTATACCGCCTGAAGGAGGCATGAGCTCGGCTCTGGGCTCCCTAGGCTGGCGGGGGGAGTGTAACGCCCAGGATCATCACTTAGATAATTGGCACCGGGTGAAAAATAAAATATACCCTTTATACATATAAAATAAAAAAAGGGGTCCTTGGCCTGAAACACTTTGAAGACCCCCATTTTAGAGAGAAGTTTAATCTCAATATTCATAGTTATATAAAACAACATCTGCCTGCCCTGTGTTTATTTTTGCTGTTGCAGTATGGTGAGAACATAATGAGTTGTTGAATGCTTGCCTGTTTTGGTGTTGTTGTTTTCTCTCTCTTTTTTTTTGTTTTTACTTCAAAGAAATAAAGGCATCAAATTTAGTTGTCTATAATTACAAGTCAAGAGAGAATGTATTTTTGTATATTTATGTTTTTACATTTCTCAGCAATTATTATAATTTAATAATATTATTCTTAAATTATATTATTATTATTATAATTTTCATTATTATTATTATTATTATGGTTCTTCAAAGAGGAGTCCGCTTTATCCATTTATATGTTGGCTATTCAAAAATAGCAGATCTACAAGCTCACAGTGTGTGCCTCGCTGCGAGCTTGAAGATCTGCTATTTTTTAACAATATTTTCTTCTTTTCGTGAATGTTTGGAAACCTTTTTGTTCGCTGCTGCCTGTCATTGAGTTTCTTTTTTTTTTTTTTTAAATCTCTTCTCTACTGTAATTGTATTTGTTATTTTTTACATCTTTTTGTTTCATTGTATCCTAATGCTTGAATGTTCTGTGTAAAGCACATTGAATTTGTGTGTAGAAATGTGCTATACTGTACATTCCATTCCTGTACGTGGACAGACCCTGATGAAGACCTTCTAGGTCGATACGCGTTGGTCATAATGTGTTGCCTTGCTCAAAATAAATCCTATATTTTTTCACCAAAGACGGAGTGCCTTTATTATTTTTTGCAGTCCCACACCTTTTGGAATCAAGCAGTACTTCTTTGAAGACCCTTTTTTGTTCAACTGTACATTCCATGTTCCATGTCTTCCCCCATCACTGTGCTGTTATTGCTACGGAGACAAAATACATACTTAACCCCTTCAAGCCGGGAACGCATCTGTGTCATTTTAGATTTCTTTGGCTATTTTTGTAAAATCTTGACAATTTGTGCAAATCTTTGTACATATTTTTTTTTAAAGCGAACATTTTTAACTCCAATATTGCTTCTGGTGGGGTCCCTGGAACAAAATATTTCGAGATGGGGGTCCGCGACCAAATACATATAATGTTGGGGGTCGACTTGACATGGAAAAAGTTGGAGCACCACTGATATAGCAACCAAACAACAAAAATCAAAGATTTGCACAAATTCCCGCGATTTTTCAAAAATAGCAGATCTACAAGCTCATAGCGTGGCACTCGCCCATAATAGACACACCCATAATAAGCTTTGCCTATTACTACAATGTTGTTACTTGTTATTTTTGCACATTTTTTAATAACAATGGGCCCGATTCATGAACCGTACTTACGAACAAATTTGTTCTTAGACCCACTTAAGAAGTTTTTAAAGAGATTTTGGCATTCACAAATGTTTTCTTAGCTGTGATTTGTTCTTAAGTTAAGAAGAAATCTACGCATACTAGAGAGCACTCTTAGGGTGGCCTTTGAGTTCTTAAGTGTGATATGTTTGTGCAAAAATAATTAATTCTCGAAGTTTCTTCAATTTTACAGTTGTATAATATAGGATTTAAATTACAATAATATTTTTATTATATCTTTAGAGCAAAAAAGGTTCTCAAAGGTGTGGTCTGGGGACCAGCAGGGGTCCTTGAAGCTGTTCCAGGGGGTCCACAGCAAACGAGGAACAGTTTAATCACTTTAACCCTATTTTATACTTTGTTTGAAAATAGCTGATCTACAAGCTCACAACGCGTCCCATTACTGGCAATTTTGAACTTGTAGATCGGCTATTTTCGATACATTTTGATAAATCTTGAAAACATTTCCCTAGCAGAAAATATTTTCAGGTGGGGGTCTGCAGCCAAATGCATCTAATCCAAACAGACCCGGTTGAGTTGAAGCCCAAGCCCCATACCCACCCCATAACCCCCCACCCAACCCACCCTCATCGCCCCCCCATACCCCCACCCCCATATCCCGACATTCGCCACACCCCCATTTTCAAGTCCCCTTCCTACCTGAAAGCCCCCCTATACCCACCCGTCACACCCATCCCCATACCCCACACAGCCCCCTACACCCCTCCTTGCACCACCATATCACCCACCACACCCCTATTTCCACCCCATTACATACCAAGCAGCTGCTACCTTAAAGACCCTCTATATCCACCCACCAGCTTTCAGTACTAAAATGTTTTATATCCACTACTAACGCTACTCCTGAACATGAAATATGGATAACATTTTTAACAGCTAATTTCAGCAAATTTACATTGATATCGAGTGGTGATATGTTGATTAATGTGAGAGAAATAATAAAATACATTCATTAATTAAATAAAAAAATGTGCTGTTCACTTCAGAAGTACCTCCACAGAAATATTTATTTATTTTTATGTTTGGAGTCTGGTGTTCCACCATCTTTAGGCTTTAGTTCAGGTATTCTTTACTTCATTCTCTCAACTTTATTTCTCTGTGTGATTTCCTGTGATTTCTGTGTGCAGCAATCACACACAGGTGTGACTGCAGGCAGAGCCTAAGAACATTTCATGAATCTGACTCGACTTCTCTTAGGAATTCACTTAGGAAGAAATTTAAGAAGACAACTTACGAATGTATTGCTGAATAAGGCCCAATGGGCCTCATTCAGCAACGGTGCTTAAGAGGAAATTTCTTCTTAAACCCACTTAAGAAGTTTTTAAGAAGATTTTGGTATTCTCCAATGTTTTCTTAGCTGTGATCTGTTCTTAGGTAAGAATAGAATCTACGCACACTTTCTTAAGAGGATTTCTTTTCTTAGACCCATTTAAGAGGTTTTTAAGAAGATTTTGGTATACTCCAATGTTTTCTTAGCTATGATCTGTTCTCAGGTAAGAACAGAATCTACACACACTGATGAGCAGGCCTTTGAGTTCTTAAGTGTGACATATTTGTGCAAAAATTATTAATTCTCAAAGTTTCTTCAATTCTACAGTTGTATAATATAGGATTTAAATTACAATAATATTGTTATCATATCTTTGGAGCAGTGGTTCTCAAAGTGTGGTCTGGGGACCCCCAGGGGTCCTTCAGGGAGTTTCAGGGGGTCCACAGCAAACGAAGAACAGTTTAATCACTTTAACCCTATTTTATACTTTGTTTAAAAATAGCCGATCTACAAGCTCACAACACGTCCCATTACTGGCCATTTTGAGCTTGTAGATTGGCTATTTTCGAGACATTTTGATGAATCTTGAAACATGTTCCCTTGCAGAAAATATTTTCAGGTGGGGGTCTGCAGCCAAATGCATGTCAATTTGGGGGTCCTTGACATGAAAATGTTTGAGACGGGTCTGAAATTACAACCCAAACGGACCCGGTTGAGTTGAAGCCCAAGCCCCATTGGGATTCATCATCATCAAGAACATAGTTACGAACAATTCTGCCTTTTAAGAACGTTTCATGAATCTGATTCAACTTCTCTTAGGAATTCACTTAGGAAGAAATGTAAGAGGAAACATTAGGAACTTATTGCTGCATGAGGCCCAATGTCCTCTGTTATTTGTGTGGATAAGGTTCATCTAAATAATCAGCAGTGGCTGGTGGTGATTTTGGGTTGGGGGGGCTAAGAAATCTATTATACTATAAGCTACCCATACAGATCACCCTCCAGCAACAGCATCACATTCCAGATACCAGGTTACATCAATGACACTACTATGTGCCTATACTTTGTTATAGCAAGAGCTCTACTCCACAACAACACAAGTAGGCTACCCACAACAATAGCCTGATGATGCAAAGAATAAACACACACACACACACACACACACACACACACACACACACACACACACACACACACACACACACACACACACACACACACACACACACACACACACACACACACCATACTATTTCTTTCTCTGTACAAAGGGGCTGTGACAACCTTTAGCATTTTAGCAAAAAGGATTATGCCAGAATGATTGGATAGGCAACATGTTATGTGCTCTAACTGTAATGACTGCTGATAACCTACTGCAACAGTTTTTATTGTCTCCGCCAGGCCGAAAGGCATGGCGAGAGAATATGTTTTACCCCCCATCCGTCCGTCCGCGTGTCTGTCCGCCCGTCCGTCCGTGTGTCCATCTGTCTGTGAACAGCTAATCTCTCGCACCGTTGGCCTGGTCGCTGCAAAACTGCGCACACACACTCCCTGGATGCCAATTCAGAACCTCTGGCCCAAGTTTTTCACATGGGCCTGTTATAGCGCCACCAGGAGGCCAATTTGTGCAAAACCCATTTTTGGGTATTACTCCTACAGATTTTATCCAAACATCACACAAATCGGTACACAGTATCTCTATAGTCATGTACGATATTTCATCGGCCGTATTAGTACTTTTTCCACCACTGGACAAATAGTAGGCCTATGCGTCTCACCTGACCGGCATAATATGTGAATCTATAAAGTAGTCTACACTTATTAATTAGGCTAATATCGTAAGATCATCTCATCATCACCTAAGAATGAGTTTTACTGTGCACAATTTGCTGCTCCATTAACATCTATGTCATTTTAGATTTCTTTGGCTATTCAAAAACAGCAGATCTACAAGCTCATAGCGAGGCACCGAGTGCTGCGCTATGAGCTTATACAGTAGATCTGCTATTTTTGAAAAATTGTGAAATGTTCTGCAAATCTTTGAATATAGATATTTTTAAAGCAAGCATTCTTAACTCAAATCTTTGCTTCTGGGGGTCCATGGAATAACATATTTTAAGATGGGGGTCCGCGGCCAAATACATATAATTTTAGGCGTCCTTGACATGAAAAAGTTTGAGAACCACATGTGTTTTAGATGGATTTAGAAGACATTTGTAGAATCTGCCTCAGGTCTTAATGGGTTAACGTCTCGCTCTTATTCTGTGATGGTTTCTGTCCTCATGTGTAGCAGTTAATAACCGGATCCAAGTCCAACTTTGATCCGGTGGTCCAAATAATACATATAATACAAAATATTTCAAACGCTTTCAAGATTGTTTTTTAACAATGTGCAAAAATAGCAGATGTACGAGCTCGCAGTGCGGCTCATAGTTACGCGCTGTGAGCTTGTAAACCTGCCATTTTTGAGAACCACCGTTTCTGAAAAACGTATGTTGTTATTCTGAAGTGCCCAGATGCTTTCTCGGCTTTAATGGATTAAGCATGATGAAACACAATGCTTGGGCGCTGGGAAGGGGAGCGTCTTTACCATAGAAATGCATGGCAGACAGGTGAAGGCAGCTCAAAAAAACACTTTCTGTGGACATGGCCCCTTACTTCACCACGGGTGCATTTCTCCTTTCCGACATGTCGCCTTTCCGACGTTGACAAACCCTATACCTAACCCTAACCCTAACCCTAACCGCACGCGGAAGCCACTAGTCGGAGTGGTGAGATGTCGGAATGGAGAGTGAACACCCTTCACCACTACTCCGCCATCTTCTCTCACATGGAATGGAAGTGAATGAGAGACTGTCCGCATATGGAATGCAATAGGAATAGCCTGGATCCAAATGCAGGATGAGCAGGCAGGCAAGGTTAAAGTCAAAAGGTTTAATGATCAACAGGACTGACATAACATAAACAAGAACTCAAACTAGTAGTACAAGAGGTGCACAGCCTACACACTACAGTGCACTGACACTAAAACGACAAAATGACATGAAACTAAAAACATAGGGGAGTCTAAATAGATACAGCACTAACAGGACACAGGCGAATCAACTGACAATCAACACAGGGATAGGCTGGGGCAATAAGACACAGGTGACTAGGGTTAAGTAATTAGGGTGGAGAGACAAGACAGGTAGTAGAAACAAGGGTAGACAGGAAGCACAAGAGCACTACTACAAAATAAGATATGCAAGAAACCCCTGGGGAATTAAAGTACTAAAAGACCTAGACACAGAACATACTAAACACAGAGTTACAGAACTAAACAAGTAAGCGTAAATCAGTCAGACAAAGTAAATACCTAAACCAAACAGGAACATAAATGTCCAAGTTGATGAATACTTTGATTGTCAGTCTTTGATTGATTGAATATTTGCCAGACCCAGAGGGTCGGCCTACATGAGGCTTTGTCTGTCCCACTTTCGTCCCTCTTTTGTCCCTCTTTTCTCCATATATGGCATAAATGGCAGATACACAGACAGACAGATGGATCCCTCTTTTGTCCCTCATTCCCTCTTTTCTGTCCCTCTTTTCCTCTTTTCTGTCCCTCTTTTCCTCTGCACACACGTCATGCAAAGTCCGGCCATTCCGATTTCAACCACTAGGGGTCTGGCAGTACCAGGTCTCCTGGTTCTAGTTTATTAGAAAGAAATGTAAAAACAGCACGAGTACAGTCAAACACTTTGACTAAAAGGATAACACCAAAAACAGTCCTTGCGGTCTTGTTTCCATTGGGGTCCTAGGTATGTCAAAGTCCAAAGGTTGTGGTGCAGGCTTTGACAGAGATAAACATTTAGTTTGCATGTGTCACTGAACCCTTATCAACGGTCTCTGCCAATCAGCTTCCCTGATTGGCAGAGACGCCCACGAGTCTCTGAGCTCGAGTCCGATTCGAGTCTCGAGTCCAAGTCGAGTCTCGAGTCTCGAGTCACATAAATGGCGACTCGAGTCTGAGTCTCAAACTCGAGTCCCCATCCCTGCTGATTGGTCAACACAACCCATCATCTTTCCTGATTGGCCAACACAACCCATCGGCTTCATGTGACACTTGTGTCACTGTCCAATATAAGTTGTAGCGTGCACAGTTATACTCCAGTCTCCATTTGCTACAGAAACGGCATTGTTTGATTATATTTTGTCTACATACTTTGGTGACATGTTCCGTTGGTCAGTGCCTCTGAGAGGAACACCAAAGAAAAGCCTTCATCATGCTGTTGGAGTGGGACACAAAGTGTACTGCTTTGGATGGGATAAGTATGGCAACATCGAGGTTCACATCTTCAACACAGTGTCTTCACGCTGGATGACGTTGCCTCCAGTAACAACTGGAAGAGGAGAACATCCCCCTGAAGTACCCTCCGAGCGCACATGGCACACAGCTGTGCTGATAGAGGATACCGTTTACATCTGGGGTGGGTTGGTTACTCACAAAGAGGAGTACTGCAACGTGCTTTATGCATTTTATGTTGACACCCACAGATGGTTCAAGCCCGAGGTTTCAGGGACTGTTCCAGAGGGGAGGCAGGACCACTCAGCCTGTGTCTTTGAGAAGACCATGTATATCTATGGTGGACACATATATGACATCTGTAATGACCTCTACAAGTTGGACACCACCAAAATGGTGTGGTCTTTAATTAACACCAGAAACACTCTACCACCTGCTTCATGTCACTCTGCCACCATCATAGGGACAAAGATGTTTGTATTTGGAGGCATTGCAGCCGAGAGGGACCGTTACAACAGCATCGGTGTGTTTGACACAGAGACCAACTGCTGGTTGAGCACACCTTCTATACAGCCTCTTCCAGAAGAACGTGAGGATCATTCAGCCTTTACCTACAATGGAGAGCTGTACATATTTGGTGGTGACAACTATTTTCTTCTGGACCGCACCTTCAATGATCTGTGGAAATTCAACCCAGAGACCTTCTCCTGGAAGAAGGTTGAGCCCAAGGGGAAAGCTCCTTGTTCATGGATGTCTGACATGTGCTGTTGCATGGTGGGAGATCGTATCATCCTCTTTGGAGGATACAGATGGACATCCGTTCCAGTAGATGTTGAAGATGAAGCCAAGGACAAGATGTCTGATCTGCTCTACATCTTAGACTTGAGTCCTAATTTGAAGACTTTATGCAAGTTAACAGTTATTCAGTACGATCTGGAGCAGTCGGAACTCCCAAATGATATCAGATGGGAATTGGCAGCCATGACTACCAATGGCAAACGAAAAAACAAACCAAAGAAAAAGAGAAACATAAAAAAGATCAAGGTTCATGGTTATCTTGAACCTTGACTGTGTATGTGCGCTGTACTGTATGTTGGCTGCAAGTCAGTGTATCGGTCAATTGTACGAGGGCCTTTTACGGGCCGTGTCCAGGTCCCATTGCCTCGTTTTTTGGCTATGAGTTCAAGGACACTGGAGTATCTATAATGTGGAATAGTCTGTATGCACAGCAGCCATATTGGAAAGAATCTCAGCCGCTTCCTTAATTCCTTCACAGGTCTTACCAATGATACAATGATACTTCCATTCTGGTCAGAGTCAGGGTGATGATATTGTAAATGTTCGCTCACCAGAAACACTCTGCTACACCAGTGGGTCTCAAAGTGTGGTCCAGGGACCCTTATGGTTCCTTGAAGGGGTTCCAAATGGCCCCTTTATGCTGTGTGTAACTCTGACAGTGTACAAATGGAACAGAGTTATGGGGGTCCTTGAAATTAAGAAGTTTGAGAACCACTAGTGCTACACTAAACGGAACAGAGCCTTACTAATTGTACTAATTAGTACAAGCCGTAAGACCTGTGAAGGAAGTAAGGAAGAGGTCCAATTGCTTTCCAAGGGGATTATCCCTGCTTCTGGGCAGACTGAACTAAATTCATGCATTTCCTTTTGGGAAATGTAGACTGTCTCATATATGTTTAGCCTGGCCATAGGAGCTAATTATTTCATTCTGGCAGATTTTTTTTTTTTGATAGATAGGATCTAGAAATATCAATCTAACCAGTCAAATCACTATAGTGGTGTCTTTTTGGGCCTATACTTCAGTTTGTTAAACATGCCTTTTGTAACTTTACTATACTTTCCCTACCAAGGCCATGTTGCTGGCTCCATATTCGCTATCTGGTGCCGGCTCCATATGCTTCCAATCAGTAAGAACATGTCTTGGTCAACGCTTTGTGATTAAATGTCAAATGACCTGTATCTCTGTACGATGACCTATATCTCTGCATGACCTGACATCTTCACTAATTTACTCTGTCAGCTGTCACAGATAAGCCTGCCACATGTCCTATGATATCGAAGGAACAACTTGTTTATGGAACCCTAAGTTGTACACAAGGACACTATAAGATGAACAACAACTTATTATGATGACACCCTGATGCCTGACAGCTCATCATGTCCGGACTCCAACTTGTGTATAAATACTATTGCCTGTATTTGTAACATGAGTGTGTGTGATTTTTATGTTCTTGTCACTTGTAACTTGTCTCTGTCTCCGTGTACACGCTCGAGCAATACAGACTGATAATTTTTGGACATACCGGTGTCTGGCTCTCATTTATTTGGGTGTTGACTGGACGGGTATTGGGGGGTCTTACCAAACCATCGTTTCAGACATTCTCCACACAGTGTACACAGACGTTAACACTGCACAAGGACTTAACAGAATATATGAGCACAAAAGGGACACAGACAGACAGACGCTTACAACAGGTTCTCTGACAACAGGTATAACAGGCATAACAAGGTGGGCCATGCATTTCCTATTTGCATTGTTCCCAAATTGCATCCTACCCGACTAGGCCGGCACCAAACGGGCAACTGTCTAGTATTGCTAATTAATCGTTTAAATGTGAGTCCTTACCTGCATTCCACTGATGCAGGTAACTGCATCTACTTGAATGGTCAATATCAAATCAAATGTTTATAATAGTGAGACAGTCTGCCGTTGAGTCTATACAACACATGCATAATGGTGTCTCATCAGTGACCTATAAAGTGGTGCATATAAGACAACTGTCAAGATATTGATAGGCTAATTTTAAAGTTCATAATGCAATAAGGTGGATTGTTTTATGTAAGTAATATGTTCATTGTAAACTCAGAGTACACCAGAGTGACACATACAGCTATAACAAGAAAATAAAATAAACTAGAGGTCTCCGCCAGGTCAGGTAGGTTAATGTGGGCCAGAAATGTTCGGAATTCGCCAAACAAGATGGCATATGAAAACTCGGACAGAACCGTCTTGATCACTTGTCTATACACCATTTGTACCGATTTGCGTGATGTTTGGATAAAATCTGTAGGAGTTATACCAAAAAAGCAGAAATCTGCTTCCTGGTGGCGCTATAACAGGCCTGTGTGAACATTGTGAGGCAGAGGTTCTGAATTGGCATCGAGGGAGTGTGTGTGCACAGTTTCGCAACGACCGGGCCAATGTGCCGGAGATTAGCTGCTTGCGGCCGGACAGGACACACGGACGGACACACGGACGGACGGACAGAGTTCAAAACATACTCTATAGTCTCACAAAAAAAGATCAGTATTATGTGTTTACCAAATCCATGAAGTCTTAACCCATTTAGACCTGAGGAAAATTTTAAAAACGCTTTCTAAATCCTAACGTCAAGTTTTCAGAAAAACTTTTTTTGTATTAAAAAAGAAAAGAAAACATTCCTGTTGCTATATACTGTAATAACTTTGGTGGGGTTTATCAATTGAATATTCCACTATGAACAAACCTAATGCACTTTTTCTACACAAAAAAATATTTTACAACTTTAGTTACTAGTTACTTTGTAGATTTTGATTATTATTACAAAACATATATTAACCACTTCAGCCCTATATCCACACGTTTTCTAGGGAGTTATGGGCATCACTTCCTGTCAATTTCATCAGGTATTAGGGATCAAATCGACAGGAAGTGATGCCCACAACGCCCTAGGAAACTCGTGGATACATTTGAGCCATTTGAAAATAGCAGACGCGACGAGACAGAGGCAGAGCAGTCTAATTCAAGGATATTTATTAAGAAATGAACAGGAAACAAGGACATAAACTGGGAAACTGAACTATATACTGGGAAAGACTAAACTAATGACATGTACTGTAGATACAGATCTGGAACAGACATACTCACAGATGACATTAAGTAATAACCTGGCAAGAAACACATACAAACACAGGGCTCCAGTCAGGGGCATCACGGCCATTCACTGTGCATACGACGCGACACCCTCACTCTCACAGATCCGTGATTTCATACCCCTCACTTTTTGAAAAAAAAATATATATATTTTTATTTTTATAATAAATCGGTAAAATCAGGCAAAAATAAGAATTAACTTTTGAAAATACAAAATGTGTTTACATTTGACAGTTAGAAATGTTTTTCACGCTTTTTCAAAAATAGCAGATCTACAAGCTCATAGCGCGGCACTCGGTGCCGCGCTATGAGCTTGTATATCTGCTATTTTTGAGTAGCCAAAGTGTAAAGTAAGGGGTATAGTCCACCGAAAGTCCACCCCCCCACCTTCTGAGAGCCTGTGACGTCCCTGGCTCCAGTAGACACAGGACTAACAAGACACAGGTGAACTCAAAGACAATCAACACAGGGATTGGCTGGGAGACTAACAGGACACAGGTGGAGAAAGTAATCACAGGGAGGTGAGAGAAGACAAGTAGCAAACACTAGGGCAGACAGGAAACACTGGGACATCACTACATAATAAAAGTACAAGGAGAACAGGAAACAATTGGAACGATACAACATAAGGAGACAGATCCTGACACAACTGGCTATTACTGTATGTGTCCCACCGTGTAAGCTTGCTGTTATATTTGTCAACATTCATGTATGATTAAGTATAACTGTTTATCATACTCTCACTTATGCATGAAGGTACATTTTTATTATCATTTTGACTATTCATTACATTTCCAATATTCTTTCTAAATGGGAACCAGATGTGTGACACTAAGTAACAGTGGGAGAATATTGAATATAATGAATACATCCTCGTAAGGGAATTAACTATAGCTTGAGTTATTTCATTACAGTAGTAAGTTGTGGGCTCAGATTTCTCTCTTCTCCCCCCCCCCCCCCCCCTCCCCCCCCCCCCTCTTTCTAAACATACCATCCTGTGTTTCAGCCAATGACAGGGAGAGGATGGAATTTGGGATGGGCAATAAACGACCATCTATCTCCATCTATCTCCTCATGCCCAAGACTCAGTCTAGTCAGGGGCGTAGCCCCGGGTGGGCCTGGGCCAAAAAAACGTTACTTTGTTACTTTTTTTCTGGTTTTCAGTTACTTTATTTCAGTTTTAGGGTTAGGGTTAGGTTAAGGCCAGATTTTTGCCTGATTTTACCGATTTATTATAAAAAATAATGATATAAAAATTAAGAAATCGATTTTTTTTTTTTTTTTTTGCAAAATCGATTGGGTGGGCCAGATTTCTATGTGTCTAGGCCCACCCGTGGCTACGCCCCTGCTCAGCATGCGACCAACAGCCCCGGAACACTACTTGAGATATGACCCCTGTCAACCAAAGGTCTGTTCCCATCATCTGATGTGTTACGGCAATACAATTTGTGTAAAAATACTGTGTATTAGGCCTGTTTTCATCAACTTATTGACAGGGCTATAATGTTTAAGGCTGTCTCTGTTTCTTTTCAGCCATCACCTATCTTCCCCTCTCTCTATCTCTTTCTGTCTAGGAGCTCACGCCAATTAGTATCACATATTTAGCACATGAAGCTCTAATCAGGGACCACAGCAGAAATCACATCTTGTATGGCTGTATCAGACCTCTTAACAGACAACGTCACACTGATAAGAACCAGTATGGGCGCGCAGGCTGGCACCAAATGAACTCCACCGCTCATTAGATGCAATGTTAAAGTGGTCACTGCACTCACATGTAAAATGCATCCCATCAAACTTTCAGATGCTGTTTTTCTCACAGTATGGAGGAAGAATGCTTAGGATTTTTACTGTGATCTCTATCTCTTGAAAAATATAATCCTTGTTTTTTGTTGTGTGTAAACAATAATAGCAATTCAAAGCAGTTGTCCCCCAAACCCCACCTCCAGTGGCTGTCATAAGAACTTGAGGGAGCGCTCTATGATCATGGCACCAGAACCTGCTTGGCTCACGCAGCTGCGGCCCCGTCAAGCCTAATTTATGCTCCGTCCCGCGAAGGTGTCGCGTGCAGAGAATAGCAGACCTCCAAGCTCACAACGCGACGCGGATGAGAGCTTGTATGTCAGCCATTCTCAGCGCGCAATACCGTTGCGCGATGAAGTTTATGTCTCGCTAGGCGCACACCACTATCCAGCACACAAGAGGTTGAATGAACTGAAACCAGCGCACCCCAAAACAACAGGTTTGGAGATCTGTTGGTAATTGATTACATGAAACAGTTACCTGTGCGTCCAGTTTCAATGTTAGTAAACAAATAATTGGTCTATTGGAGCATTAAGATTGCCTATCTATGGCATATGCATTTTAGTTTATAAACTTCCTTGATTAGAAATAAAAGTCGTTTGTCTTTTGTATATTGCTGGATGATCTATGACCCTGCCTCAGCCAAGAATTTGAAATCCTTCAGAGTTTATGAGACTGATCTGTATTAATTACTGTAACTGGTGATATATAATTTCATTAATATTCATTTAATGATAATTGACCACGAAATGACCCCTATTTGCACTACAATACTTAGCAACAAACATCTAAAATTGCACTTTACATCTGTGTTTGTCCATTCTCATCTAGCAGGTAGTGAACTAATTTCATGAACATGTTTTGTGAGATCAAACATTTGACCACATACTTCTTTAGACTGCCTTGAACTGGTTCCAATCCTTCCTCTGCGACTTAACCAAGTATGTATACTTTCCATCATAGCCTCTCAAACCCAGATAGTACAGTAGCTTACGACGCATAACGTGGGTCGCCTACCCCAAAAAAACAGACATAGACTAGCTATCAATGCACCGCATCATTGTGTGTCGACAGCTTGTAGATCTGTTATTTTGGCTATCATCAACAATGAGGCGTGACAGAGTATACCAATACCAAGCATTCTGGTAACCAAATAAGCCTGTATCCGTAGCCTGTAACATTACGTGGTCAACATGTTCGCCATGTTTGCAGTGACTGAGGCCAGTTGGTAGCCAAGACAAGCAAAGGAAAATCATGTCGACATGTCAATCATCAATGCGTCACATAAAACATAAAATAACGATTTTTCATTTCATTCTTTGAGCTCGAGTCCTAGTCTAGTCTTGGGTCTTTGAGTGGCGAGTCTGAGTCGAGTCTCAAGTCGCATGTATGGCAACTCGAGTCTGAGTCTCAAACTGGAGTCCCCATCCCTGCTGATTGGTCGACACAACCCATTGGCTTCCCTGATTGGCCAACGCAACCTATGGCTTCATGGGACACTTGTGTCGCTGTCCAATAAAAGTCGTAGCATGCACAATTATACTCCAGTCTCCATTTGTTACAGAACCGGCCTTGTTTGATTATATTTTGTCTACATACTTTTGTGACATGTTCCGTTGGTCAGTGCCTCTGAGCGGAACACCAAAGAGTAGACTTCATCATGCTGTTGCAGTGAGACACAAAGTGTACTACTTTGGATGGGATAAGTATGGCTACAGTGACGTTCACATCTTCAACTCAGTGTCTTCACGCTGGATGATGTTGCCTCCAGTAACAACTGGAAGAGGAGAACATCCCCCTGAAGTACCCTCCAAGCGCAAATGGTTCACAGCTGTACTGATAGAAGATATCGTGTACATCTGGGGTGGGGTTGTTACTCACAAACAGGAGCACTGCAACGTGCTTTATGCATTTGATGTTGACACCCACAGATGGTTCAAGCCCGAGGTTTCAGGGACTGTTCCAGAGGCGAGATGCCACCACTCAGCCTGTGTCATGGAGAAGGTCTTGTATGTCTATGGAGGATACACTGATGGTAGATACTATAATGACATCTACAAGTTGGACACCACCACAATGGTCTGGTCTTTAATTAAACACAGAGGCATTCTTCCACCTGCTTCAACACGTCACTCTGCCACCATCATCGGGACAAAGATGTTTGTATTTGGAGGCCGGAGGGTGCAAAGGAACTGCTACAACAGCATTAATGTGTTTGACACAGAGACCAACTGCTGGCTGAGCACACCTTCTATACAGCTTAATCCAGAAGGACGCGAGGATCATTCAGCCTTTACCTACAATGGAGAGCTGTACATATTTGGTGGTGACAACTCTTGTCTGTACCGCACCTTCATAAGCTAGGCAGATAACGGGCGAAAAACAGGCGAATCGTTCACTTCCGGATAAAAGCGCCAAAATTGGTACACATACTCCTTGGGTAGTACTGTTTTGATAAAACCCGTTAGCCACCTGAAAATTCAAGATGGCGGCCATTTTTCAAGATGGTCGCCATTGAATATACAGTAATATTACATTTCCCAACAAAATCACATAGATACAAGCGCCAAAATTGGCAAACATACTCCTTGGGTATTGCTCTTTTGATAAAAACCAAAGATTTTAAGATGGTGGCCATTTTTCAAGATGGCCACCATTGAATATACAGTAATTCGCAGTAATTTCACAATAAAATGTCATAGATATGCACCAAAATTGGCACACACACTCTTTGGGTATTGCTCTTTTGATGAAACCTGTTACCCATGTAAAAATTCAAGATGGCAGCCATTTTTCAAGCCACCATTGTACAGTAGGCTATATACAGTCAAATCACATTTAGAAGTAAAATAGCTTAGAAGCAAGCACCAAAATTGGCTCATATACCATTCTTTTGATAACATTTTAGCAGCCACCTAAAAATTCAAGATGGCGGCCATTTTGGAAGATGGCCGCCATTGAATATACACTAATAATGCATTTCTGAATAAAATCACCAAAATATGTCCTATTTGAGTAATCTTGGTGTCAAATCATACATCTTTCACTATGTAGAATCTGAATCTGGACCTATGGACTGACTCACTGGCTTCCTTGTACCATATATCAGCCCCGGAATCCTAATCTTCTGCTAAATTAGGGGATCATGCTATGTTATAAGTCTATTATGTGTAGCATTTTCCTGTACAAGACTTCCAAAGTTGACATGACACCACTATGCGGTATGTGTGTGTGTGTGCGCATCGGGAGGGGGTGGAGGGGCGGTTGAGAGACTTTCATCGGACGGTAGAGAGGTAGTAGCTCAATAGAGCGGATGTCAACGCACAGCCAGGGCACACTGGTGGCACCGCTGCTGTGAAACTCAGCATGGGGTTCAGTATCAGCTAAATCATTATTTTGTTATAACAAAATTACTTTAGTGTCCCAAATTCTGTCTAATACGCCCCACATCAGTTAGCTATTGTAGATTACATGTAGTTTAATAGATGTTTAGTTAAACAGTCGCGCCTGAATCGACAGGGTGTGCCAGCGCGGGAGAGCCGAACCAAGGGTAAGGGGGCCATACATGACTTGTTCATGGACTTACCCGGATTGTGTACAGATCGCACGGGACTTAAATGATACTGGATGAACGATTGGGCTAGGTGTAAGAGCGCAGGGATGCTCTTCTTCCATGCCTTCACTGGCTGGGATGTCGTCTCAGCATTCCGTGGCAAAGGGAAGAAATCTGCTTGGCAAACTTGGGATGTTTGTGGTCAGGCTTCCGGTGTCTTCAGCAAACTCAGCCAGTACCCACCCATAGTGGATGATGAAGACCTGAAGACTTTAGAGAAGTTTGTGATAATGATGTATGACAGATCAAGCACAGCTGAAGGTGTTGATGATGCAAGGTTGGACATGTTTGCTCGGAAGCAGAGACCATATGAAACCATTCCGCCAACCCGATCAGCGCTGAAGGAGCATGTAAAGCGTGCTGCCTACCAGGCGGACTGTATCTGGAGTCAAGTCAACCAGAAACAGAGGATCCTGCCAACTGGGCCTAGAAGAAGAATGGAGATCTGTGGCAGATATTTTGGACAGAGCTCCCACCCAATGCAGAGAGTTGCAAGCAGCTGACCAAGTGTGGATGCAAGTCGGAGTGCTGCGGTCGATGCAAATGCTACAGATTTGGTCTGACCTGCACGGCACAGTGCAGCTGCAGATGCGAGGTTTAGAAGTGTCTTCCTCATCCAGGCAGCAAGACAATAAGCGAACAAACAGACAATTTGGTCAAGCAAATAAGTATAGGCCTACTGTCTCTAAAAAATAGAAATAAAAATTAAAAAAAATATAAAGAAAGAAAAGACAAAAAAAAAACTGCCTCAACGGGATCATCACCTTATCGTGGTGGGGCAGTTTGGATGTCTCCATGACCCCTAGAACTATGTTGGCAGGAGTCTTGTACTCCTGGCAGGGTTACCCAAGCCAAACAGGTCGAAGGGTAGAGACTAGACGAAGGGTGATCCCAGGGCGCTATTACTACTTGTAATCTACACTTGCTACCTAATGTGGAGCTTATCAGACAGCATTTGGGACACTTAAGTAATTATTTAGGTTATTATTCAGCTAATACTGAACCCCACGCAAAGTTTCACTGCAGCGGTGAAACCAGTGTGCCCTGGCTGTACATTGACATCTGGTGTGTTGAGCTATTACTCTTCACACCTTCCGCTAGTCTCTCAGCGCTAATCTATGTGATTTTGCAAAATGTAGCAATACTGTATATTAAATGGCAGCCATCTTCAAAAAGGGCCACCATCTTGAATTTTTAGGTGGCTGCTAATATGTTATTAAAAGATTGGTATATGAGCCAATTTTGGTGCTTGCTTCTAAGCTATTTTACTTCTAAATGTGATTTGACTGTATATAGCCTACTGTACAATGGTGGCCATCTTGAAAAATGGCTGCCATCTTGAATTTTTACATGGGTAACAGGTTTCATCAAAAGAGCAATACCCAAAGAGTGTGTGTGCCAATTTTGGTGCATATCTATGACATGTTGTAGTGAAATTACTGCAAATTACTGTATGTTCAATCGTGGCCATCTTGAAAAATGGCCACCATCTTGAAATCTTTGTTTTCTATCAAAGGGGCAATACCCAAGGAGTATGTTTGCCAATTTTGGCGCTTGTATCTATGTGATTTTGTTGGGAAATGTCATATTACTGTATATTCAATGGCGGCCATCTTGAAAAATGGCCGCCATCTTGAATTTTCAGGTGGCTAACGGGTTTTATCAAAACAGTACTACCCAAGGAGTATGTGTACCAATTTTGGCACTTTTATCCGGAAGTGAACGATTATTCCCGTTATCTGCCTAGCTATCAATGACCTATGGAAATTCAACCCAGAGACCTTCTCCTGGAAGAAGGTTGAGCCCAAGGGGAAAGCTCCTTGTTCGTCGATGACTGCAATGTGCTGTTGCATGGTGGGTGATCGTATCATCCTCTTTGGAGGATACAGATGGACATCTGTTCCAGTGGATGTTGAAGACAAAGCTAAGGACAAGATGTCTGACCTGCTGTACATCTTAGACTTGAGTCCTAATTTGAAGACTTTATGCAAGTTAGCAGTTATTCAGTACGATCTGGAGCAGTCGGAACTCCCACATAATACCAGATGGGAACTGGCAGCCATGACTACCAACGGAAAACAAAAAAACAAACCAAAGAAAAAGAAAAAGAAAAACATTAAAAAATATCAAGGTTCATGGTTATCTTGAACCTTGAACCTTAACTTTGTATGTGCGCTGTACTGTATGTTGGCTGGAAGTCAGTGTATCGGTCAATTGTAAAAGGCCTTTTATGAGCCGTGTCCAGGTCCCATTGTAATGGTAATTCGGCTATGAGTTCAAGGACACTGGAGTATCTATGATGTGGAATAGTCTGTATGCACAGCAGCCATATTGGAAAGAAACCAGGCCGCTTCCTTAATTCCTTCACAGGTCTTACCAATGATACAATGATACTTCCATTCTGGTCAAACAGAGTCAGGGTGCTGATATTGTGCATGTTGGCTCACCGGAAACACTCGGCTACACCTGTGGGTCTCAAAGTGTGGTCCAGGGACCCTGTTAGTTCCTTAAGGGGGTTCCAAATGGCCCCTTTACGCTGTTTGTAACTCTGAGTGTACAAATGGAACAGAGTTATGGGGGTCCTTGAAATCAAAAAGTTTGACAACCACTAGTGCTACACCAAACGGAACAGAGCCTTATTTAAACAAGCCGTAAGACCTGTGAAGGAAGTAAGGAAGAGGCCCAATTTCTTTCCAAGGGGATTATCCCTGCTTCTGGGCAGACCGAACTAAATTCATGCATTGCCTTTTGCGAAATGTAGACCGTCTGACTTAGCCTGGCATGGCCTGACCATAGCAGCTAATTATTTAGTTCTGGCAGATTCAGCTGGTTTCCAGGTTAAACAACATTAATGCTGGTATCCCTATTGTGGGCAAATTTTGGAAATGTTGTTTGATTTTTTTGTTTTATGTTCTTTTTTTCTCAAAAATGGAAAGAATATTTTGTCTTGTCTTATGAAGAAGAATGCAGGGCTGAGGAATGTGCTCGGGTGGCGCAGTGGTAAATTCCCTGCCAACCACCACAGAGGTATTGGGTTTGATTCCACCGTGGTGTATCCGGCTTTGTCGATTGCTATACGAACACAATTGGCCCGTGTTCTGGGGGATGGAAGCTGGACGGGGAGGGTGATATTGGTCATTGCACGTACTCCTATGGGCTGGGGGTGGTACCTGTCAGCGGGAAGTGTTGGGCGGGAGGAGTAGGACGAAGGCTCTACGTCCTCCTGGTGGGGGCTCCTCACTGGCGGGTGAGTCAGCAGGATATGACAGCAGTGACAACACAGAAATGTGTGTGTGGAGGAATTAATTGGCATAACGACAAAATTGGGGAGATAAAGTGGTAACAAAATAGAAAAACATGCAGGGCTTAAGTGGTTTTAACTTATAACTGAACCTCAATCGTACAATACATGCTCAGAATCTCTGTACGTACGTATGTTTGTAGTTCACGTATCTCGAGAACCGCTCAAACGACGACTTGATATTGGTCATTGCACATACTCATACGGGCTGGGGGCGGCACCTGTCAGCGGGGAGTGTTGGGCGGGAGGAGTAGAAAAAAGGCTCTAGGTCCTCCTGGTGGGGGCTCCTCACTGGCAGGTGAGTCAGCAGGAAACGACACCAGTGACACCAGTTTTTTTTTTTTTAATGCAGGGCCTAACCACTTAAGGCCTATGCATGCTACCAAAATCGGTGGTGGCCCTATCACCGCGGTGGTCTGAAAACTACAACATGACGTCACTGATCAGCGGTGGTGAATCTACCACCACTCATTCTGGCACATCTCTCTGTTTTTACTGACCGACGCCACCGCAACACCGCTGGGTCGCTCGTGTGGAATTCCGGGCAGTGTGATTGGCCTAGAAGTTGGGTGGGCGGTCCCCTTTGTTTTCCAAACAAACGGACCAGGAAGAGACAAATGGCAGCGACAGCGGCACAAAGCGAGAGGGAAAAGGTATAATATAGAACAGCAGAGGGGGGGGAAATGGACGAGTTTGATGAAATGTTGGCCTTGGAGGTTAGGAAGTATGAACATCTCTACAACCCGACAATGAAGGGTCATAAAGACGCACAGAGAACATATAATGCATGGCAAGAGATAGGAGAGACACTGCAGACACCCAGCGAAACGTGCAAAACGAAATGGCAAAGCCTGCGAGATAGGTTCACCAAGGCTCGCAACAGACTGAAGAAGAGCAAAAGTGGCGATGCAGGTGGAAAGAAAGTGGTTCCCAGCCTGTACCTCCTGCTCACGTGGCTTGAACCGCACATAAAACACAGAAAAACGACCACAAATATGGCTATCTCTCAATCCAGGGTAAGCACTGCAGTGTTTTTATTGTTTTACGTTATATGTTCACGTTATTACAGCATTAATCATTACCTGTAGCTGGCACTACAGTAATTTTGAACACATAATAAACCCATCATCTTCAGATGAGATTTGATTCCAATAGCTATACTTTAATAATGTTGGACTCACTTTAGGAGTTGTCTACATAGCCTTTTTGTGTTAGCCACGATCATTGTAAACCATGCCTCTGTACAAACTTAAATTAAAGTAGTCTTTAAAAAAGTCTGGCTATGGTATGAGAGATTATCAAATGCTTTGAACGCCGTTGCCACCTTGTGGTTAGAGACATGACATGACATGACATGACATGACATGACATGACATGACATGACATGACATGACAAACATTATGCATGATTATATAATATATAATCAACACCTATGTTTATATCATATGATTACAACTGACATGATTATGTTGGAATTGAGACATTTGCTAACATAGTTGACATGTAATAAATAAAAGTATAAATACATAAATATATTTTGAAACTATTGTGTTCTGGCTGAAGTATCCGTTATATGGAGATTTTGTTCATGAACACTTCTTCTTTCTTGTCTTATATTAGACACAAGAGGAAGAGCAGCCATCCACCAGTGGTGGCCAGACTGGCCACACTGGTCAGCACCTCCCCTACCCCATGTCTCCTACCCCTTCCAGTGATGAAGAGGTGGAGTTGTCCACAATGAACTGGGAGGACTTTGGAAGCTCTGTGCTGGGCACACCAACTCCAGCCCCATCCCCAGCTCCATCCATCCCCATTCCTGCCACCCGTCCTGCTCCCAAACCTACTGCAGCCCCACGTCCTGGCCGAGCTCCATCCATCCCCTTTTCTGCAACCCGTCCTACTTTGACTCCTTCTACAGCCCCACAGCCTGGCCCTTCTACTACTGCAGCTCCTGGCCCTTCAAGTACCCCATCTGCTCCGTCTGATGCTCCGAGGTCTAGGCAGCGGAAGAGGGCCTCTTGCAATTTTGAGACCATTCTTTCGACCCTAGACCAAAGGGCATCAGACAGAGATGCTCTTATGGAAGCAGGCAGGCAGAGGCGCACTGCCGTCATTGAGAGTCTGATGGGCCTGCAAGATGACTGTGGCAGACACGGCCTCCGCGTGGCGACCTTCATGAGGTCTCTGCCACCAGTCCATCTTGCTGACTTTAAAGTCCAACTCTGCAACCTCATGAGGAAGACCGAACAGGCAGTGGGAAATGAACTTGCAGAGAGAGTTGTGGAAAATGAACTATGATTATTGAAAATGTTTTTGTTTTGTATGTATTGTTCCAAATCTTGGTTTACCTGTGACCCTATAGTCTACTGAGGCACTGCACTGTCAATATTCCTGTTATATCCTGTTACATACATTGGTTATCTATTTATGCTATTTGTTAATGTTTATTATATTTATTTATACATGTATTTATACTTTTTATATTCGATAGATTTATTTATACATATATTTATATTATATACACTTGTTTATTATCTTTATATTTGATAGATTAATTATTTATACATATATTATATACACTTATTTATTATCTTTATATTTGATAGATTAATGATTTATACATGTATTTATATTGTATACATTTGTATTTATTATATTTGATAGATTTATTTATACATCTATATATAATATTTATTTATAGATATTTTGTAAATATGTTCAGAGTTTATTGCTATTTATAATTCTTATGCTAGTTCAATAAAATGTCAACTCAAAAGTACGGCATGGTGTTATTTACGCATTGACAAAACAATTAAACATGTCATGTACACCCCTTTTTATACTCACGTTCACTATGTTGCCACACTGTCACAGATAAGTAGCGAAAATAGCCAATCCACAAGCTCAAGACCGCTCGCAATGAGACATTTTGATCTTGTAGATCGTCTATTTTCCCTATAATATTTGTTACATTTTTAGTGTATCACATACCCACAATAGGAAGGCTAGGTTGAAAATGGCAAAATGATTCTAATCATTGCCCCGTCTCTAGCGTTTCAGGTCATAATCAATTTTCTGAAATCAGAGATAACTCACAGGATAAACAAGTGAAACTGGTAAGTGATGACCATAA
Source organism: Gymnoscopelus microlampas (assembly GCF_963454915.1). Taxonomy (NCBI): domain Eukaryota; kingdom Metazoa; phylum Chordata; class Actinopteri; order Myctophiformes; family Myctophidae; genus Gymnoscopelus; species Gymnoscopelus microlampas. The sequence goes on from NC_139962.1 coordinate 6,549,620, forward strand.
AAAAGAATTGTTTAAAAAAGCTGGAGACGGGCTACAATCAGAATATAGAGCTTTAACGTTATAACAAAAACGTTCCCTCTGGATTTTATGCACATTTAAACATTGAATAGTATTAACAAGAACTTACATTGGATCAACTGGAACATAGGTTCTGAATGGGAATGTTTTATTTACAGACGGGGCCCCCACACACACACATAAACAGCGCGTTGCACTGAGATGTGTTGTGAGCTTGTAGATTGGATTTTTTTTTATGTAGAGGGAGAAGAGCAGACACAGTATTCACAGACACAGTATTCAGGGGAATGTAGCAGTGTTGCAAAAAGTACTCACAATTTGTAAAAGTATCAATACATAATACAGAATAGAATGCGGCTAATGTTCCCCCCTGTATACTATATACTACATGTTTAGAAAAAACAATAGCCTAACGAACAAACTAAACAAAAAACATATCTTATTAACCTCATGACTGGTACCCTGGATTTTTTTACCTTCTCATCTTTCTAAGCAATGGCCAAAACTATAATGTGCCCATACTGTACTGTTTTGGACACGACATACAGACACAAACAGCCATGGAGTTCTTTGTGATGTCACTGTCAATACAAAACAGAAGATGTAGCTGTACTGTGCACCGAAAACAACCCTCAAACATGGGTCAATATATGACACAGCAAAGAAATAAAAAACAAGGTTCTTACCCCGAGAGAGAAAGAGAAGGAGAGAGAGAGAGAGAAGAGAAATGGCCATGAGGAATATGTCACCCCAACATGAACCCATACAGCCCACCCTGTTAGATATCAAAACCTTCAAAATCAGCCACAACACAGCAGCAGCAAAAGGACATAGCAAACTCACACATAGGTTCATTGAATTGACCAAGAGCAATATACACATATACTGCTCCCTGTTAATACTACCTTCAATTGCAGACACAACACACAAAGTGTAGATTCACATTGGCATTCAATTCCAGAGCCAGATACACTCATTGAACAAAATGCTAGACAGAGGACTGATGAAGACCTTCTAGGTCAATACGCATTGGTATCAATACTGCAATGTAGAAATACTCCGGAATAGACTGGAATTCAAAATGTACTTGAGTAAAAAAAAGTATCAATACTGCAATGTAGAAATACTCCGGAATAGACCGGAATTCAAAATGTACTTAAAGTACTTAAAGAGTAAAAGTGCAAAAGTATTGGTATGAAAATATACTTAAAGTACAAAATCAAAAGTAGTCATTATGCAGAATGTCCCATTTCACAAGTTTTCAAATGTATACACATATGTACTTATGGTTACTTTACACCGCTTGAACTTCCCGTAGCACATTGCGCAGAGCACCCTAGCTACTGTTCCCAGCCTGCACATGTGCATAAGCAACCAAGAAAGACCCACCACTCCATACCCTCACAGGATCCTCAACCCAAACCATCACCCTACACATTCAGGCGACCCCGCCGGACCACGCGTCCCTGCCACAGGACAAGCCCTTGTGGGGTCATAAAGTACTCTGTGAAGTCCCCTCTGACTCTTTTCCCTGCAGTCGTTTTGCGGTTATTGGACATCCTCGCCGGGTGTTGGAGGTTGGTGTCTCCTTCCACCTGTCTCCTCCATTCTCCTGGCTGCTCGTCCCCAGCAGCAGTGGTCAAGTCTGTGAAGTTGGGTGGGATGTACCTTGGGATATAACAATTATAGATTTTGATGGTGTGATTATAATCACAATTTCAAAATGATCATAAATTGAGGTTGACATTTCTTTCTAAAACTTTTGTCAACCTTTTTTTTATTTTTTTTTACAGTTGTTGCCTTTCAAAATAAGTCATATTTATACTATTTTAAATCAGTGGTTCTCAATGTCGGGAGTCCCGACATGATTTTTGGGGGGTCCCAGGATGACAGTAAAGTGACAATTTAAGGACATAAAAACTATAAAAACTGGTCAAACATTGGCCAAATTGTGAAATAATATATGAAAATAGCCGATCTACAAGCTCACAACACAAGGCGTTGTGAGCTTGTAAATCTGCTATTTTTTTGAATATTTATCTGTGGAACCAAGTCAAATTAAATGTCATGCCTCAATTCCTACAATTCCAAGTGCTTGTCATGGTGGGGGATCCCCCATCAAATATGATGATTTAGGGGGGGGGGGGGGTCGCGGCCTGAAAATGGTTGAGAACCACCGTTTTAAATAACGGTTTATAGCTACATCACCACATTACCTTGAAACCGGTGTATTTGCCACATCTGTGCACGTCAGGTAGTTGTGCAGAGCTACACAGGCATGCACAATGTGTCCGGCCTTCTCTGGTGTAGCTTCGAGTGGCCGCCCCAGGATCCTCCACCTGGCTGCCAAAATGCCAAATGTGTTCTCGATGATCCTTCGAGCTCTGGAGTGACGGTAATTGTAAATGCGCTTCTCCTCTGTGAGATTGCGACCTGTACATAAGAGAGGTAAACAAAACAAATGCCATGTGTTATTTAGATGTGCAACAGCATGTTTTGGTTCAAACAGTATCAGTGCTCGCATTGCCAGGCGGCCACGGATGTGCGTGCACTACCTTTTTCGTGTGTAAAATTGTATGTCATATAGCAGGATTAGAACAATTTGTCTGTGTCGTTTGAAGTCAAGTTACATTATTAGCAACTTACTTGAATAGGGACTCATGAGGTTAGGAAGCATGGGGAACGCTGCGTCGCCCACAAAAACATGCGGGGTTTTTATGGTCCGTCCAGGGAGAGCTTCAGGAGGGGGTAGCTGGATCTCGCCGCTCTGAAGACCAGAACCAAAGGCGCTGTCCTGGAAGACTCCACCGTCACTTTCTCTACCTGTGAGAGAAATTAAAATCAAATAATGATTTCATTACTCAAGATAATTATAGGACATTGTCATTTCTGCAATCTGCAATCTCAGTATTACCAACAGCCAGATTGAATCAACAACAGAAAGCTTTATCAAGGGTTATCACATGCTGGCTTGTGATGGACATTATTATCAAAAATGTTATTAGCAGACAGACACACATGCACCTGGTCATTAATGTATACTAGTGGACTACTGATGTGCCATAGTGTCTATTCTATATTCCAATGTGCAACACATTTAAATGTATAGTACAGGGGCCTTCAACGTTTTCAGGCCAAGGACCCCCTAACTGAGAGAGAGATGAAGCAGGGACCCCCTACTCTATATTGTATAAAATTGTGTTTCAGATTACAGGTTATTACTAGGTTCTTTTTTCCTCTACACCTATAGCCTCTTTGCCAAGAAATAGCCGATCTACAAGCTCTCAAGCGCGAGGCGTTGAGAGCTTGTAGATCTGCTATTTTCGGCTAATGTTCCCCCCTCAGAAAAGGAATTCTAGGGTTCTAGTGGTAAATGTAAAAAAAAACTAAATCCTATCACACAAAGATTTGGTGGACCCCCTATAGTAGCTCTGATGACCCCCTAGGGGTCCCAGACCCCCTGTTGAAGACCCCTGTGATAGTATATCAACATAAACTAAATCAGTGGCTATTCTGAATCAATCACTGCAGCATGGACCAAGTCTATTCACTGCATACTGGCTGTATACAGTCCAGTATGCAGGACAGTACAGTCCAAGTTCACTGTATACATGCTGCATCAAAGCAGCATGGTCCATAATTTCCACAAGTCCCATCAATAGTCAGTGTTTTCTTCCCACATTACATGAACAACATATGAACAATAGAATGTTTGGTAGAATGAATCATTATTAAAAAAAGGCCTTGATCATTGCATTGTCAATGGAATGTAAATGATTCCTTGTGCTTTACCAAAGAGAGGGCCATGTAAATAATGGTCACAGCAGTATCATCATTATTTTAGGATATAAGTAAGTTTGCTATGACATACCATACGCCCCGATGTCTACCATTGTGAAACGGTAGCGTGCGTCACACACTGCCATCAGGACGATGCTGTGATGTCCCTTGTAATTGTGGAAATCACTGCCAGCATTCCCTGGAGCCTTCAGAATCAGAATCAGGTTTATTGTCACATCACAGGTTTACAGTGTAAAAAAAGTGGGTGAAATTCGTTTTCGTGCATAGTTCCCATCGTAACGTTATTTCCATAGAAAGAAGAAGGGGAGGAAGAAGAGGGGGTGGGGGCAGTGGAAAAAAGGAGATTAGAAAAGAGAACAAAAAAAGTTATCTACATATTACATACACTAGTAGCCTACCTGCAGGTTGACGTGTTTGCCATCTATCGCACCAACACAGTTGGGAAAGTTCCACAGGTTCCAGAAGTCCACCGCTATCTCACGGAACTGTGGAGCCGAGGGGAATGCCACAAAATCGTCCTTCAAGGCCAGCCAGATGGCTTGGCTGACCTCGGTCACGATGGAACAAACCGTGGAATGGCCCATTCTGTAGTTGGTTGCAGCCATTTGATGTGACGCACCAGAGGCCAGCAGAGACACGGTCACTGCAAGTCGCTCTGCAGGGGATATGGGCATGCTGTGTGTGGGTGCATGCTGGAGCAGCGGCTCGACGCGGCGCAGGAGGTCGTCGAAGCGGCTAGCTGACATCCTGAAATGGATGAAATGTTTCTCCTCGTCCATTACCCGCATTTGAGCCACCAGCAGACCCCATTCTCCCTCCTCCACCCGTGTCATGTTCAGCGGCCGAACACTCCACCTGCGTGTACTCGGTCCGGCTTGCATCTCCTCCTCCACCAAACACCGCAAACCGAGGTCCTCCGCTTCCTCCTTTTCACATAGGAGCTTCTCCTCCTCCTCCTCCTCCTCCAACAACTCGCACGCCACCGTGAACTTTGCTGCTGCCATCTCGACTCTTTCCTCGTCCATTCCCTCCATGTTTCTTGCTCTGCTATCTTTCTTGCTTCTTCTTCCGTGTTGTTTTCCCGCACCGATTTCAAAGTGGGCGGGGTGGCGCGTCTGAACCAGAGGGAGGCGGGGTTATACCTTATCACCTTATCACCGAGTATGAGCGTCTCGTATCCAAACCACCGTTTCGGTGGTCACCGCGGTGATAGGTGATAGGTGATAGGTGGTCACATTTTGGTAGCATGCATAGGCCTTTAATGGTTACGACATTTAAAAAAAATAACTGCACCTTAATCTTACTTACAACAAATGCACGGAATCTCTGTACGTATGTACGTATGGGGTGCATTTCTCCTTTCCGACATGTCGCCTTTCCGACGTTGACGAACCCTATACCTAACCCTAACCCTAACCCTAACCGCACGCGGAAGCCACTAGTCGGAGTGGTGAGATGTCGGAATGGAGAGTGAACACCGTACGTATGTGTCAAACACCAGTGTGTTTGACACAGTGACCAACTGCTGGCTGAGTACGCCTACTGCACAGCCACTTCCAATGTACACTCTCAGAGTTACACACCTGTAAGGGGCCATTTGGAAGCCCATGAGGGCACAACATCAGCACCCTGACTCTGTTTGACCAGAAATGGAACAGAGCCTTCATTAGTATCATTGGTAACACCTGTGAATGTCTTCATAATATGGCTGCTGTGAATATATCCAATTGCCGATCCCCCGGAATGCCCATATATGGCCATAAACATATTTGCCCAGTCCCTATCCCTGCTGATTGGTCGACACAACCCATTGGCTTCCCTGATTGACCAACACAACCTATTGGCTTCACGTGACACTTGTGTCGCTGTCCAATATAAGTCGTAGCATGCACAATTATGCTCCAGTCTCCATTTGTCTCCAGAGTTGTTTGATTGTTTTGTCTACATATTTTGGTGACATGATTCGTTGGGCGGTGCGAACACCGAAGAGAGGCCTAGATCATGCTGTTGCAGTCGGGCACAAGGTGTACTGCTTTGGACGGCATGAGCATGGCTTCATTGAGGTGTACATCTTGAACACAGTGTCTACACACTGGATGACGTTGCCTCCAATAACAACTGGAGCGGAGAGGAGAGGAGAACTTCCCCCTGTACCCTCCATAACTAGAGAGCACACAGCTGTGCTGATAGAAGATATGATCTACATCTGGGGTGGGTGTGTTACTCACAAACGGGGGTACTGCAACGTGCTGAATGCATTTGAAGTTGCCACCCACAGATTGTTCAAGCCCAAGGTTTCAGGGACTGTTCCAGAGGCGAGATGCCGGCACTCAGCCTGTGTCTTGGAGAAGGTCATGTATATCTATGGAGGATACGCCCATGTGGCTGGATACTATAATGACATCTACAAGTTCGACACCGCCACAATGGTCTGGTCTTTAGTGAAGGCCACAGGCACTCTGCCAACTGCGTCATTTGGTCACTCTGCCACCATCATCGGGACAAAGATGTTTGTATTTGGAGGCCGGGGGGCCCAGGGGGTCCGCTACAACATCACCAGTGTGTTTGACACAGTGACCAACTGCTGGCTGAGCATGCCTACTGCACAGCCACTTCCAGAAGGACGCGAGGATCATGCAGCCTTTGCCCACAATGGAGAGCTGTACATATTTGGTGGTGACAACTATACTATGGAACGTATCTTCAATGATCTGTGGAAATTCAACCCAGAGACCTTCTCCTGGAAGAAGGTTGAGCCCAGGGAGAAAGCCCCGTGTTCATGGATGTCTGCAAAGTGCTCTCGCCTGGTGGGAGATCGAATCTTCCTCTTTCAAGGTGACAGATGGACATTCGTTCCTATTCGAGCCTGGTTCAATTTTAAGTGATTTGTGTTTATTCCGACTATTATTCAGAGTTATTCTTTTTGATGTTCTGATTCATTGCCTGCTATATGAATTTTATATTTTTCTTGGTTATTTGATGATATGAATTTGAATGGTTTGAATTGAGGTCGCTCCCTTGGGAATGGAATGATTTGTGGGTGCAGGCCACCTGTGTGAGAGGGGTGATAAGGAATGGGTGACACCCTGAAAAGGAAATATTGTGAGACACGGAAGCGTCACAGTTTGTTGACCGCAGGCTCTTTTTTGTTTTAGAATAATCAAAGTTTATGTTTATGTAACGGAGTGACGCTCAGAACATAAATATTTTGTTTGATGCAACTTTCGGATCTCCGTCATGATTGACTGTTTGTAAACAAGAAGAGACGCGAGTACAACTATAGACTGCAACACCACCCCGACCTACAGTGGCTTTACCTATTTGTTTGAAAGGCCACAATAGTTCCAGTGGATGTTGAAAATGAAAGGCCACAATAGTTCCAGTGGATGTTGAAAATGAAAAGGCCACAATAGTTCCAGTGGATGTTGAAAATGAAGCCAAGGACAAGAGGCCTGACCTGCTGTACTCGAGGACGCAGAGGGCATTTTAGAACCATGGGGGACACATGCACGTGTGCGCACGCGTGCATGCGTGCCCTGAGCTTTTTTTCCCCTTTTATTTCAGGGTCTTTTTTTTTAAATTTGGTACAAAAATATGTACTCCATGAAGTGCAGATCTGTGGCAGAAAGGAATCGCCGCACCCGACGGGCGTGCAGAACGATGGATGCATATTAAATTCCAGCTCGTCAGAAGTTTTTTCTTTTTTTTTTTTCTTCGTCCCCCCCCCCGCACAATGGAACTGAATACGTCTAACCCCCCCCCCCCTACTGCGTCCCTGTCTGTACGGGTGCAGTACGTTAGTCCGACAGCGCATTCCTCCGACAGCGCAGTGCTCCGACGTTAAACAGTAAACCCGAACCAAACCCGCACCCTAACCCTAACCGCACGCGGATGCCACATAGTCGGAGAAAAGGTCTGTCGGATTAACGCATGCCTCCCGTCTGTACATCTTACACTTAAGTCCTAGCCTGAAGACGTCATTCAAGCTAGCAGTTATTCAAAATATCCAGGAGCAGTCGGAACTCCCACATATCAGGTGGGAACTGTCTGCAATGACTTCCAACAGCAACAGAAAAAACTAGAAAATGTGCTCCTCGGAGCACAGGTCTCCGCCAGGCGAGGTGGTAAAACTTCCTGATTAATTCTGTCTTACCTATTTATATTACATATTGTGATGTCACGTGAAGCTTGACCAATGTTAGGTGTTCACAGACCATGTGCCCATGTATGGAGCTGGACGGACACACACGGACGGACAAAGTGAAAACATACTCTCCACCATGCCGTCGGCCTGGCGGAGACAAATATCATTAAAACTTGGCATCAAGTGCCTGCACAATCCATGTGGTGCATCCGGCTTTGCCGAACGTTTACTCAAACACATTTGGCCCGTGTTCAGGGGAGGGACGCCCGTTGCGGAGGGTGATACTTGTCATTGCATGTAATCCTACAGGGGCGGCACCTGTTAGCAGGGAGTGTTGGGCGGGAGGAGTAGGACGAAGGCTCTACGTCTTCCCGGTGGGGGCTCCTCACTGGTAGGTGAGTCAGGATACAACAGCAGTGACAACACAGAAACGTGTGTGGGGAGGAATCAATTGGCATAATGACTAAATTGAGGAGAACATTTGAAAAGATGCATATTAAGAAACTAGAACCAGGAGACCTGGTACTGCCAGACCCCTAGTGGTTGAAATCTGAATGGCCGGACTTGTGTGTGCAGAGGAAAAGAGGGACAGAAAAGAGGAAAAGAGGGACAAAAGAGGGACAAAAGAGATCTCTGTATGTGTCTGTCTGTGTGCCTTTTATGCCCACATATGGACAAAAGAGGGACAAAAGAGGGACAAAAGAGGGACGAAAGAGGGACAGACAAAGCCTCATGTAGGCCGACCCTCTGGGTCTGGCAAACATGGCGTCATAGTTCAAATTTAAGGTTCTTCTAATGCATGAGAGGACAGTCATTTGTCAATGTATTGGTATCAAAATGTGCTTAAATTACCAAAAGTTGAAAGTACTCATTATGCAGAAAACAAAACCAAAGTTAGAGGACCACTCCTTTATGCCCAGATGGTGGCAGAGTGAAGATTCCTCCAACACTGTGATGAAGGACTCCTGTCTATTTAGCTATGTCGGTCACAGTGACCTTATTGTCTCCTCCAGGCCGAAAGGCATGGCGAGAGTATTACATTACATTACAGTCATTTAGCAGACGCTTTTATCCAAAGCGACTTACAATAAGTGCAATCAACATAGGTAGGGAACGAAAACTACTAATCACCAGAGATTATAAGTGCATTTTCTGCAAAAAACAAGCAACCAAGAGCATAACTAGCGCTAAGGTAAAAGTGGAATATATCAGCTACCTATTTCCTTAAACAGATGAGACAAAATAGCTAAATCAAATGAGCAGGAGCTAAAACAAATAATTGTATTGACTAAACAAGATCCAATAAACAATCCAACAATAAAACAAGCATTCGTACAACTAGCTAACAACAAGTAGGCCAGACAAAGAGGAAGGGTAGTGTTTCCTGAAGAGGTGGGTTTTCAGCCTGCGGCGAAAGATGGGCAGTGACTCTGCTGTCCTGACATCAGTGGGAAGTTCATTCCACCACTGTGGGGCCAGAACAGAAAAAAGTCGTGACCGTGTCGATCGACCAGAAGGACCGTTGAGTGGCGGGGGAGTCAGTCGCCCCAAGGTGGCAGACCGGAGTGGTCGGGCAGGGGTGTGGGCATTGACCAAAACCCGTAGGTAAGAAGGAGCTGTTCCTTTCACTGCCCTATAGGCTAGCACCAGGGTTTTAAACTGAATGCGAGCCGCTACGGGGAGCCAGTGCAGAGAACGGAGAAGGATAGTTGTGTGAGAGAACTTGGGTATGTTTTGCACCCTGTCCGTCTGTCCGTCCGTCCGTGTGTCTGTCTGTGAACAGCTAATCTCCGGCACCGTTGGCCCGGCCGCTGCGAAACTGTGCAAACACACTTCCTGGATGCCAATTCAGAGCCTCTGCCCCACACTTTCTAAATGGGCCTGTTATAGCGCCACCAGGCACTATAAAAAAAAAAAAAATTACACTACTCCTACAGATTTTATCCAAACATCACACAAATCGGTACACAGTATCTCTATAGTCATTAAACAAAATTTTAGATTTTTCGTATTCCATCCTGATTGGCTAAGATTGGCTTCCAAGTTTGCAGGATTGGTTAGTTTTTAACAAAATGCCTCAAATCATCAACGCAGAATGTGATTTCCGTGAAATCTTGCGCGCACATTCCCACTAGGCCGAGGAATAAATGCCAAGCACAATAATGTGCAAAACACATTACTCCTACAGATCCTGTCCAAAAATCACACAAATCGGCTCACAGTATCTCTATAGTCATGTGATCAACACAGATCTGTCCGATTTTTCATATTCCATCCTAATTGGCTAACATTGGCTTCCAAAGTTTGCAGGAGAGGTCCGTTTTGAACAATATGCCTCAAAACTTAAACATGAACGCAGCATGCAATTTTTGTGAAATTTTGCACGCAAATTCCCACTAGGCTGAGGTAGAAATGCTGAACCCTTTTCACATTGGCCTGTTATAGCTGATCTAATATAGCAAAACACATTTTTGGAACAAAATGCCTCAAATCCAATTGGAAAGGCCTAAGAAGAAATGGCACCCTTTTCACATTGGTCTATTATAGCGCCACCAGGAGGCCACAATAACCTACCTGACCTGGCGGAGACCTGTGCTCCGAGGAGCACTTTTTGACAAGTTGATAATTGTGTTCAGCCTAGAGATAAGGACTGGCAGCTAATTGCAGTACAGGGCCAGGTGTGTTCAATTTAGTTTAGCCCAGGTGTATTGATTAGTTTGTTCAGCTCGGTATGTTTGCTAGCCTGATTATCAGCCTGAAGCTGCGTGCAGGGGCAGGGTCTATATGGTTTGGAACCAGGTTATCCACAAGTTTCCTAGGGTGTGTGGGCATCACTTCCTGTCGATTTGATCCAATGCAATCCAATGATATCCAATGAAAAACACTTGTGGATATGTTTGCAGCATTCAATGAGTTCAGACTTATTCTCTATGCTTGACGGATTATTACCTGTTTTGACTGCTTTGGACTGTAAACTGTATCACCAAAGATACTTTATTATTCTATTATTTGCAACATGGGACTGCTTTTGAACTGTACTTTCAGTAAAACAAGTTCTATAATAAACACCCTCAGAGAAGAAGCCTCTCTGCATTCTTACCAACTAGACCATACCCGGTCGACGCATCCGTGGGGGGATATGCGCACATGATCTGGCAACCCGGGAGGCAGTTCGTCCCATAGCTGGGCAGCCCCGTAACCATGGCGACAGTGTTTGACACAAAAACGCTAATAAGAAGCTGAGATTTGATGAAATTGAAAAACGGGCTTCACAGTTAAGTTCAGATGGTAATGGTCAATGGCTGTGTGCAAAATCAGAGCAATTGGTCCAGCCACTGAGGAGAACCGGGTAGCTTCACCTACTCACTCACTCACTCACCACTACGGACAGAGGTTACTAGAATTATAGTAGGATAGTAGGATGCGCCACAGTGGTCATAACTTCCCAACCAGCTAAACTATCTGTCCTAAACTACAATCACCATCAACCATTGTCAGGGCCAGAGGTGTAATTTCATCAAAACCTGTAGACAGTGGCAAAAAGAAAGTGACCACTTCAACTCAATTTCAACAAAAATAGCAGTTGCGTTGTGAGCTTGTAGATCTGCTATTTTTGAAAAAAAGTTTAAGTGATTACTGAATATAGGCTAATGGTTGCAGAATGAAAACAAAGTGTCGTTTTGTGTAATTTTCAAAGGTGCTGGAGGAATTATGAACTGGACAATTCTCAAAAATAGTCAAAATAGCTGATCTACAAACTCATCTGTCATACGACAACGTAAAAAGAATCGGGAATTAATTCATGAAAAACCCCCAAAATAGAGAAAGGCTTCTGCACATTGTGCACGATAATGATAAAACATATATTTTGCTGATAGCCAGACCAGACAGTAACGGTGATCTTGCATATCGATGTTTTTTGAAGCTCAACATAATATCAATAAGGTATAAGGCTATATATACAGTAAAGGGCTATAATATTTCTATAAGCCTTTGAAATAACTTGAAAGAACAGCCCTGCCTCGATATCGTGCTCATCACTCTTTCCCTGCTGCCGTCACGTCTTTAAAAATAGCCGTAGAGAGAGAGAGAGAGAGAGAGAGAGAGGGAACGAACGGCCCCCTGACCATCACAGTGTGTCTGTTCCTGTCGGACACAATGGACACGAGAGCGTTTCTTAAAAAGGCTCATCATAACTAGCTCTGTTCTACCCACAATCCTCTGCTCATCTCTCTGTCTCCTGATCCACATTACAGCACGGCTGAGCTCTCATTTAGCCAGCGGAGGATTGGAGGAGAGAGAGAGAGACTGTCTGATTGGCGGAGAGGCTGACTGACTGACTGACTGACTGACTGCAGCAGTGATATCCAGTGGTGGAAAAAGTAGTCAAACTTTATACTTAAGTAAAAGTATCAATACTGCAGTATAGAAATTCTGTTACAAATAAAAGTCCGGAAATTCAAAAAGTACAAAATGTATACAAAAGTATTGGCATCCAAATGTACTTAAAGTACCAAAAGTAAAAGTACTCATTTTGCATTTTCAAATGTATTACATGTAATCTTTTTGGTCATTATTGAAATTTAAAGCCCGACAGGGTGATTATCCACCGACGCTTATTACACGGCTACTTAATACAAACATGTATAAATTAACCTAAAAGTAAAAACAAAACAAAGTATTTCCTTGCTTACGGCAATGAAAGTATTCCATAAGTATTGGGCTGGGCGGAGAAGTTCGCCTTGGAAAACAAATGACAGTAGTCCATAAGGTAACCGGAAGACTCGCCCCAAAACACACTCGCCCCCATTCTATATAGCGCCGATTTGCTTATAATACCACCGGATTTGCCCCGGGGCGACTGTGTTTTGGTATTCTTCCGTAGTGGATCAAATAGAATCACTTTTCGGTTATTGCATAGTCTATTTCTCACTTCAAAAACACTCTTGAGAGCAACGTTTAGTTGTAAATGACGACATAAAATCAAGCAGCGCAGGTTGACATGAGCAGGTGCTCTGAGTCTTTGGGATGGTTGGGGGAGAAGAAAACCACGCCTACTTAGGAGACTATAGACCAATTATGTGTTTACAAACATTGAGACTGGACGCACAGGTGACCGTTTCATGTCATCAATTCCCAACAGATCCCCAAACCTGCTGTTTTAGGGTGAGCTTGTTTCAGTTCATTCAACCACCTCTGTGTGTAGGCTAGTGGGGTGCGTCCTAGCGACACATATACTTCATAGTGCAACGGTATTGCGCACAGAGAACAGCTGACATACAAGCTCACAATCGCGTCGCGGATGCGACCTCTGTGAGCTTGGAGATCTGCTATTCTCGGCCGTTCTCTGCGCGCGACACCTTCGCGGGACGGAGCATAAATTAGTCTTGACGGGCTGCAGCTGCGCGAGCCAAGCAGGTTCTGGTGCCATGATCATAGAGCGCTCCCTCCGTTCTTATGACAGCCACTGGAGGTGGAGTTTTGAGGACAACCGCTTTGGATAGTTATTATTGTTTACACACAACAGAAACCAAGGATTATATATTTCAAGAGCGAGAGATCACAGTCAAAATCCTAAGCATTCTTCCTCCACACTGGGAGAAAAACAGCATCTGAAAGTTTGATGGGATGCATTTTTACACGTGAGACTGTGACCACTTTTACATTGCATCTTATGAGCGGTGGGGTTCTTTTGCTGCCGACCTGCGCGCGCATACTGTTTCATACCAGTGTGACGTCGTCTGTTAAGGCGTCTATTGGATTTGTGTACTACTTCGCCTCTAGTGGCTCCAATGGAGAATGTGAATGTGTATGTGCTAAATTAAAAATCTTTGACCGTATCCAGTCAACAATAATGTTGGAACACAACCTGACAGAAATCAGAGAGGGTCACATATACGTCTGCCTACTAACCTACAAGATCTCCCTCCACACAGCTGATTCAAATGAATCAATGGCTCTTGACACTTTGTTAGCAGTAGCCTAACTCCTGTCCTGTGTTTCATTCTGACTGGCTGCTGTCATGACACCTGGATCTCTGCATGGGGATGAAATGGTGCTCGTTAAGGGGGAAGACCACTCATTTTCAACATTGAACTATGTCTTCACCTTAGAGCTGTTGTGTGGAAATAAGAAGTCCCCCCCCTCTATGTTGCCAGAACTGGAGAATTGATTGAGGTCATGTGATCAGTGACATAGGCAGGGTGTATTTTTGGCTGAGGGGGCAGAGCCAAAAGTACACCCTGCGTATGTCACTGATCACATGACCTCAATCAATTATCCTTTTATAGGCAACACAGAAGGGGGGGGGGGGCTTTTTTCTTATTTCCACACAACAGCTCTAAGGTGTATTAAAGACATAGTTCAATGTTGACAATGAGTGGTCTTCCCCTTTAAATGACTTCAGTGCTAGATAATAAGCATTGGTCATTAGTTTGAAACATAACAGCTGTGTGGAGGGAGATCTTGTAGGCAGACTAATGTGACACTTTTTGATTTCTGTCAGGTTGCCTAAACAATTGGGCAACTAATGCCTAAACAGAATGCCTAAAAATCAATGTTGAAATGTCAAGGACCCCCAAAATGATATGCATTTAGCCATAGACCCCCCCCCCCCTCCCCACCATCTCAAAATATGTTGTTCCAGGGACCCCCAGAAGCAAAGGTTTGAGTTACAAATGATATAAATATATAATCAAATATAATCAAAGATTTGCAAACATTTTCACCATTTTTCAAAAATAGCAGATCTACAAGAAAGTGCCACGCTATGAGCTTGTAGATCTGCCATTTTTGCATAGCCAAAGTATAAAATATGGTTAGTGGTCAAAATGATTGTGAAGCTATGTCAACTCATTTTTATGGGGACCCCCTGGTATCCCCCCCCGAGGACCCCTGGTGGTCCCCGGACCCCACTTTGAGAACCACTGCCCTAGGATACATTATGTTTGGTGCGGTTGATGTGAGGAGGCCATGGGAGGAATTCCCCCTCCAAAAAAATGCCCTGAGGCCACTGTGACCTCGAAGCTCCGCCCACTCTGTCTGTCCCAGTTTATTTACCCATTTGCTCCTCCTCTGTCCATACAGTTTTTAACCACTTAAAAACCCTAGGATTGTGGGGTGAAAGCTTTAGCTGAAAATAGCCGATCTACAAGCTCACAAATATGCGTTGCGATTGGGACCTTAGATATGCTATTTTACGGCAAAGAGATTATAATATGGAGCGAAAAAAAGAAAAGACTCTATAGCAGGGGTCTTCAACGTTTTCAGGCCAAGGACCCCCTAGCTGAGAGAGAGATGAAGCTCTATATTGTATAAAATTGTGTTTCAGATAAACGCTTGCTGCTTTTTTCCCTCTACACCTATAACTCTTTGCCAAAAATAGCAGATCTACAAGCTGCTCACAACGCCCCGCGCTGCGAGGCGTTGTGAGCTTGTAGATCTGCTATTTTTGGCTAAAGTTCTCGTCAGAAAAGGGATGCTAGGGTCCAAGTGGTTAATGTAAAAATCACACCTGTGTGAAGGTAGCGGCGCCTTTGATACATTTTGTCATCAATAAGTGTTTAAATGTGTTTATAGCCACGTGTCACGTGAAGCTTGACCAATCACTTTGTTGACGTGTCTGACCAATCAGAACGTTGACGCAAAAGCCAGGTATAGAGGCCTTTTTTCCCTCTAGCGCCGCTAAAAATATATATATCACAAAGATTTGGCGGACCCCCTGTAGTAACTCTGAGGACCCCCTAGGGGTCCCGGACCCCCTGTTGAAGACCCCTGCTCTATAGCATAGAGTCCTGAGGGACTCCGGTCAACCATAATATAGGGTTTAAAGGGATAGTTCACCCAAAAACGGACTTATTTTCTAGCGATTACACAGCCCATGAAGCCTTCAATTCATGGAGATGTTTTAGTTTGTTGCATTCCTAAGCCAATAATTTGATGACTGGCAGAAAGATGCTAATGTCTCCTACCGGAGCCGGTCATCAAATTACTGTCTTAGGAATGCGGCAAAAACAAAAAAAAACTCCATGAATTGAAGTCCCCATGGGGTGTGGTTCTCAACCTTTTCATGCCATGACCCCCCAAAATAATCATATTTGAACTGGGGACCCCCCGCAAATAATCATATTTCAACTGAAAAGCACTTGGAATGTAAGGGTTGAGGCATTACATTTAGTTTGACTCAGTTCCACAGCTAGATATTGTGAAAATAGCAGATCTACAAGCTTGCAACATGAGGCGTTGGGAGCTTGTAGATCGGCCATTTAAAAAAATGTTGCGTCTTTCTTATTATTTGACAATTTAGCCAGTGTTTGACCAGTTTCTGATAGCATCGTTTGTTGATTACCTTTGATGCAGTAATGGTCTTTGAGGTATTAAAACTCATTAAATCGTCACTTAACGGTCATCTGGGGACACCCCCCCCAAAAAAAAAATCATGTGGGGTTCCCAACCCACAGGTTGAGAACCACTGCAGTGTACAGTAGCTGACCACTCTAATTTCTCCAATAAAAAGGTTTGTGACACCAAGAGTAGATTCAAAGGGTTTATTTCTCCATTAACCATATAGTTTTTGACAAACAAATATTCCATTCCAATTAACAACTGACATTTAAACAATCAATAAAACATATGATTACAAGTGATTACATAATTGCAGAAGTAAGTCAAATGTGCAAAGTACAATCAAAATATAGCAAACAAAGCACACAGACTCAAAGGCTTACATGTGTAATGTTGGTCATGAACGCATGGCTGCCTGGGCTGGAGAGGGATGAAGTGACTGTCGCCGATTGAGTGAGGGCTTGTATAGTGACACACCCGGACTGTCATTGGTTAATTGGTGATGACAGACACCTGCCTGTCATTGTCAATTATGAGTGAACTGTCCATCAGAGGCTGCCACTAGACAGCATAGAGGAAATTACAGACTGTTACGGCTCTGTAGCTCTGAGAGTGTACACAATGGAACCAAATGGACATTTACGGGTCTGTAACCCTGAGAGTGTACAAATGGAACCAAATGGACCCAGGTCTTTAACTCTGACAGTGTACAAATGGAACCAAATGGACCCAGGTCTTTAACTCTGAGAGAGTACAAATGGAACCAAATGGACCCTTGCAGGTCTGTAACTCTGAGAGTGTACAAATGGAACCAAATGGACCCTTGCAGGTCTGTTACTCTGAGAGTGTACAAATGGAACCAAATGGACCCTTACAGGTCTTTAACTCTGAGAGTGTATGAATGGAACCAAATGGACCCTTACGGGTCTGTAACAAATAGACCCGTAAGGGTCCATTTGGTTCCATTTGTATCACTGGATTAGCCTATAATCTCCAAAATGACAGTGTATGTGAAAGCCCTGAAACAGTGGAGGGTCTAATAATGATGATATTTCATCCAGGATCACTCACAGGTCATTCAAAGTGATGGGGGATGGTTTCTGGGCTCTGCCCGTTAACCCATGTAGAACGGGCGGGAACGCATCTGTGTCATGTTAAGATTTATTTTGCTATTCAAAAATAGCAGATATACAAGCTCATAGCGCGGCACAGAGTGCCGCACTATGAGCTTGTAGATCTGCTATTTTTTGAAAAGTTGTGAAAATTTAAATAATGTAATATAATATATATAAAATGTGTCAAATATGCTGTTCCAAGGACCCCCCAGAAGCAAAGATTTGAGTTACAAATGTTCGCTTTAAAAATATATATATTAAAAGATTTGCACAAAGATTTTCAAAAAATAGCAGATCTACAAGCTCATAGCACGGCACTCTGTGCCGCGCTATGAGCTTGTAGATCGGCTATTTTTGAATAGCCCAAAGAAATCTAAAAATGACACAGATGCGTTCCCGGCTTTAATGGGTTAATGTGCTCTTGGATGGTCTATCTATTGTCATTACCACGCTCCACTGGCTTTGAGTGTCTTCTGGCCTCCAGACTCGATGAAGAGAGAGAGAGGGAGAGAGGGAGAGAGAAATGCACACATCCTTACAGAGCCAACTGTAATGCTGTTCATTTCTACTCTGAAATCTCTCATCTGGCATCAGTTGTGCAGGCCTAGGCTACTATAGGGATGTGTATCATTTGGACTTGATTGATTCTGATTATCGATTCTGGATTCTTATCAACTCCCCGTTTCGGTTGTGTTCAGGATGATAACGTTTATGTGTAATAAAGCGAATAATACTTTAACAATGTTTGTTCAGGCCTGGGGCGCTTTTACAAATCATGCATGCGTGTGTAGCTGCTGTCCAAATGTGAGCAAGTAAGTTCAACCATTGTACTGTATATACACAGTAGCAGTGGTCAGCAAACCCAGCCCTACACATATGCATGGTGTCCTCTGTGTCTGACATGCGTTTCTCTCATTGACCATTCTACACAGCCTAGGCTATATGCAATTATATCTATTAACTACTGACTAGAGAGAGAGCCTTTAATGGCCCTATAATGGATATAAACCTAGAATAAACATAATGATATATGATGAAAAAATCATATGACCAGGTTCCATAATGGTAAAAACAAAGATGACAAAGATTTCTTAGCGGTAAGTGAAGTAAATAGTACACTATATTACTAGTTACTATACACTGTGTACTGTGTATGATATAGAGCCAATGGTGAAACTGTTGTCCTGAAAATATTGGTGTTTAAATTCAAACCACACCATGTTCCCTGTGAACTAATTATGTTACCAATAATTGGCAACTATAAGAAATGTAATGAATAGTGACCTCTCAAACGTTTAATCCATGGCAACACAATGGAAAGCAGTACCAGATGCAAAAACAAGGGGATTTTTGTGTTATGGTCTCCAGGGAGAAATTGGTCTTGGAGACACACAATACAACACAACACAACACAACACAACACATTATTACACGGCTTGGTTGAATGCTTCAGCGGTGTGTTATCAGTGAATAATGACGGATGAGCTCAATAACAGCTGCTCGATTTTACATTGTGTGTAAACAAACACACAATGTCATTTACAACTAAACGTTGCTCTCAAGAATGTTTTTGAAAACATTTGAAGTGAGAAATAGACGATGCAATAACCAAAAAGTGATTCTATTTGATCCTCTACACTTCCTTGTTTACCGTGGCGCAACAACGGCAGAATACCAAAACGCTCGCCCCCAAAACACAAATTATTTTGGGTGGTCCCAGTCAGCCCGCGACCCATTTTGGGTGGGTCGCGGGCTGAAAAGTTTGAGAGCCCTTGGTCTAGATCCCTTGGTCTAGATCACCATCTTAGCTCCACCTCAAAACGTTCTACCCTCAGGAAGCAGTGCATCCTGGCGTGTGATTGACAGAGGGACAAATGAGTGATTGAACCTATTATAGCTCCCAGATTGCTACAACAGTGATTCTCAAACTAAAGGTCTACCAGAGCGTTTCTCAACCTGTGGGCCGAGGTCCTCTGGTGGGCCCTGAGGATAGGGGGGCCCACTTGATATTGCAAGTGGGCCCCCCAAATAATTGGCAAAACAGTGAGATTTGAACGATAATACAGTAATATAAAAGATAATAATGTAAACACATTATGAACGTAACTACCAATAGTTCCATTAAAGGAGGAGTTCACCCAAAAAATGACTTATTTTCTATCAATTGTACACCCTATGAAGCCTTGAATCCATGGATTCTTTTTTGTTTTTGTCGCATTCCTAAGCTAATAATTTGATTCCCGTCTCCTACCGGCTAATGTATCCGGTAGGAGACACAAAGTAGATTATTTGTGTCTCCTACCGGAAATACACACGGTCATCAAATTATTGCCTTAGGAATGCCACAAAAACAAAAATAAATCCATGAAATCAAGGCTTCATGGGGTGTGTGATTGATAGAAAATAATTAATTTTTTGGGTGAACTCCTCCTTTAATCCAAGCTAGAAAGAACACAATCGATTGATTGATCATTAGAATAAACATGAAAATGCACACGGCCACAAACGCGTTTGGAAAGTTCTGCAAAAGAAATGTTCCTGCACCGTTTTCCAGTGGTGTAAAGTAATTAAGTATGTTTACTCAAGTACTGTACTCAAGTACACTTTTGAGGAATTTTTACTTGCCAGTTTGGTTTACTTACCATTTTCAATACTTGGACTTCTACTCCACTACATCTCAGAGGCAAATTCTGTACTTTTACTCCACTACAATTATTTCACAGCTTTATAGTTACTATTGTAGTTACTAGTTGCAGATTTAGATTATTATCACAAAACATACATTAACCACTTCAGCCCTACAGTATATATATTTCGGCCATTTGAAAATAGCCGATCTACAAGCTCACAATGCGTCGCGATGCAACACATTTGTAGCTCTGCTATTTTCAAAAGATTTTTTTATACATTTTGAACTTGTGAAATGGGACATTCTGCAAATTTTGAATTCCGGACTTGAACTTGTAACAAAGTATTTCTACATTGCATTATTGATACTTTTACTTATGTAAAACATTTCACTTTTTCCACCACTGCTGTTTTACTAGCTGAATTACTGCACTCGATATGCACCGTCCTACACACGCACACGCGTACACACGCACACACACACACACACACACACACACACACACACACACACACACACACACACACACACACACACACACACACACACACACACACACACACACACACACACACGCACACACACACACACGCACAGAGCGGTTGTTCCTGGACTTTTGTGACAGCATCCAATCCATCAGCGTTCAGTTTGACAGAGCAGATACCTGCAGACACATCTAAAGTAGTAGTCAGAGCTTCACCGCGTGTCCTGATTGCTACCTTCTATCACAATCTTTGGGGAGTTTATAAATATACTTTTTTTGGAGAGTTTTAGAACAGTTGATTTTCAACCTTTAGAATTTCAAGGACCCCCCCGGTTCTGTCACCTCCGATGGATAACTATCAGTGGTGTAAAGTAAGTAAGTACATTTACTCAAGTATTGTAAGTACAATTTTGAGTTTTTTTTTTACTTTACTGGAGTATGTAAAGCTGACCGGAGGTCAAGGCTCCAAAAAGTGTAGCTTTGTACAGTGCAAAAATATATATTCGAATAGCAAAACAATAACAATGGCGCTATATAAATGCACCATTTACCATAATGGGTTTGTATAGGAAGGGGGCGTACTGATGTGTGTCTATATGTGTATAGAGCGTGCCAACGCGTCGTCACCACGGGGGGCGTTGGCATTGGGCGTGGCATTGGGCAATGTTAAGTCAACCTGGTTTTTACCCCTCAAAGATGTCCGCAGCTACCAAAAGACACTTGTTGACGCCCCTTTCAGGAATTTTGGCACGCTCTATAGGGAACGGGTTGCCCCATGACAGAGTATTTCCAGTTTTCAGTATTTTACTTCTACTCCACTACATCTCGGATCCAAATATTGCACTTTTACTCCACTACATTTATTTGAAAACTTAAGTCACTAAGTTACTTTGTAGATTTTGATTATTATTACAAAACGTACATTAACCCTCGGCCATTTGAAAATAGCCGGTCTACAGGCTCACATTGTGAGCTTGTAAATATGCTATTTGCAATAGATTTGTATACATTTCATACGTTTGAAAACTTGTGGGACATTCTGCATAATGAGTACTTTTACTTTTGTACTTTTACACTACTCTAGTAGTGTAAAAGTATTTCTACAGTGCAGTATTATACTTAAATGTACTTTTTCCACCACTGATAACTATCTGAGGAAACAGGAGAACAGAACTCATTTACACGTCCAGAAGCCACTGAGGTCAAACGTGTGGGATGATACGTGATGGTACAAACCACAGTTAGCCTGCCATGGTACATTTAGTCTCTGTCGGGTGTAAACCTCATATGTCCAAAACTGTTACTTTTCAGGACTCCAATAGGCTCTATGCACAGCAGCCATATTGGAAAGAAAATGGGCTTCTTCTTACTTCCTTCACAGGTGTTACCAATGATACTAATGAAGGCTCTGTTCCATTCTGGTCAGGGTGCTGATATCGTGCATGTTGGCTCACTAGAAACACTCCATTTTGGTTCCCAAATGGCCCCTTATGGTGGGTGTTATGGGGGTCCTTGAACATAAGACAACCACTAAGCCACACTAAATGGAACAGAGCCTTAATTACTATCATTGGTAACACCTGCAAAGGAAGTAAGGAAGGGGCCCAATTCATTCCCAATATGGCTGCTGCGCATAGAGCCTATTCAAAAGCTTCAAAAGTAGTAGATCTACAAGTTCGAAACGTGTCGCTTAGCGCCACGTTTCGAGCTTGTAGATCTGCTACTTTTGATGCTTTTGTGTGATGCTGTAGTATGATCAAGTATGGCTTTAATTTAGAAAAAGTGAATATAGATATAGTTAATGGAGATAAGAGATTTTGCCCGACAGCAATGATTTGCTGCAAATAGCCTACTGCAGTGGCTCTCAAACCTTTTCTAGTTGGACCCCCAAAATGATATGTATTTGGCTGCGGACCCCTGGTGGTCCCCGGACCCCACTTGGAGAACTAATGGCTATACTCTGTATTATTGCAGAGAGGGACCAGCTGGTATACCGCCCACAATGTGCCTTCAAACAGCGTACTGATGAGGTAGTCTACGTAATATAGTTGCTGTCGGGCAAGAAACCTAGTATATCCATATTTAAACTATTTTCTTTTGTAAATCAATGCCCCGTTGTCGTCACGGTCAAGGCAAAAGTCGCGGAAATAGCCGATCTAGGAGCCCACAGCAACAACGCGCCACGATTTGTTGTGACTTGTGAGCCTGTGGGTTTTATGCAGTGGTGTAAAGTACATTTACTTAGGTACTGTACTCAAGTACAATTTTGAGGTATTTTTTACTTTTGTGGAGTATTTCCAATTTTCAATACTTTTACTTCTACTCCACTGCATCTCAGAGGCAAATATTGTGCTTTTACTCCACTATAATCATTTGAAAACTTTAATAACTAGTTGCTTTTTAGATTTAGATTTTTTATTACTAAACATACATTAACCACTTAAGCTCTATACATATTTCGGCTATTTGAAAATAGCCGATCTACAAGCTCACAATGCGTCGCGATGCGACGCATTGTGAGCTTGTAGATCTGTTATTTTCAAAAGATGTGTATACATTTTGAAAACTTGAAATGGGACATTCTGCGTAATAATGAGTATTTTTACTTTTGATACTTTAAGTACATTTTGATACCAATACTTTTGTACTTTTACTCAAGTAAATTTAGAATTCCGGACTTAGTAGAGTATTTCTACATTGCAGTATTGATACTTTTACTTAAGTAAAACATTTGCATTATTATATTATCACCACTGGTTTTATAAATATTAAACCGATGAAAAGTTGAAATTAATAAGAGCTTGTGTTTAAATAATAACTACATTGGATCCTTCATGAACACAGGTTATTATTTTTCCCTCCATTTCCCATCAAAGCATTTCCGACGCTTGTAAGATATGTTCTCAATTGATTAAACCCTTTCATAATTAATTTTTAATAAGAAGTTTCATCTCTTTATTGGTTTGAATAATTTATATTCCACAGACAGGGAGCTGTTTTTACAGGAGAATGTAAAGCTATCAGTATTTTTTTAATGTATTTGTAGGCAGTTATTTTTCTGTTTTTGTCATGTTGTTGTTATGACGTTTTTTATAAGTGGGACTATGGATGGAAATTAGCTTCTAGCTAAATCCAGCATGTTTACATGAGATCATGTTCGATTCATTGAATCCCTGTATCCCCACTCCCCAGTTCAAATATGATTATTGTGTGGGTCGCGGCCTTAAATGTTTGGGAACCCTTGCTTTATAGGCTATATATGGTAGATCTTTAACGCATATTATATCCAAGTGATTTCTTTGATAAATAAAAGATCATGTTCAGTCAGTGAAATTGAACAGCTGTTGCTTAGCTTCCTTCCTGACATTTTTAAATATGACACTTTCATTCCACTGTTGGATGATGAGACTTCATCTCCCCCAGAGACCAAAAATGACCAAAATGACTGGTACAGACCTGTCAGCCTCAGGGACATGCCTCCAGGACATGAGGTTTTTTACAAGCAGAACATTTCCTGAAACTGAATGAAAGCAACTTTAACGTTGTACGACTATTTGGTCCCCCTGACTCCATCACACAGGTAAAAACAACATGTTATTGCTGTGCCGGCCCTAAGCAATTTGGTGCCCGAGGCAGGATTTTACCTGCCCCCAAATAGCCTATTATTTATTAATAATATTATAGCCTAAATAAGGCTATTTCACAAATACAAATAACTAGGATGTCATGCAAAATACAAAAGGCAAATTGAAAGCAAAACTATTAGACTAATGAATATGAATGAATTTGCATTGAGCATTAGCTAAGTAGATAGCATGGTGTTTTATCCTCAATAAGAGTAATCTCCTGTCATGCACACATCGTCGTTGTCTCGTTGCCATTCACATGGGTGGCTGTTGCATGTGCACGCATGCCCATGTAGGCTACAGTATGTTATACTGTACTGTACCATTACAATTCATTAACAGCTTTCTGTTTGGGATGAACGCAGCACTAATAATATAAAAAATCTTCAAAGTAGGAAGTAAACTAAAGCTTTCAAATAATTATAGTGTAGTAAAAAGTACAATATTTGTCTCTGAGATGTAGTGGGGTAGAAGTAAAAGCATTGAAAATTGGAAATACTACAGTAAAGTACAAAATAAATCCTCAAAATTGTACTTAAGTATAGTAGGCCTACTTGAGTACATGTACTTAGTTACTTTACACCACTGTGTGTCAGGAATGCAGACAGGATGAGCATACCCCAACACTGCACCCTGTCTGTACCTGTGATGCAAGGGAAGGACACATGTACAGTTTTAAAAAATGGACTTGACAACGTCCGTGTCTGTCACGCTCTGGAGATGCAATGCCACAGTTTTAGTTGAAAACACGCCGCTCAGATCCACCTTCATACGAATTTGACACTTTACCTCGTGTGCTAAACCCAATTTGGGCTGGGAAATAGAACACAGAAGACACTCTGACAAATGTGTTCGTCTCAACAGTTAACTGACAGGTCGGACATGTTTTTTATGTAACTTGCCACACTTCTCTTAACCCATTAAGACCGAGAACGCATCTGTGTCATTTTTAGATTTCTTTTGGGCTATTCAAAACAAGACCAGGAGACCTGGTTCTGCCAGACCCAGAATAATAAGTACTTTTAGCTCTGATCTTACTTTATAAGATCAGAGCACTACGTCACGGCTAAGCCGGACTTCACATGACGTGTCAGCCTGTGTCTATGCCCATGTATGGACGAAAGGGGGACAGACTTTTATGGCTGGGGCCTAAGGGCAAAGGAGGCATGCCCATGTATGGAGAAAACAGGTACAAAGCCTCATGTAGGCCGACCCCTTGGGTCTGGCAAATAGCAGATAGCAAATACCATACCGAGTGCCGCGCTATGAGCTTGTAGAGCTGCTATTTTTTTTTAATTAAGCGAACATTTGTAACTCTAAAGCAGTTTTTATTTTATTTTTTATTTTTTACTTATGTTGCTGTAATATCAGTGGTTCTCAAACTTTTTCATGTCAAGGACCCCCCAAATTATATGTATTTGGCAGCGGACCCCCCAAATATTTTGTTCCAAGGACCCACAGAGGCAAAGATTTGAGTTACAAATGTTCGCTTTTAAAAATATATATATTCAAAGATTTGCACACATTTTCACGATTTAAAGAAAATAGCAGATCTACAAGCTCATAGCGAGTGCCGCACTATGAGCTTGTATACAGTATCTGCTATTTTTGAATAGCCAAAGTATAAAATAATGGTTATGGCTAAAATCAAAAATGACACAGATGCGTTCCCGGAGTGAATGGGTTAACACGGGGCCAAAAGAAAGTTCTCAAAATCCGAGTTTTGTGAGCAGTGCGTAAAACCACATCGTGGAATTTGGAAAGAACGACAATCTGATAAACACTCCTGTGAACGATTTGTCACCTCACCTTCTGGAAGAACAAGATGCAACGGCTCCTTCAGTGTGGGGATTGGCTTTCTATTCGCTCACCAACTCACTGTGTGAAATAGACATGGGAAGGTTACACAGATATTCATTTTCCTTTCCTTCACTACTGACAAGTACCCAGGGACGGATTAGCCCCCGCACGGGCCCCTGGGTCGGCAATTTTTTTAGGGCTCCCCCTAAAAAAAAATTTTTTTCGGGGAAAAAAAGTTTGAAAAAAAAAAAAGATAAAAAAAAAAAATGCAAAAACGTTTTTTGGGGTGGGGCTAGTGAAAGTTACAGGTATGGTGTGTATGATATGACATCCTTAATCATATTCCATCATATATGGAAGGGCCCCAGGAGCCCTTGTCAGGGCCTCAAACCCAGCGAGAATCACTGCTGTAAATACAGAGGAGGGGCCCACACATTTGATATTGGATTAACCTATACATTTCATTTTAGCAAATTGTCGATGGCCGCGCGGCACAGTTCCCCCGAAGGGCCCCTCGAGAGCCAAGGGCCCCTGGGCCACGGCCCCAGGTAGCCCAATGGCTAATACAGCCCTGCAAGTACCGGTTGTAGAGGCTGCATGGACAGGCTGATCTGCCCAGACCCGCTCCCTCGCCACCATGTCATATCCCTGGGTTATTGTCTCCATATCAACAGGAAGAGCCAGTCGCACCTCCTCCATTCTGACTTCACCTTCAAATAAAGATAAATAGAGCATAAATAAACCTGAAGGAGCCAGAGCAGAGGCTAGGACAAAATAATCGCATGACCCAGCTGCGTCTCGCAAAATAGTCACTTGTCCTTTCTCCGCACTAGCCACCAGAGACACTTGTCCCTTCTTTGACACAAAAAGGAACTTACAGGTTTTGACCGGACCGATACCTCAGCACTCGCTGATCAACAACCCCACAGTAAGACAAGGTTCCCAAACCTTTCAGGCTGCAACCCCCCAAAATAATCGTATTTGAATTGGGGACCCCCCCCCCCCCCACCCAGACAAGCGCTTGGAATTGGCATTACATTTAGTTATCGTCACCTTGCTAAACTAATTGCCTACGTCATTTTTTTTTACGTTTTTCAGAAAAAATAAAAAACTGATCCAAAACAAAACTATATAATATTTCTTAATCATTTCACCCAAAACGTTTATAACAAATGATGGCTATTAATATAAAAATAACACTGTCTGTCAGTTATGTAACATAAGAGATTTAAATAGGTTTAAATAGGATTAAACCACGTACCTGACTGAAGTCAAAAATCATTTGGCAATTTGTTTGGCCTAAGTCACAAAATAAATGCCTATTTTGGCCTAAGTCACACTAGGGAGTTAGGCCATTCAACTAAAAGGGGAGGGAACACCATGATCCTTTTCAATTAGGAGATGGGCGATTTTACCAGAGGTGGCCAGTGTCATGAGGAGCTGACTTAGGCAAAAATATCATTTTCCTCAAAAAATGACTTAGGCCATTAGTTCAGCAAGGTGACGTTATATAAGCTATACAATATGTTATTACAGTCACCTCCTTATTCTGCCCTCTTCACCTCACTTAACTTGTTTAAAGGAGCACTTCATATAATTGGTCCTTACTAATGCTCATTATAATATGGTACCATTTCTGTCTACTCACTCTGTGTCTCAGAGGAGGGCTGTGGACAGTTCAGAAACCCACCTACCAGTGAAATCATCGGTCGACAGGTTTGGTCATTTCAAACAAGATTTACGCGTGATCAATGCCTATAGCACAGTTAACTTTCCAGGAAGAGAAAGCCTGCATGTTTCTATTAGCTTGGAATCCCCATCGATGATGTCACTGGTAGGTGGGTTGCCCTCCTCTGAGACACGTCTGGCTGGTGGTGCTTGCCGTCAGCTTGTTTTATTTTTGGTCACCAGCATTGATTGATAGCATATTTTATTAAGCAGAAATGTACAGCACAAGCACAGTTAAAACACTTTGTCTAAAAGGTCCGTCCAAAAAAGTCCTAGCGGTCTTGTTTCCATTGAGATCCTCGGTATTCAATTCATAAACATATAAAGTAGCACCAAACAGTTCAAAATCATTACAAAAATACAGAAAAAAACACTATATGCACAGAGTCGGAACAGAGTCTTACACACCCCAATTCATAGATTTTTGTTTTTGTCACATTCCTAAGCCAAGAATTTGACGACTGGCGGAAAGATGCTTATGTGTCCGGTAGGAGACACAAAGGAGACTCTTTGTGTCTCAGCAGTTACTGACTATAATGAGTGTCTCCTACCGGAGCCGCCGCCAGTCATCAAATTATTGGCTTAGGAATGGAACAAAAACAAAAACAAAAACATCTCCATGAATTCAAGTCCGTAAATACACAATATTTTCGAGCTGCGTTCGCTTCCAGCGTTCGTGCGTCTAACTTGTGGATAGAAAAAAGTCATTTTGGTGGTGAACTATCCCTTTAAGACTTACTGTAATCATGAACTCAACAGAACAACAATAAACATATGATGCAAAAACGAACTCTACTCAGCACTCAGGATACTGAGGCTAGCTGGCTAAGCTAGGCACTTGAGTCCATGCTGACAGAACGTCTTCTTCTATATACTGTCCTTAGTGTCCAAGTCACCACCTAGTGGCTTGGGGGGGTATTACAAGTCATTCAACTGCCCTTAATAAATTATAATCCATGGCCTTTCTAACAGTGATAATGTCCCATTCAGTGCATTGACAGCATCCGAAATGGGTGGTTACTGACTATAATGAGCTATATTCCTGGCCTAGCTTTCTCAACTGGCTGCCAGCTCACCAGCCTCTTAACAAAGCAATACTCTTAATGGTTTGTGCTCTTACTCCGTTTATGGCTGATTGTTTATTTGTGTTTTGAGCCACACGTCTTGATGTCTATGTTGATGGTTTTCTGTATTTGTGCTATACCTCCTGCCCTGTGCAGCATTTTGATCAAGTAGAATTGTTTATAAATATGCTTTATAAACACATTTCATTGGACTTATAGCTACATATCAATTTGGGGGTCCTTGGCAGAAAAAGGTTGGAGAACCACTGGTTTAGAAGGCATTTTTTTGAATCAGCCTCAGGTCTTAGTAGGTTAATTCATGCTCCATCTGCAGGAAGGCATTGCTTGCCAAAAAATAACTAACTAATCTAAAAGCTTGTTAGCTTGTAGATTAGGTTCTTTTTGGCAAACAGCACCGTTGTACTGTAAAAGATAAATGAGGTTTAACAGTGCAGAGCTGGTTGGTTGTTAACGGTACTTATTCTTCATCACCCCTGGCTGTGTTCATGGTTTCACCCCAACATTCATTATAGCACAGCAACTCTGTGAGATAACCTAGAAACCTTGTATCTCCATTATGCCAACTAAAAAAAAACATTTGTGCCAGGGATTTTTCATAAATAGCAGATCTGCCGGGCTATGAGCTTGTATATCTGCTATTTTTTTTTTTTATAGCCAATGTATAAAATATGGTTGAAGTGGTTAAAATGATTGTGACGCTATATTAACTAAATTTGCTGGGGTTTGCTGGTACCATAAATGAATGCCCTAACTCTTCGTACATGAGTGTTACTCAAAAGTCATGAAAATAGCCCATCTACAAGCACACAATGTGGCACGTCGCAACACGTTGTGAGCTTGTACATCGGCTATTTTGAAAGTGAAAAAAAGTTAAGTCCGTCTGTGGGTTTTTATAAAATTGTATTACACGGCTTGGTTGAATGCTTGATTCTGATTGGTCAATCAAGAAATAATGACCTATGAGCTCTATAACAGACCGCTGTCTAATGAAAGACTCAGAGCACCTGCTCACATCAACCTGCGCTGCTTGGTTTTATGCTTTATCCAACATGACAGCCATGTAAATTAACGCACCATGTCATTTACAACTAAACGTTGCTATCAAGAATGTTTTTGAAAACATTTGAAGTGAGAAATAGACGATGCAATAGCCGAAAAGTCATTCTAATTGATCCACTACACTTCCTTGTTTATCGTGGCGCATCAACGCAAGAATACCATAACACTCGCCCCAAAACACAGTCGCCCCGGGGCAAATCCGGCAGTATTGTAGGGAAATCCGGCGGTATATAGAATGGGGGCGAGTGTGTTTTGGGGCGAGTCTTCCGGTTACCTTATGGAATACTGTCATTTGTTCTACCTCCACTCCGCATCGGTGGATAATCACCCTGTCGGGCTTTAATTTTCAATAAGGACCACCTCCCCATACATTATCCCTTACTTAACCAATGAAAAGTATTAACAAGAACGTGTGTCTTAATTATAACTTTTGGCTCCATTGGAACGAACAACACAAGCAGGTTTTTCCATTGCCTTCCAAGATGGATATACAAGGTTTCCACAGATTCCACCCGACAGCGACGAAATATAATATAAAATTCCCTTTTTTCTGCCTCATCAGGAAGATTCAAACGGAGAGCACGAGTTACGTAATCACAGCTAAATTCATCAGTGTTCATTTTATGCAAAGCCCCATGCAGCCTCCCAATGCGCTGCACACTGTGTGGTGGTATGTAATTCAAAAAGGGAGGGATGGGCTTTTGTTGTCATCCCTGTAAGTTGTTTGATTTCTGGTTTTGTTGTGGGAAAACAAGATGTTAATTAAGGAGGTCATGCCACGATTTCCTCGCACGCCTATTATTGCTTCATTTTTGTCTGTTGGCACAGTCAATCAAAACAGACTTCAATCTTGTTACAGCTGCTGCCAAGCGGATATATTTCATTGCTACGATCAGTTAGGATTTTACTCTGTGAGCGTGTGTGTGTGTGTGCGTTCGTGCGTGCGTGCGTGCGTGCGTGCGTGCGTGCGTGTAACAGAAGTGGGCGGGGGAGTAAAACTGTAAAACTGTCTCTCTCTGGTATTGTATTGTTCTTTGTTTTAATAACTTTTATTGTTAGATGTTTATTTTCTCATAAACATGCCAATAAATTCCCAACATGTGTCTTGTGGTCTGTGTTGCCTGCCACCCTCCAAGGGAGGGGGTGTAGACAGTGATTCTCAACCTTTTTGAATCTGCACAATGAGTACTATTACTCTTGGTACTTTTAAGTATATTTTGATGTTGGTACTTTTACTCAAGTGCATTTTGAACACGGGAAGAGTATTATATCTACATGGCAGTATTGATCATTTTACTTAAGTAAAACATGTGTGTACTTCTTCCATCACTGACTCTAGTAGTAGTGCTCACTGGTCTCTCAACAGCAAACTGCTTCCATAACAAAGCAGAGCAGAACGTGTACACGAGTTGAGCCGAGGTACCAAAGCTCTGTGTTCACTGTAGTGTAGCGAGGACTCTGACAGAGCGCATCACAGTCAGTGTTGCTGCCTTGACAACCTGAGTGCTCAGGACTTCACAATGCTACAAAGGACGACTAAAAAAAAACACTGGCACAGAACGACCACAACTTCAGAACATTAACTCACTGTAAAAAGGAAAAGCCCAAATCATCACTGAGGCAACTATAGCCAGCCACAGCAACCCCCATCTTAAAGGGATAGTTCACCCGAAGAATGACTTTTTTTCTATCCCCATGGAGACTTGAATTCATGGATATTTTTTTGTTTTTGTCTCATTCTAAGCCAATAATTTGATGACCGGCAGCGGTTCCGGTGGGAGACACAAACAGTCTCCTTTGAGTCTCCTGCCGGAACCGCTGCCTACCGGCCCGCTGGTCATCAAATATATCCGATCTACTGGTGAAAAATATCCGATCTACAAGCTCTCAACGCCTCGCATTGCGAGGCGTTGAGAGCTTGTAGATCGGCTATTTGCACAACATTTATCTGTGGAACAGAGTCAAACAAAATGTAATGCCTCAACTCCTATCATTCCAAGTGCTTGTCAGGGTGGGGGGAGTCCCCAGGTCAAATATTAATTTGGGGGATCGCAGCCTAAAAAGTTTGACAACCACTGACCTAGGCCTACAGTATAACCTAACCTAACTAGCAGTTTCATTAGCAGTTTATTTACACATGCAGGGGAGATTGATGAGCCTACGTACATGCACCACACGTTGGGTGTGAAGCACCCTCCCAGAATCTGCTCCGATTTCCGATTTTCTGCTTTAGACGTCACAGACTGACTCTCATATCAGTTAACCCATTAAGACCGGGAACGCGTCTGTGTCATTTTTTTATTTTATTTCTTTGGCTATTCAAAAATAGCAGATATACAAGCTCGTACGAGCTTGTAAATCTGCATCTTGAAAATGTGTGCAAATCGTCGAATATGTATACATATTTTAAAGCGATTTTTTTTTTTTTTGCACTTGCACATTTTTTACTCCAACCTATGCTTCTGGGGGGGTCCCTGGAACAGCATGTTTTGAGATATCATTTTGGGTGGTCCTTGACATGGAAAAGTTGGAGCACCACTGATATAGCAACATAACTTTTTTTTTTTTTTTTAAACTGGTAGGACTGTTAGAGGACATTTCTAGAATATGTATTCAAAGATTTGCACATTCACGATTTAAAAAAAAATAGCAGATCTACAAGCTCATAGCGTGGCACTCGGTGCCGCGCTATGAGCATGTAGATCTGCTATTTTTTAATAGCCAAAGAAATTTGACGTGACACAGATGCGTTCCAGGATTGAACGGGTTAATTTGCCATTGGTCAGAGGAGATACGCAGTAACTAACTTTGGCCAGGTTCAAATTTCAATTCAGCGTTAATTTCGATCCCATGAATAAACATGACTATTACCTGTTTTGTTACACGTATACGTGTGTTGAATACCGTCTTAAGTTTAGACTCTGAAAGCAGTGGTTCTTCTCAAGGGATGGTCCAGGCCAGGGACTTCATCCAGTCACTGTTATCACAAAGCCCGTTAGCCTCATTGCATATTGCCCAAGTCATGTTTTTAAGGTTTTCAGGAAAGAAGAAAGAAAGAATCACTTCCTGCCTAAGTCACCTACATGACGTAGGCAATCATGAGTAAAAAAACATTTTTCCCAAGTCATGTTTGTCTGCCTTTAATTATATCTGCCTAACTCTACTCTCCTAACACTGCTGATTCATCCTGCCTTATTGCCAATGTTCTCAGCCTATCAGAATGCTTGTTACATTCAAAAATATTTTCTGTCTAAGTCAAAAAGTTGACTTAATAGCACTTTCTGCCTAAATCAAACAAGCGTTCTGATTGGCTTAGGATACAGTATATGCAATAAGGCACAATGATGCAGCAGTGTTAGGAGAGTAGAGTTAGGCAAAAATGTCAATTTGACTTAGGCCACGTCTACACGGAGACGTTTTTAGGTGTATCCGCAAAAGTTTCTAATCGTTTAGACGTTTCGTGCACACGGAACCGGCGTTTTGGTTGCGTAAATACGCTAATTTTTTAAACCGGGTCCCAGAGGGAATAACTCTGAAGACGCCACCCTTGCGTCTCCGTGTGTACACCTACGACACATCTTTCCTGAACCGATGACGCCATAGCTCCACCTCTCGCTTAACCCGCATGTGCCGACCCCCCCCCCCCCCCCCCCCCACCCAACAACAACAATAAACATGCCGGCCCCCGTCAGCGTCGCGTTTGTTCTGCAGAAGCTACAGTACTTAACGCGATAAGGCTTTTACAGCAAAATATACTGCTCCTACACTACCACCGTCAGCAACAAGTGGACATGGAAAACAGCATATACAACCTGTTGTTTGTGTTGACATCGCAGCTTTACAGCGCCACCCACAGGCCGGGCATATATACTACAGCGTTTTCACTGGATTTGTGGTGTTTTCAGTGGTTTCGTGTGGACACACACATTTCTTGAAACGATTCCGTGTGCATGGTAAACTTTTTTAAAACGACTCTGTGACATTTTTTTAAAACGGAAATTATGCTAAGAGGCTAACGAAATGCAGACTGCAGACGCTCAGGACAACCTGGCCTTCCGGGCCTCCTCATTCCTCCTCATAGCCGACATCAAGCAACTGACTCCAGTTCGCAAGCGGTTCATGCTGAATCCATTGCCATTGATAGGCTCTATGCACAGCAGCCATATTATCACTTCCTTCACAGGTGTTACCAATGATACTAATGAAGGCTCTGTTCCATTTAGTGGAGCACAGTGGTTTCCACGACCCCCATAACTCTGAGAGTGTACAAATAGAACCAATTTGGTTCCATTTGTACACTCTCAGAGTTACACACCCGTAAGGGGCCATTTGGAAGCCCATGAGGGTCCCTGGACCCCAACTGTAGACCCACTGGTGTAACAGAGTGTTTCCAGTGGGCCAACATGCACAACATCAGCACCCTGACTCTGTTTGACCAGAATGGAACAGAGCCTTCATTAGTATCATTGGTAACACCTGTGAATTTCTTCACAATATGGCTGCTGTGAATAGAGCCTATTATGCTAATCTAGCACCAGTTAACAAAGGACATAATAGCGAGATCAGACCGCACCCATGCACTTAGGAGACCATTTGTAGGATTTGTGTAACATTTCGCCTCTGGTGGCTTCATGAATTAACCATCTTTGTTGACACACGACTTGTGTGACCCAACACTAAACGCTCACAGAAACAGTCTTTATAGTCTCAGCAGCTCGTTGTCGCCCATCAGGCTCAGCTGGAGATCACAGGTGACGGCACTTGTGGAGCAGAGCAAGAGAGGGACAGAAGGTCGCCTGATAGGCTCTATGCACAGCAGCCATATTTGAAGCTATTGTGAAGAAATTCACAGGTGTTGCCAATGATACTAATGAAGGATCTGTTCCATTCTGGTCAAACAGAGTCAGGGTTGCTGATAGTGCACATGTTGGCTCACCGGAAACAATTTGCTACACCAGTGGGTCTAAAGTTGGGGTCCAGGGACCCTCATGGTTCCTTGAGGGGCTTCCAAATGGCCCCTTACGGGTCCATTTGGTTCCATTTGTACACTCTCAGAGTTATGGGGGTCGTGGAAACCACTGTGCTACACTAAATGGAACAGAGCCTTCATTAGTATCATTGGTAACACGGAAGTGATAATTTGGCTGCCGTGCATTGGGCCTATTACAGTGTTGATTTTGACAGCAAATTTTGATTTAGTTTTAGTCATAGTCGTTTGAATAAAATTCCATTTAGTTTTAGTCACATTTTAGTCATCTGAAATGTTTTAGTTTTTGTCTAGGTTTAGTCGACTAAACATCATAAGATTATAGTCGACTAGATATACAGTTGATTTAGTCGACTAAAATGTATTTTGGCTGGCCGTGATGCCGTCCGTCGTAATGGCTGATTTTATACTTGGTTGCATGCTGAAGATAGCCGATCTACAAGCTCACCGACGCGTTGTGAGCTTGTAGATCTGCTATTTTCAGAGCAGACACCGGAGCGCAACCAAACATAAAACGACTTGTCTTAGTTCTACTGGATCTCTTCTCCACTAGTCCCTCATCGTAGTCTAGCTTTTATTTGTTGACAAAATTGTCAATATATATGGCTTTAGTCATAGCTTAGATTTTACTTAGTTTTCGTCAGTGAAAAAAATGTATTTTACGTCATAGTTTTCATCGTTAAAATCAACACTGGTCTGGAGCCAGGCTAGGGCACAGACACACCAGTGGCAAACAGTCACATACTGTAGAGTACACTACTGTAGCCTATACAGACAGAGACTGGGATCATCACACTTTTACAAAAGTGTCATGCTCCCTTTCCTCTCTCTATTGTACCTCTGCTGTTGATCTATATTTCATATTTTCATGATACTGTAGAACTGTACATTTTCAGCACAATTAAAGGTAGTGGAAGTGATATTTTTTTGGGTTAAAACTAAAGGTTTATTGTAAAAAAATAAAAAAATAATAATAATAATAATAGAAAGAAAAGGGTTGAAAATACATGTTCAGGTGGGTTGCCAATTTCATCAGGAGAGAGTAGCTATTCATCAGCTTCATTTTTATAGTGTTTCAGTTCCAATTTTGTTCTGCTCATTTCTTTGTGTCATCACTTCCAATTTCACTTGTTTAATCTGTATCCTGTATGAGGTTTCTCTAGGATGGAATTTGTATCTCGACAAACACTCTATAGTAGTGATTACTATCAGAATATAGAGCTATTTAACACTGTTACTGAACAAACACTCTATAGTAATGATTACTATCACATTATAGAGCTATTTAACACTGTTACTGAACAAACACTCCATAGTAGTGATTACTATCACATTATAGAGCTATTTAACACTAGTGTTTGTTTGTTCAGTAACAGTGTTAAATAGCTCTGTATTCTGATAGTAATCATTACTATATATAGTAATAAATACTATCAGTATATAGAGATATTTAGCACTTGTGTGAACCAAAAGCAGATCACTTTCCTTCACATCCATAATGGAGGAGCAGCTTCAAACAGTGAGAGGAGAAGCTGGATTGTGATCAAGCTTCTTCTATCCATGGCTATGACAAACCACACTGCCAGTTACCATGACGACTAACACATATTCCCTTTCACACACTCCATCCAAGTGCATTTAAACGCTGTCTGCACACACGCACGGCGCACTCACTCACGCACACACGTGCACATACACACACACACACACGCGCGGCGCACTCACTCACGCACACACGTGCACATACACACGCACACACGCACACACACACGCACGCACGCACGCACGCACGCACGCACACACACAGTATCCTCATGATAGTAACCACTTGTGTGCTATCTATCTATCTGTCAATCTATCTACCATACCTACCTACCTACCTGCCTACCTACCTACCTACCTACCTGCCTACCTACCTACCTACCTACCTACCTGCCTACCTACCTACCTACCTGCCTACCTACCTACCTACAGTAACTACCAACCAACCTATCTATCTATCACTTACCTATCTATCTATCTACCTACCTAGCTATCTATTTAACCATTGTATGTGTTTTACATACATTAATGCCACATCATGCTAGTGTTACGCGAGAGTAGAGAAAATAGCCGATCTACAATCTGAGTTCGGCTTGAAGCCTGTGGCTATTTTAGCAATTGTTTCGAAGCACTGTGTGTGTTGTGATAACTCCCCCGCGTGCTTAAACACTCTATATACCACTGGTTCTCAAACTGTGTGTGTGTGTGTGTGTGTGTGTGTGTGTGTGTGTGTGTGTGTGTGTGTGTGTGTGTGTGTGTGTGTGTGTGTGTGTGTGTGTGTGTGTGTGTGTGTGTGTGTGTGTGTGTGTGGGTACTTGAGGATATCACGTGCTGCTGTGGTGAGTGAGAACCCAAACGCAGGACAGCCAGGAAAGGTAGTGTTTTGTTGATTTGCAGGAATGCATAGACAGACAGTACAGACAGACAGTAGAGAGAACATACATCCTACAATACTATATCCTACAATACTCTTTAAAAAAGACAAATAAAATAAACCAGTACTTCGTATTCTAACTAAAAACCAGTGCAATCAGTAAACTTCATCTATCATGATTCAGTTCATCTGTCATGATTCAGTTCATCTATCATGATTCAGTTCATCTATCATGATTCAGTTCATCTATCATGATTCAGTTCATCTGTCATGATTCAGTTCATCTATCATGATTCAGTTCATCTGTCATGATTCAGTTCATCTATCATGATTCAGTTCATCTATCATGATTCAGTTCATCTGTCATGATTCAGTTCATCTGTCATGATTCAGTTCATCTATCATGATTCAGTTCATCTATCATGATTCAGTTCATCTGTCAATATTCAGTTCTTCTGTCATGATTCAGTTCATCTATCATGATTCAGTTCCTCTGTCAATATTCAGTTCTTCTGTCATGATTCAGTTCATCTATCATGATTCAGTTCATCTATCATGATTCAGTTCCTCTGTCAATATTCAGTTCTTCTGTCATGATTCAGTTCATCTATCATGATTCAGTTCATCTATCATGATTCAGTTCCTCTGTCAATATTCAGTTCTTCTGTCATGATTCAGTTCATCTGTCATGATTCAGTTCATCTGTCATGATTCAGTTCCTCTGTCAATATTCAGTTCTTCTGTCATGATTCAGTTCATCTATCATGATTCAGTTCATCTATCATGATTCAGTTCCTCTGTCAATATTCAGTTCTTCTGTCATGATTCAGTTCCTCTGTCAATATTCAGTTCATCTGTCATGATTCAGTTCATCTGTCATGATTCAGTTCATCTATCATTATTCAGTTCATCTGTCATGATTCAGTTCTTCTATCATGATTCAGCTCATCTGTCATGATTCAGTTCATCTATCATGATTCAGTTCCTCTGTCAATATTCAGTTCTTCTGTCATGATTCAGTTCATCTATCATGGTTCAGTTCATCTATCAATATTCAGTTCATCTGTCATGATTCAGTTCTTCTATCATGATTCAGCTCATCTGTCATAATTCAGTTCATCTATCATGATTCAGTTCATCTGTCATAATTCAGTTCATCTATCATGATTCAGTTCCTCTGTCAATATTCAGTTCTTCTGTCATGATTAAGTTCTTCTATCATGATTCAGTTCCTCTGTCATGATTCAGTTCCTCTGTCAATATTCAGTTCTTCTGTCATGATTCAGTTCTTCTATCATGATTCAGCTCATCTGTCATGATTCAGTTCATCTATCATGATTCAGTTCCTCTGTCAATATTCAGTTCATCTGTCATGATTCAGTTCATCTGTCATGATTCAGTTCATCTATCATTATTCAGTTCATCTGTGATGATTCAGTTCTTCTATCATGATTCAGCTCATCTGTCATGATTCAGTTCATCTATCATGATTCAGTTCCTCTGTCAATATTCAGTTCTTCTGTCATGATTCAGTTCTTCTATCATGGTTCAGTTCTTCTGTCATGATTCAGTTCATCTGTCATGATTCAGTTCATCTATCATTATTCAGTTCATCTGTCGTGATTCAGTTCTTCTATCATGGTTCAGTTCTTCTGTCATGATTCAGTTCATCTGTCATGATTCAGTTCTTCTATCATGGTTCAGTTCTTATGTCATGATTCAGTTCATCTATCA
The DNA here is from genome assembly GCF_963454915.1 of Gymnoscopelus microlampas. NCBI lineage: Eukaryota > Metazoa > Chordata > Actinopteri > Myctophiformes > Myctophidae > Gymnoscopelus > Gymnoscopelus microlampas. The sequence goes on from NC_139962.1 coordinate 6,588,589, forward strand.
TGATTCAGTTCATCTATCATTATTCAGTTCATCTGTCATGATTCAGTTCATCTATCATGATTCAGTTCCTCTGTCAATATTCAGTTCTTCTGTCATGATTCAGTTCATCTATCATGATTCAGTTCCTCTGTCAATATTCAGTTCTTCTGTCATGATTCAGTTAATCTATCATGATTCAGTTCCTCTGTCAATAATCAGTTCTTCTGTCATGATTAAGTTCTTCTATCATGGTTCAGTTCTTCTGTCATGATTCAGTTCATCTGTCATGATTCAGTTCATCTATCATTATTCAGTTCATCTGTCATGATTCAGTTCTTCTATCATGGTTCAGTTCTTCTGTCATGATTCAGTTCATCTGTCATGATTCAGTTCTTCTATCATGGTTCAGTTCTTCTGTCATGATTCAGTTCATCTGTCATGATTCAGTTCTTATCATGGTTCAGTTCTTATGTCATGATTCAGTTCATCTGTCATGATTCAGTTCAACTATGTCCTATATGCGCGTTATGGGTAATATTGGCTGCCGTCCTTGTAATGTCTTTGGCTACTAATCGGCGTAATCGCACAGTGGCTGGAAAAGGAACTGTTAAAGAAACGTGTGTTTTATTACAGGAAACAGGTGAACAAGAGCATCTCAGACAGACTAGAACATGTGACACAAGACAATTACTCAACAAGGACTGATTAAGAGACCTAGACACTACAATCAATGCCACAAATATCTGTGACTGTGAGAGAGGGGGTTCCAGAGAGGATTTTTCAGATGGGGGTCCGCAGCCAAATACATATCAGCGTAGGGGTCTTTGACATGAAAATGTTTGAAAACTACCGCCGCATACCAGGGGCTTCTCAAACTTTTTTATATTCCAGGACCCTATTTCATGGGCATTTTTTTGTCGACCCCACACACTTGATTTATAGTGTAATAAATGTTGAAATAAATAAACCATACATCGGCGCGTCCCCCACTAACCCTAGGAATATTTATTAGGAAATACATTTACAATGCTGTGATTCCTGCAGATCTTTTTGTCTTATCAACATACATGTAGATTAAAAGATGTGGAAAATTGTTTCTGTATACACATTGTAAATGGAAGCATAATATACTGTATAGCCTGTATATATATGTATATTCTCAACCTTTGGAACAAACAATAAGTTCCTATTTATCAGAATTACAGTCGTAAAGAAAATCTTTTTTTTAACTACATTTTTATCCCACAATTTTGTAACCCCTATTTTTTCACCCTAGTGCCAATGCCTAAGCATGTAATCCTGGGCACTACCTTCCCTCTGCCAACCTAGGGAGGCCAGGGCCGAGCTCATGCCTCCTTCAATGCATGAGAGCCAACTGACCTTCTTATCACCTGACAGGGGAGAGTTTCCCTGGTTGGACGTAGCGCGTGGAAGGAACACGTTATTCCAACCAGTTCCTTTCCCCTCCATCAGGTGCCCCGGCTGGCCAGGGGGAGGCAGTATAGTGACCAGGATTACTGCATGTTTTTTGTGAGGGTACCTACCCTAGGAGACACGGGGAGAAAATCTTTTTTAACTATTATTATAATTGTTTTAAATTAATGATATATCATTATTAGAATCTTAGTGTTTTGCCCGTTAGTTGGGGACCCTCTTGCAATATCCTCACGGCCCACCAGTGGGCCCAGGCCCACAGGTTGAGAATCCTCTATAATATCTCTTGGCAGAAAAATAAAATCATAGAGAAAAAGCATACACAGACCTTATGCTTATCAAAACGATGCATTATTCTTTTCTCAGTCACTATAACGTTGCGACCCCACCTTCACCTTCTCTCTCTCTCTGTACTTAGTAAACCAATACTTAGTGGCTCTGTACTTGGTCCACTTTTTTCCAGGACTCGATGTGAGTTTGTAAAAAAAAAAACCTGTTAGGATTTAGAACAGGGGTCTTCAACAGGGGGTCCTCAGAGTTACGACAGGGGGTCCGCCAAATCTTTGTGTGATATGATTTTTTTTTTACATTAACCACTTGAACCCTAGCAACCCTTTTCTGAGGTGAACTTTAGCCAAAAATAGGCTAGATCGGCTATTTTTGGCAAAGAGTTATCGGTGTGTAGAGGGAAGAAAGAGCAGCACAGGTTTATCTGAATTTGATACAATATAGAGGGGTTCCTTGCTTCATCTCTCTCTCAGCGAGGGGGTCCTTGGCCTGAAAACGTTGAAGACCCCTGATTTAGAAGACATTTATAGAATCACCCAGAAGCAAAGATTTGACCAAAAAAATGATCGCTATGAAAAACGATATATATTCAAAGATTTGCACGCATTTTCACGATTGCTCAAAAAAAAGTAGATCTACAAGCTCATAGCGCGGCACTCGGTGATGCGCTACGAGCTTGTATATCTGCTATTTTTGAATAGCCCAAAGTATATAATAATGGTTAAAGCTAAAAATCTAAAATGACACGGTATGTAGATTGAATGGGCTAACCCCACAACCCTTTGATGCTGAGTGCCGAGCAGGGAGGCAGTGGGTCCCAGTCTTTGGTGATATGAGCCAGCCGGGGATCGAACCTTACCCTGACCTCCCAGTCTCACCGCGTAAACTCTGAACCGCAAAGGCAGCTGAGCTGGTTTAGATCTGCTATTTCCGGTCTATGTTTTCCCCCAGAACGCTGCAGGGTTCAAGTGGTTAACGGACACACACACACACACACACACACACACACACACACAGTCACTCATCCCCCGGTCCTTTTCATCACACGATGGACAGAAACACATTTTTTCTCTCCAACAGAAATAGCTTCTCCTCCAGCTTACCTTGGGGACGGCAGCGAGGACAGGCGCTGACCAGCGTTGCCAGGTTTTTTTTTTGCAAGAGAAACAAGCGACCTAGGTCTATACGAAAACAAGCCCAAAAAGAAGTGACTATAGTGTATAGGCCAAAGTACTCACATTTTTTTTTTACTTACGGAAAAGTATCAACACTGCAATGTAGAAATACTCTGTTACAAGTTAAATTCCGGAATTCAAAATGTACTTGAGTAAAAGTACAAAAGTATTAGCATAAAAATGTACTTACTGTAAAGTACCAAAAGTAAAAGTACTCATCATTAGGCAGAATGTCCTATTTCAAGTTTTCACATGTAGAAAACTTGAAACGCATTGTGAGCTTGTAGATCGGCTATTTTCAAATGGCCGAAATGTATATGGGGCTGAAGTGGTTAATGTACGTTTTGTGAAAATAATCAAAATCGACAAAGTAACTAGTAAGTAAAGTTTTCAAATAATTGTAGTGGAGTAAAAGTACAATATTTGGATCCGAGATGGAGTAGAAGTAAAAGTATTGGAAAGTGGAAATACTCCAATTACTGTAAAGTACAAGTACAGTACTTAAGTTAATGTACTTAGTTACTTTCCACCATGCCAGCTGAGCACACAGACACACGCACGCGGCTGTTTGAAAATAGCCGATCTATTGTAGATTTTCCAAAAAAAAAAATGTTTATCTTTTTGAAACATTTTAAATACAAAAATCTTGTATGGGGTCCCCTGGCACAAAATATTTGTTCGCAGACAAATACAATACATTTGGTACATGAAAATGTTTGAGAGCCACTGGCTTAAAGGGACAGTTCACCCAAAAAAATCTTGTTTGGGTACACTTTTGGGACTTTTTTTCTATCAATGAGTCACCCCATGGAGACTTGAATTAATGGATATTTTTTATTTTATGTCGTATTCCTAAGACAATAATTTGATGACCAGCGGATCGATAGGCAGTGGTTCCGGTAGGAGACACAAAGGAGACTCTTTGTGTCTCCTACCGGAACCGCTGCCGATCATCAAATTATTGGCTAAGGAATAAGACAAAAACTAAAAAAAAATATATCCATGAATTCAAGTCGGTGACTAATTCATAGAAAAAAAAAAAGAGTCATTTTGGGGGTGAACTATCCCTTTCAACAACATTTAAGAAGCAAGCCCAAATAAGCAACTACACTATATGAAACAACCCCCCCCCCCAAAAAAAATTACATAACCCATAACTACCAATATTTACAAGCAAGCTTACAGCAAAACAAGCCCAAAGTGGCTTATAATAGGCAGACATGGCAACACTGCCGGTGACACTGTGGTGTGTGTGTGTGTGTGTACGTACGGTGGGTGGTCCTGACGCTGTCCTGTCATTGGCTGGAGCTTTAAGTGGACTGAGGTCTTGTGGGCATTTCTCACATGGTTGACCTCTGACCTGCCAGGATGCCACACACACACCTTGAAGTGTCATGATGGATGGACCCGGGCTGAAGCTAGGGTCAAAGGTCAACTTTCTATAGGGGTTCAGGTGTCTGAATAAAAAAAAACATTAGCTCATAAAATCTCATGAAATGTTTAATCTCGGACTATGTTGTTTTCTCCCCCCTGTGCAGGGACGTGCACAGATAGACTCTAGGTGGTGCTAGAGCACCTGCCCTTTGCCCTCTAGACCAGAAGTGCCCTTTTGAAATAAAGTTTGTTTTTTTTTCAGTTTACAGCAGGGGTCTTCAACAGGGGGTCCGGGACCCCTCGGGGGTCCTCAGAGTTACTACAGGGTGTCCGCCAAATCTTTATGTGATATGATTTTTCTTTTTACCATAACCACTCGAAACCTAGCATCCCTTTTCTGAGGAGAACTTTAGCCAAAAATAGCAGATCTACAAGCCCACAACGCCTCGCGCTGCGAGGCGTTGTGGGCTTGTAGAACGGCTATTTTTGGCAAAGAGGTATAGGTGTAGAGGGAAAAAAGAGCAGACCAAGTAAACAAAAAAAAGTTTAATTTACTTGAGCACCTGCCCCTCTAAATGTCTGTGCACGCCACTGCCTGTGCGTGCGTGCGTGCGTGCGTGCGTGCTCATCCAATGCTGCTACGACAAACAGTTGCATTTATGCCACCACTTTGTAACTCTTTGAGCTTCGTTAATCAAACAATGCTACAATCACAGGGCGACTGCTTTAAGCTCCAACATTACGGCTACTAAAACCACATTATCAACTCATATACCCAGCATAATTAATGCAATCCTGCCAGGCCATACCCAGCCATGTTACCTACACAATGTTTTTTTTTCTTTTTGTGTGTCTTATAACTTGATAACTTACTACTTGTTTATTATTTTAGGTGAGAGGTGAGATTAGCTTTTACTTAAGTAAAAAAAAAAAGTACTTTTTCCACCACTGGCACGCAGTAGGACGGGCCCCCCTTGTGGCCATAATCTGACCACGGTCAGCAATGGACTGTTTGTGCAAATTGTACAAAACAATTGAAAGGGGGGAAATTAGCCAGTTCAAAGGCCAGACCCATGAGTGATATTTGTGCCAAGTTTGGAGGCAATTGGACAACTAGTTTCATTTAGTAAAAGGCATAAAGAAAGGGGCGGGGGCGGGGGGGGGGGGTAATTGACAATGACTGTCCCCTCATGCAATAGAAGAACCTTAAAGTTGGACTATGATGCCATTTTCCCCATTTTTTTACACTTTTTTTTTCTTTTTTTACACATTGTTGATGAATGATTGACAGACAGAATTGTTCAGTAGCACCCCTCTGCCCAAAAGGACGTTTTGGTATTGCAGCTGAAAAAGCTTGGAATGACAGACAGTCAGATTGTGAGAAAAAAAAATCACACCCTGTGTGAAGTGAGTGGTGCCTTTGATGAGCCCCGTGTTGATGTTGTCATCAATGTTTGTTTAGGACATACATACATACATACATACATACATACATACATACACACACACTGTACATACGGACACACGGACAAAGCCAGATATAGGAGTGGCTGCCTTCGGCACCACTCAAAAATATCTGGAGTTTTTTTTAGGCTTACAAGCTGTTTAATATGTATTAGGGGGCAATATTTATATATAATATATATTTTTCTATTTTTGTTCTGTTGCTGTTGGCTGACAGTTCCCACCTGATATCATGAGGGAGGTCCGACTGATCCAGAGTATTTTGAATAACTGCTAGCTTGCATAATGTCTTCAGGCTAGGATTTAAGTCTAAGATGTACAGCAGGTCAGACTTCTCGTCCCAATTGGCTTCATCTTCAGCAGCATCCACTGGAATGGATGTGTATCTCTCACCTCCAAAGAGGATGATACGATCTACCACCATGCAACAGCACATTTCAGACATCCATGAACACGGGGCTTTCCCCTTGGGCTCAACCTTCTTCCAGGAGAAGGTCTTTGGATTGAATCTCCACAGATCATTGAAGGTACGGTCCAGACGATTGTTGTCACCACCAAATATGTACAGCTCTCCGTTGTAGGCAAAGGCTGAATGATCCTTGCGTCCTTCTGGATGAAGCTGTATAGAAGGTGTTCTCAGCCAGAAGTTGGTCTCTGTGTCAAACACACTGATGTTGTTGTAACAGACCTCCTGGGCCCCCTGGCCTCCAAATACAAACATCCTTGTCCCTATGATGGTGGCAGAGTGACCTTCTGAAGCAGGTGGTGGAGTGCCTCTGGTGTTAATTAAAGACCAGACCATTGTGGTGGTGTCCAACTTGTAGGTGTCATTATGGTATCTACCATCAGTGTATCCACCATCAGTGTATCCTCCATCAGTGTATCCTCCATAGACATACATGACCTTCTCAAAGACACAGGCTGAGTGCTCTCTTCTCCCCTCTGGAACAGTCCCTGAAACATCGGGCTTCGACCATCTGCGGGTGTCAACATCAAATGCATAAAGCACGTTGCAGTACTGCAGTTTGTGAGTAAAACGCCCACTCCAGCAGTACACGATATCTTCTATCAGCACAGCTGTGTGCCATGTGCGCTTGGAGGGTACTTCAGGGGGATGTTCTCCTCTTCCAGTTTTTACTGGAGGCAACATCATCCAGCATAAAGACAAAGTGTTGAAGATGTGCACTTCAGTGTAGCCATACTTATCCCATCCAAAGCAGTACACTTTGTGTCTCACTGCAACAGCACAATGAAGTCTCTGTGGTGCTCCTCCTAGACGCACCGACCAACGTAACATGTCACCAAAATATGTAGACAAAATAATCAGACAACTCTGGTTCTGTAACAAATGGAGACTGGAGTATAATTGTGCACGCTACAACTTATATTGGACAGCGACACAAGCGTCACGTGAAACCGATGACTGTTGGCCAATCAGGAAAGCCGATGGGTTGTGTTGACCAATCAGCAGGGAGGGGGACTCAAGTTTGAGACTCGGACTCGCGTCGCACTCGAGTCGCCATACATGCGACTTGAGACTTGACTCGGACTCGCCCCTCAAAGACTCATGACTCGACTCGGACTCGAGCTCAAAGACTTGTGAACAACTTTATTTTATGTTTTTATTACGCATTAATGAATGACATGCCCGACATCATTGTCCCTTCCTTGTCTTACGCAACGGAATGTTCAATGCCAACCGGCCTCAGTCTCTGTAATGTATACATGACAAGCACAACAGCTTCTTTGTTTGGTGGCAATTTCATAACGTTTAATTATACAAACTTCGAAATGAAATGAACATGTTTAGCTCAGCATTAGCTATCTATCTTTAGTTAACTAGCAATTTGCTTAATATTTTGAAAAGTTGATCGGATCATCCGCGAGAGCATGTTTTTGAAATGTCGGTTGTTTCATGTTGCGCTGCTGTCTCGTTAAACGCTACGTTAATGTTCACTGCATTATGTTGTCTATGTTGACCACGTCATGCTACAGGCTAAGGCTACAGGCTTATTTGGTTACCAAAAAGCTTGTCAAGCTTGTATACTCTGTCACGCCTCATTGTTTATCAGCTATAAGCTGTCGACACACAATGATGCGGTGCGTTGATAGCTTGTATGTCTGTTTTTTGCGGACACAGGGTGCAGGATACAGTCCTTTGAAAGCAAGTGCTACAGAAGAATATATATCATATAAAGAACACCGGACAAATGCTTAAGTTAGACAAATAGTGACCACCCATGCGTGAGAACAGAAGCCTCTACTCTCAATTGTAAAACGTCGCAAACGGGCCTGGTATGGTCATGTCACAAGACATACGTCCCTGTTAAAGACCATCTTACAGGGGATAGTGGAGGGAAAGTGGAGAAGAGGCAGTCAGAGAAAGTCCTGGATGGACAACATCAAGGAGTGGACTGGCTGCAGCTTCCAAACCCTGCTACGCACAGCAGAAGATCGAGCGCGCTGGAGATCCCTGACTGCCCAAGTGTCCACCATGACACCCCTACGGGCCCCTATGCCCTTGGTTCTCAAAGTGGGGTCCGGGGACCCCCAGGGGTACTTGAGGGGGTTTCAGGGGGTACCCAGCAAAATGTGTAAATATAGCATCAGAATAATTTTAACCTTTTATACTTTGGCTATTCAAAAATAGCAGATATACAAGCTCATAACGCGGCACCGAGTGCCGCGCTATGAGCTTGTAGATCTGCTATTTTTGAAAAATCTTGAACATTTTTGTGCAAATCTTTGAATATATGTTTTTTAAAGCGAACATTTGTAACTCAAATATTTGCTTCTGGGTGTCCCTGTAACAAAATATTTTTAGATGGGGGTCCGCGGCCAAATACATATCATTTTGGGGGTCCTTGACATGAAAAAGTTCGAGAACCACTGCCCTAGGCCATGGGATGAGTGAGTGAGTGAGTGATCTCTGTTTTTGTTGGGGGTAGGCGACGCACATTACGTGTCATAAGCTACTATCTGGGTTTGAGAGGCTATGATGAGAAAGTACAGCATACGTACTCGGTTATGTCGCAGAGGTAGGATAGGAACCAGTTTAAGCCAGTCTATAGAAGTATGTGGTCAAATGTTTGATCTCACAAAACACGTTCATTAAATTATAGTTCACTACCTTTTACATGCGTATGGACAAACACGGATGTAAAGTGCAACTGGTTGGAGGAGGAATACAACCACAATTTGGTGTTTATGGTTTATACGGTACATGACGACTTTAAATTATTCAAATTATCTATTACTAAATATTACAGACAGAGTGACATGTGGTTCTGGCCAATCAGCGGTTGTTCAGGTCAGGTTGACCTGTAAAAGCAGGGAGTCTCTCACACCTGCAGTCCTGCACTTATCAACTAATCAAGCTATAGAGTCAGTTCAACTGTTGAGGTTGGAGACAGAAAAAAAGCCACAGACAGCACAGAACACAGAGAGAGAAGAGTTGCGATCTAGAAGAATATAATACATACAAACCACAGAGAAGCAAGGTATCTCACCCATTATTATAATTTCATTTAAAAGTAACAAATACGTTTTTTTATTTGTGGTGTTACTTGAACTACTTGAACCCAATTGTGGATTCACTGGGGCAGCCATTTCATGTTTGTGCCCAGATAGCAGGGCGGGAATATGCCGTTTTCAATACACGATAGTGCACTTGGTGATACAAGCGCGAAATTTGGCACAGATGTCCTTCATATGACCCTAATTGATAATCAACCTCTGGCCACGCAAAAATCCCAAGATTTCAAGATGGCCACCACCAGTTTTCAAATGGCTGCAACTGGGCCAATGTTTTGAACTATATCACTTAGCTGGGGCTTATTTTAATATATGAGAATATGTTCTGGAGGTATTTCTACCAAGTACGATAAAAAATAACATTAGGTTCCAATATGGCGGCATGTTTTCCAATATGGCTGCCGATAAATTGCAGAAATGTGCATCTGCTTATGGTTTATCCACATGAGCTTGTAGTACATGTCTGTGTATTAATTACCATACACAGAATCCATTTATGGAACATTTGAAAGTGATTTATTAGCTTGGTAAAGCTTAGTGCTTACTTTTTGTTTTGTTATAAGTCATTATAAACACATTCTCATTTACAATGGTGGCTGCGCAAGTGACAGGCCAGTTTACTAGCAACTGCAACCACAGAGGGGTGTGCAGATAAGTCCAAACTTAAAGCATTTGCAGTGTCCAGAACATGCTTTTTTACATCCACATCGTGTCAGCTTCTGGCATAATTTGGCAAACAGGACTGCACAAGAGTGACTGGCCCTGTATATGTCCTGCTTGGAATGCACTTCACTTGCATTCACTTCCTTGTAGGAACTACTTCTATGAAGTTCTATCGTACGTGAGTACTATGAACTCCTCAATGACTTGCATATGTTTATCATTTATTGCAAAAGGTGTTGAACCTAATTTGGAGAAGTTGTCTGCCATGCTGACCTTTTTCCCTTTCCATGGAAGGACGAAACTGTGTGGCATCCCCTGAATGCATGAAAGAAGCAAAGACCTGATGACTTTGATTCAATAGCTGATGCAATTTCATGAACAGGGATCCATCTGAGATCCTTCCCTCCTTCCAAAGGCAATCCACAGCTAATTCAAGCCAAGTATTTGAACAAGTGAAACTGTTATGTCAACAATGTCAGTATCTGAGGCAGAGCTCAGAGGATAGCATCTGACACATCATGATTCGCAGCTCAGATACTGACGTTGTTGTCATAGCAGTTGCACTTGTTCATATTAAGTAAGTCTGAGACTTATTGTCAGTATCAGCTGAGAACGCAGGGGTCTTATAGACCCCCTGGTATTGCTGAGGTGGAGCGCCACACTCACCATACCTACTCATACACTGATCCTGACCGAACCCATGACCATGTGATCCGAAGGTGAAAGCTCTACCGACTGAGCTACCCAGACACAAAGACTTGGCTTGAAAAAGCTGTTGAAGAACTTCAGATGGATGGATCCCCCTTCATGAAAATGCATCAGCTATTGGATCATAGTCATCAGGTCTTTGCTTCTTTCATGCGTTCAGCAGATGCCATACAGTTTTGTCCTTCCACGGAAAGAGAAAAAGGTCAGCACCTGTTTGAGAAAATATCCCTATATACAGTATATATAAGTTTTTGTATTTATTGGTGAACATATTGAAAAGTCTGTTGCCCTAGGTCATTAAAAAGCTACCAAATCACTTTAAAATGTGCTATAAATTGATTCTGGGTATGGTAATTAATACAAATACATGTGCTACAAGCTCATGTGAATGTACATTTATGCAATTTATCGGCAGCCATATTGGAAAATATGCCGCCATATTAGAACCTAATATTATTTTTTTTATCTTATTTGGTAGAATTACCATCAGAACATATTCTCCTACATTAAAATAAGGGGGAAATCAAAGATTTACAGCCCCAGCAAAGTGATATAGTCCAAAATGTTGGCCCAGTTGCAGCCATTTTGAAAACCGGTGGTGGCCATCTTGAAATCTTAGGATTTTTGCGTGGCCAGAGGTTGATTATCAATTAGGGTCATATGAAGGACATCTGTGCCAAATTTCTCACTTGTATCACCAAGTGCACTATGGTATCAATTTCCCGCCCTGCTAAGACTGTTTCACGCAGAATCTGTGAGACTGTTCAGTCTTTTCAATTAAGGGATGTTTTGTTTCTTTTTGCACTTTGCAGTGGCGGAGCGTCCGGGGAGGCCCACGACCCTGCAGGGCCCGGGCCGTCAGATAATAAATCGGTAAAATCAGGCAAAAATAAGAATTAACCCTAACCTAACCCTACCCTAAAACCGAAATAAAGTGACAAAAAGCCCCCCAAAAAGTGACCGAACCCGACCCCAAAATCCGCAAAATTTTGTGCGCGCATGCATGCGCAGGGGGGGGGGCCTGATCACTGTGCTGTGCCTCCCAGCCCCGCTTTGAGTTGTTCCGCCACTGGCACTTTGAGTTAATTGTGAACACATGCTAGTGTAATGGTTAAAAATTTAGTTTGTTTTCAAGTGTTGATTACTAAATGGATGTAATCCATTTTGCATTGCACTTCAGTGTATTGAATTCACATGATGTTCTTGTTTAAAATACATTTGATATGTTGTTTAAAAAGAATGTACAAAGATTTTTTTTTAAATGCACAGTGTTACATACAGTATTTTATTTATTGTTTTCATTTAAAAAGTTCTTGTAAAGCATATTTCATGGTTAACAACTTAATAGAGAACAGACAGTAGATATTCTGACACTGATTGAATTTCTCTGACCGTGTCTGGTGATGGGTGGGTCAGGTTGTTTTTTTGAAAAACCCTTTAAATGTCATGAATGGATCAGGAGGCAGGCTTGCAGGTAAAGATAAAAGTATTTATTCCAGGCCTGGACAACATAGGTGAAATAACAAAAGAAATAAACAACTCAACACAACAAAAGTAACAGAGGTACGATGTCAACCTCTCTCCATGACAGCCTACACCCAACTGAGCAGCTCTCCTTTATATAGTCTATACAGACCCCACCCATGGCTACGATCAACCAACCCGGTGCATTCGAAATCCACCCAAGCTGCTCCCCATGTAGCATTAATCAGCTCCTCAGGCTTCAAGGCAGCCTCCCCTTTACAGCATCTGATAAACAGAGACACACAAGTATATTAGATTCCATGTCACAGCAGAATGTGCACCTTCTGTGGGACTGAGAATCTACAAGTTATACAATACAGCATAACATACAATGACTGTGTAACATTAGTAAATTAGTCAAGCTGCTCTGTCACAGTTGGATTGGATCTTTCCAGTTGACCTTTCCAATAGGCTCTATTCACAGCAGCCATATTATGAAGAAATTCACAGGTGTTACCAATGATACTAATGAAGGCTCTGTTCCATTCTGGTCAAACAGAGTCAGGGTGCTGGTATTGTGCATGTTGGCTCACTGGAAACACTTTGTTACACCAGTGGGTCTGAAGTTGGGGTCCAGGGACCCTCATGGGCTTCCAAATGGCCCATTATGGGTGTGTAACTCTGAGAGTGTACAAATGGAACCAAATGGACCCGTAAGGGCCCATTTGGTTCCATTTGTACACTCTCAGAGTTATGGGGGTCGTGTAAACCACTGTGCTACACTAAATGGAACAGAGCCTTCATTAGTATCATTGGTAACACCTGTGAAGGAAGTGATAATATGGCTGCTGTGAATAGAGCCTATTGATGGCGAGCTTCGCCACCAGGATCTTTATATGTATATATATATATATATATATTATATGTACTCTGACAGTGAAAGAGATAATAGCAAAACGGCATTGACCACACCTCCGCGTCTTAAGTTAAGACCTAAATGTAATTGTTACCTTACGTACTGTTTTTATTGTGCGAATAAATAAAACAATCTGAATACATTTTCAGTGGTGTAACGTAACTAAGTACATGTACTCAAGTACTGTAAGTAAGTGTAATTCTGAGGTATTCTTTTTACTTTACTGGAGTATTTCCAATTCTCTGTACTTTTACTTCTACTCCACTACATTTCAGAGGCAAATATTGTACTTTTACTCCACTACAGTTATTTGAAAACTTCAGTTACTAGTTACTTTGTAGATTTGGATTATTATTACAAAACATACATTAACCACTTCAGCCGTATTTCAACTATGGCTATTTGAAAATAGCCGATCTACAAGCTCACAACGCGTCGCGACGCGTTGTGAGCTTGTAGATCAGCTACTTTCAAAAGTTTTTTTATACATTTTAAACCTGTGAAATGGGATATTCAGTACTTTAACTTTTGGTACTTTAAGTATATTTTGATACCATTACTTTTGTACTTTTACTCAAGTAAATTCTGATTACCGGACTTTTACTTGTGAGGGAGTATATGTTGCAGAATATATACTTTTACTTAAGTAAAAAGATTGAGTACTTTTTCCACCACTTTATATTTTTACTCAAGTACTGGAGTTGAGTACTTTGTCCACCACTGCAGGTTGTCAAATAACAGTGTTCACATTAGAGGATGACAGTTCTGCAGAGCAGGGAGTGGTTGTGTAAGAAGTGCACAGTTCTCGTCTGGGGATTTGGGCTCCTTGGGTTTCAGAGTTCTGGATTCAAAAAGAACACTTTGTCAAATAACAGCGCAGACAATTATGCCTGACAGTTTTCCGTGGTGGAAGTACATTTACTCAATGTACTTGAGGTCAATTTTTTACAAGGGTTTTTTCTTTTACTTTTGAGGTAGGCCTATTTCCATTTGTCCAATACTTACTTATACTACTACTCCACTACATCTCAGAAGCAAATATTGTACTTAATACTTCACGACAATTATTTGAGAGCTTTAGTTACAATTTATTCTCTTGATTTAGATTATTATTGCAAAACATACATTAACCAATTAAGCCCTATTTTTATACTTTGTCTATTTGAGAATAGCTGATCTACAAGCTCACAACGAGCGAGCTTGTGAGCTTGTAGATCGGCTATTATCTAAACATTTTAAAACTTTTTTTAAGAAAGGTGAAATAGGAAATTCATAATGAGTACTTTTATTTTTGTCTCTTTATTTATATTTCCATACCAACACTTTTGCACTTCTACTCAAGTGAAATGTTGACTACAGGACGTTTACTTGTGTAACAGAGGTCAGTGGTGGAAAGAGTACTCACATTTTTTACTTAAGTAAAAGTATCAATACTGCAATGTAGAAATACTCCGTTACAAGTAAAAGTCCAGAATTAAAAATTGACTTGAGTAAAAGTACAAAATTATTGGCATCAACATGTACTGAAAGTACCAAAAGTAAAAGTAGTCATTGTGCAGAAGAAGTCCCATTTCACAAGTTCATAATATACAAATTGTTTGTATGACAGGGAGCCCATGGACACTTAGTTCTTCACACCAACAAAACTCCTGGTCAGCAAAAAACTTTGCAAAGGACTTTACAGTACGTAAGTAAAAGTATCAATGCCACAATATAGACAAATACTCTGTTCAGTGGTGGAAAGAAACTAAGTACATTTACTTAAGTAGCCTACTGTACTTAAGTACAGTAGGCTCACATCGCGACGCATTGTGAGCTTGTAGATCGGCTATTTTCAAATGGCCGAAATATATATATATATATATATATATATATGTATATATATATATATATATATACATATATATATACATATATATATACACATATATATATATATATACATACATATATATATATATACATATACATATATATACATATACATATATATACATATATATATATATATATATACCACATATATATATATATTTATATTATATATATATACCACATATATATATATATATATATATATATATATATATATATATATATATATATATATATATATATATATATATATATATATATATACCATATATATATATATATATATATATATATATATATATATATTACATTACATTACATTACAGTCATTTAGCAGACGCTTTTATCCAAAGCGACTTACAATAAGTGTATTCAACATAGGTAGGGAACGAAACTACTAATCACCAGAGGTCTTAAGTGTATTTCCTGTAAAAACAAGCAACCAAGAGTATACCAAGCGCTAAGGTAAAAGTGCAATATATCAGCTATCTACTTTCAAGCACATGAGATAAAATAGCCAAATCAAATGAGCACTAGTTAACAACAAGTAGGCCAGGCAAAGAGGAAGGTATATATATATATATATGTGGTATATATATATATATATATATATATATATATATATATATATATATATATCTGTATAGGGCTGAAGTGGTTAATTAATGTATGTTTTGTAATAATAATTAAAATCTACAAAGTAACTAAAGCTGTCAAATAATTGTAGTGGAGTAAAAGTACAACATTTTCCTCTGAGAAGTTGTGGAGTAGAAGTGAAAGTATTGAAAATGGGTAATACTCCAGGAAAGTAAAAAATCCTCAAAATTGTACTCAAGTACAGTACTTAAGTTCCACCACCGAACAGAGTATTTGGCTATATTGTGGCATTGATACTTTTACTTACGTAAAGTCCTTTGTTTTTTTGCTGACCAGGAGTTTTGTTGATGTTAAAGAACTAAGTGTCCATGCAGGCTCCCTGGGGATCATCAGGGATTTGGGGGCTATTGGGTTTCAGACAGAGGACCTGTGTGTGGGTGGGGGGGTGGGGGGGGGGGGGTACCGTACGGCCCGTACCGCACCGCGCCGTCCCGTTCGTACACAGAGTACTGTGGCGTTAGGTTTCCATCACCATGGGAGGGGTGGTGGACAAAGTACTCAAATGTTTTACTTAAGTAAAAGTATCAATACTGCAATATAGAAGTACTCTGTTACAAGTGTAGCAGGGCTAGGAAAAGCAATGACTACGCCACCCACACATATAGGAGTGAGGGATCCTTTAAACACATTAACCATATACTGTATATGTATAGATATATAGGACTGAACAAGGTAAGGTTCCCCAGGAAGGTACGGGTTCAGAATTAACAGAACCAGAGGCTGATGTATCAAATGTGTCAAGTTTATTCAACAGTTGTTATAAAAATAGTCAGGTTAGAATACAGAACGGAAGAAAGCGGTTAGTGTTAGAGTTCTGCAAAAAGGGACTGAACTCAAGAGGCAAAGGGGGCAATAAGGGTAAGGGCTTCGGGGCCTCTGAACTAAATATACAGAAATTAAACAAATCAAATCCAAATAATGCAAAACCAAAAGAAAATAAAGTAAATAAGTAACCAAAAGCAAATAAGCAAATCAAAACAAACTACAAATAAGCAAAACCAAAGTCATGCAATGCTAGATAAAGGCCCAGTATAGCTCTGTCCTCAGTCAACCCTATTGCACTCTAAATAGTATTTATATATATATATAGCACGGTGGGAAAAACAGTGATTTACAGTTCAGCTCCTACAAACATCAAATAATAAAACATTAGACCAACCCTCCAACAATTCATCACTTCATTAGGCTCCTATAGCAAGATGACAAAATACAGAAAAATAACAAACATACCCAAATAGTCAATGTATGCTCATGGCTCCAATTGATAAAGGCCTGCACAGCCACAGAGTACTGCTACTCAAAGGACCTGGAGGCTTCTGGAAGTACAGATATATATTATTAGTATAATTAACAACAGGCCTAATATTGTCAGCCTATCTAAACTCTTATATATATACTATTGTTACAATGAGTTATACAAAACCTTGTCATTTGTTTCAGATAGTCTTACCCAGAATTAGTCTGTACCCCTCATGCCTCCAGGTCTCTCTCACAAACACTCAAACCAGGCTTCTGGCTAGACAGAAGGCCACAAACCTGGCCACCCCTCTTTATGCACTTTCCTTAAAGGGCCAGTGCTACACAAGTAAAAGTCCAGAATTCAGAATGTACTTGAGTAAAAAAGTACCAAAGTATTGGTATCAAAATATAATTAACGTACAAAAAGTAAAAGTGCTAAAATATTTGAAAATAGCAGATCTACAAGCTCACAACGCGTTGCGATACGTTGTGAGCTTGTTGATCGGCTATTTTCAAATAGCCTAGGTATAAAATAGGGCTAAAATGATTAATGTTTGTTTTATAATATCATAATTTATATCTGAAAAGTAACTAGTAACTAAAATGTTCAAACAATTGTGGTGGAGTAAAAGTACAATATTTGCCTCTGAAATGTAGTGGAGTAGAAGTAAAAGTATTGGAAATTGGAAATACTCAAGTAAAGTACAAATACCTAGACATTTTACTCAAGTACAGTACTTAAGTAAATGTACTTTGTTACTTTCCACCACTGCATGGGAAGAGAAAACCATAAAATTGGCTGGCATGTGTGAGGGCGTAGCCGGCCGGGCCGGGCGGGCGGGGCTTATACCGCAGTGCAGCTGGGGCATGGCTGGCCTGTCAGGGGGGGTCGCGTTACACCTTTGAATGATGGGGTCCCTTTCCTTTCCTGGAAGACCAGACCATAACACCATAACAACAAAACACATCTCTGTGTATCGTGTTCTACAGGGCTCTGTGTGGTGTGGTGTGTGTCTGTTATACTGTGTGTTATGCAGTGGTGGAAAGTAACTAAGTACATTTACTCAAGTACTGTACTTAAGTGCACTTTCGAGGATTTTTGTTTTACTTTACCGGAGTATATCCCATTTTCAATACTTTTACTTCTACTCCACTAACATCTCAGAGGCAAATATTGCCTCCACTACAATTATTTGAAAGCTTTAGTTACTAGTTACTTTCCAGATTTAGATTATTATTACAAAACATACATTAACCACTTCAGCACTAAACTGTACATTTTGGCAATTTGAAAATAGCAGATCTACAAGCTCACAATGCGTCGCGATGCGACGCATTGTGAGCTTGTAGATCGGCTATTCTCAAGAGACGTTTATACATTTTGAACTTGTGAAACATTCTGCACAATGAGTAGCCTATACTTTTACTTTTGGTACTTTAAATACATTTTGATGCCAATACTTTTGTACTTTTACTCAGGTAAAAAGTTTTGACTTAACAGAGTAACAGAGTATTTCTACACTGCAGTATTGATACTCAAAAAAAATGTGAGTACTTTTACCACCACTGGTGTTATGATTGTTTAATGATCATGTTCTAGGTCTGTGTGTGGTGTGTATACATACATTGTGTGTTATGATTGTTTCATGAGTGTTTGTTGAGGTGTCTGCCGTGTTGACGCCAGGAGAAAATAATAAGCTCTCAGTCCTGACCCAATGTTAACCCTTGAAGCCCTGAAGAAGCATCTGTGTCACTTTTTGATTTGAGCTAAAAAGCATTATTTTACACTTTGGCTATTCAAAAATAGCAGATCTACAAGCTCATAGCGCGGCACCGAGTGCCGCGCTACGAGCTTGTAGATCTGCTGTTTTTGAAAAATCGTGAAAATGTGTGCAAATCTTTTAATATATATATATATATATATATATATTGTTTTAAAGCGAAAGATTTTAACTCGAATCTTTGCTTCCGGGGGTCCCTGAAACATATATTTTTAGATGGGAGTCCGTGGCTAAATACATGTCATTTTGGGGGTCCTTGACATGGAAAAAAAGAACCACTGATATTATGGCGACATACGTTTTTTCAAAAAACTGTAACTGTTAAATCCCCCAGAAGCAAAGATTTGAGTTACAAATGTTCGCTTTTGAAACTCAAATCTCAAGATTTTCTAAAATAGCAGATCTACAAGCTCATAGCGCGGCACTCGGTGCCGCGCTATGAGCTTGTGTATCTGCTATTTTTTGAATAGCCAAAGAGTTAAAAAAAAAATGCTTTTTAGCTCAAATCGAAAAGTGACACAGATGCTTCTTCAGGGCTTAAAGGGTTTAACGAGAGCTCTGTTAAAGAACTAAAGACAACAATACAAAGTCTGTGTCAGAGCAGAGCAGAGATGGAAAGTCAAGCGCACACAATTGGACACAGCTCGCCTGTAAGGTCATTAGCTTCCACTTGAGTCATCCGTGGCTGCCCGGCGAAGAGAATGATTTGGATCAAGGCGGGTCTTTTCAGGCCAAAGGACCCCCTTGAGCTGAGAGAGAGAGAGAGATGAAGCAGGGAGCCCTCCTCCTACATGATTGTATAAGATCGTGTAGCAGATTCAACTTTTTTAATAGATTCCACAGATAGCCTCATAGACTTGTTTGACAGCAACTATACCATCAGTGTTGGATTCATGTGTATTTTCAGACATTTAACGTATGTAAAACCTCAATACTTTGTAAACTTAAAGGGATAGTTCAACCCCAAAATTCTATCGATTTAGTCACTCCATGGAGACTTGAATTTATGGATATGTTTTTGTCGCATTCTAATTTGATGACCGGCTGCGGTTCCGGTAGAAGACACAAAGAGTCTCCTTTGTGTCTCCTACCGGAATCGCTACCTACCGGTCCGCTGGTCATCAAATTATTGCATGGCTTAGGAATGCAACAAAAACCAAAGAATATCCATGAATTCAAGTGTCCATGGAGTGACTCATCGATTTTTTTTTGCTGGTGAACTATCCCTTTAACCTTTGGCTCTGTACTCAGTCTGATCTTTTTTCCCCCATCCCTTCGCCGAATAGGCAGCCAATCTACGCGCCTCCCCCTTGAGGGGGTTCCAGGGGGTCCTCAGCTAAATGATTCATAGTGTATGATTCACCTCATGATTATTTATAGTGTACCGTATACCAAATAGTCTACTGGGTCCCTACAGTGTGCATGGCCACAAGCAGCTTCTATGTATTTATACCTACCTGTTTCACTGAAGAGAACCCCCTCCTGTTTTATGCTGTCTGCAGCAACTTTCCTTTTCTATCTTTCCCTTCCTCCTTTCTTTCTTTTTTTTTTCTACCCCATTCGTATGAGTCTGCCTTAATAATTAACCCATTAAGACCTGAGGCCGATTCTAACAAATGTCTTCTAAATCTTATCAGTTTTTTGGAAAAATATTTAGATTTTTTTCATATATATATTCATAAGACTTGCAAAAATGATCACGATTTTTCAAAACAAAAATAGCAGATCTACAAGCTCATAGCGCGGCACCGAGTGCCGCGCTATGAGCTTGTAGATCTGCTATTTTTGCCCAAAGAAATCTAAACATGACACAGATGCGATCCCGGTCTTAAAGGGTCAATTAATTTAGTCCCCACTTTGGGGGTATTTTTGTCACTTGTATATCTGTACATGAACGTGAACTTCATCCTCTGCATTTTACCCATTCTAATCATTATAGGAGCAGTGGTTAGGGCCATTAGTACAGCACTCTGGGAGCAGTTTAGGGGGGTTAAGTTTCTTGCACAGGGACACTTCGGCACATAGACCATGGGGCCGGCACCCTGGGCAAGACCTGCGATGTTGGTTGTCTAGGAAGTTGACAACCGGAAATGGTTGAATTTGGCGGAAGTACCGCCCAAGGAAATGACGTTGATGCTTTACAAATCTGTTAACATTCTCAGTGAATGAAACGAGTGTTGTGATTGGTCAAACAATATCGTTTCCAGGGGAAACGGAAATCTGTCCACTCAGGACTTCCTAGACACTCGCTGCTTTAGGTCGTGACCAGGCTCTTCTTTTCGCAGATGAGTGAGGCTGGGACCGAGGTTATGAGGCCGGGGGTGAGAACCCGGGACCTTCTGTTTCCCCAGACGGCCTCTATAGTCTCTACCCCCTGCTAACCTTCAAGGAGGTTTTATTTGGCACAACTTACACACGCAGCGAAATGTAGTTGGGACTTGTTCCGCCACAAGATTGTGCACCATCCTAGACACAATAATATTAAAGGTTTCATGACATTCAGTTTTACAACACCTGAAAGGAGAATTTTGGACTAAGTTTTTCTTACCTTTTCTATGATGTTATATCTTAGGATGAATGGTACAGTAGGACATTTTCATAACTCCATCCTGGGTCCGCCACAGCTTAAAACGTGCGCGGATAGGCCTTGCGTTAGATCACATATTTTAATAGCTTTTAAAAAAAATAAAATAGATCTGACGTTTATAGTGATAGAACAGTCAAAAAAAAAAGAAAAAATCTCGCTAGACGAGATTGAAATCTCGAGATTTCAATCTCGTCTAGCGAGACGTGTATAAATAGTTTTAACTGAAAATTCCACTCCAGTGAGCCATTGCAGGTGTTTTTCTCTCACATTTCTAAAGCCTTTTCAGCTGCAATGTCAAAAGTAATATTTGCCTGCGGGTGTCGCTGTTGAGGGATTTTGCCTGTCAATCATCACCTCTGCTCCGCCCCCCCCCCAGAGGAAAGGGGAGGGGAGGGGAGGGGTGGGGAGGAGAGGAGGCCAATCCCAGATTACTTTTCAGACTAATATTAAAAAAAAAAAAAACAGACCACAGAAAATCCATTGAATTTTCAGCAAAATGTTGGGCTTTTTCCCCACAATAACAGAACACAGAAAAGACACTAGTATGGAGCCCTGAGGGACCCCGGTTACCCATGTGGTGTTTCAAGTGGTTAAAGTCCAGTCCACGCCAATGATTCGCAACGCAACTGAAGTCGCAGCAGGTCTGAATTGACCAGTTGCAGGTCGGTGCAGTTTTGGGAAATTGGGATAATGCATACATAGAACCACAATGGAAACAAAGTCTCCAGGTGTTATCCTTTTTATCTGTAATGTCTTACTGGAACACGTGCTGTTTACATTTCTGACTAATAAAGTATTCAATCAATCAAATAATAATGTTGCAAGACGTTGCAAGTTGCAACTACTAGTTGCGTTGTGAATCATTGGTGTGAGCTGGGGTTAAAGCTGTTCACCCCCAAAAATGACTTATTTTCTATCAATTACAAGCCCCATGAAGTCTTGAATTAATGGAGATTTTTTCAGTTTTTGTCGCATGCATGCCTGAGCCAATAATTTGATGAGCGGGTCATCGGTCAGTAGGAGAGTCTTTGACTCTTTGAGTCTCCTACCAGAGTCTCCGTCCGTCATCAAATTATTGGCTCAGGAATGCGACAAAAACGAATAAATCTCCATGAATTAAACCCAGCTGACACGCGACGTCAGTACAACGTTGTCCCAACATTGTACTCCAACGTTGGATGACCGTTGGATTTTGGTTGTAAATGAAAGTTTGTCTGACGTCATAACCCAACGTTGGTTAGACGTCATAACCCAACGTTGTTTAGACGTCATAACCTGACGTTTGTTTGACATCCTAAACTAACATTGATGTAACGTCAATCTCTGATGTTATGTAGACGTTGATTAAAGGTTGGACTCCCAACGTTGGAAACCAGTTGTATTTTAGTTGTAAATGAAGGTTTGTCTGACGTCATCACCTGACGTTGGTTTAACGTCAATCTCTGATGTTATGTAGACGTTGATTAAAGGTTAGACTCCCAACGTTGGATACAAGTTGTATTTTAGTTGTAAATGAAAGTTTGTCTGACGTCATAACCTGACGTTGGTTTAACGTCAATCTCTGATGTTATGTAGACGTTGATTAAAGGTTAGACTCCCAACGTTGGATACAAGTTGTATTTTAGTTGTAAATGAAAGTTTGTCTGACGTCATAGCCTAACGTGGTTAGACGTCTTAACCCGACGTTGGTTTGACATCTTAAACTAACGTTGATTTAACGTCAATCTCTGATGTTATGTAGACGTTGATTAAAGGTTAGACTCCCAACGTTGGATACAAGTTGTATTTTAGTTGTAAATGAAAGTTTGTCTGACGTCATAACCTAACGTTTGTCTGACGTCATAAACTGACGTTGGTTTGACATCTTAAACTAACGTTGATTTAACGTCAATCTCTCATGTTATGTAGACGTTGATTAAAGGTTAGACTCCCAACGTTGGATACAAGTTGTATTTTAGCTGAAAATTTATATCGGGTTGACGTCATAGTACAACATTGGCTCAACGTTAGAGTACAATCAAAATATGACATATTTCTAACGTTGTAATCACGTTGTATTTTAGTTGAGAATAAAATGTCAATCCAACATTAGCAGGACGTCAACCTCCAGAGTTACCTTGTCACGTAGATATCTTGTCACAACAAGATATCAACGTTAAAATAACGTCCTGTGCCCACTGAGTGGGCGGTGGGAACAGGACATCTTCCAGACGTCATTTTGACGTCGATATCTCATCATCACGACGTCAGACAACCAACAACAAATTACATCTTGTTTCAGTGTCAAGTTTTACCAAGGTGAAAATACAATATCAGAGAATATTATTTGACAAAGTTTAATAAAACAACATTATTAAATATTTTTTAAACTTGTAATTGGCACATTTGAATAGGTAGTATAAACAAACAGAAATTACAAGTCATATTGTTGTCCAAACAGTTACAGGTTTGGTGAATAGGTTCAGAGCCCAAAGTGCCTTTGTAGGAAAATGATTCCATTTGTGAAACTTTAAAATAACTAAACAGTACAAATCAATAAAAACAATGAAGTGCATTCTTTGAGGCATGTCTATAACATATGCACCAAGGGCAAAAACGTTAAAAAGAGAGAGAAATAACACTGAGCTCCCGTAAATCACTTGGAGAGTCTTCTCTGCATCATTCTGTTTAATTTGTTGAGGGTTGCATTCTTCTTTAGTTCCCCTAAAGATAAATGACAGAAATAAGCTATTTTAATAACTCTAACTTGATTTTTACATTATGAAACATCTTTATTGACTGACAGATATCTGTTCAAAAGTTTGGAATCAGTGAGAAATTATGATTTTGAAATTAACTGAGTTTGCAGATATGAGTACTGTCTCTGATGGAAGGGCCATCACAATTGCTTGATCTAAATCCTATGTTGGGAACAGCTATACCGTAAGGTTCATGAGAAGTTTTATACAAACCAGTCTCAAAGTACGGCAAATTCTACTGAAAATATGGGGTGAAATTTGACCTGGATATCTAGAGAATATAACATCTAGAATGCCTAAGGTCTTTAAAGATATTGCTGCACTTGGTGGATTATTTAATGAACAGAAATGTTGAAGAATGTAAGTTATTATTATTACCCTTATTATTATTACTATTACCATTATTATTATTATTATTATTACCCTTATTATTATTATTATTATTATCATCAGTGTCTTGGCTGTACTTACTTAATTTTCACAGTGATTCCAAACTCTTGAACTTAGGCATAACTGCCAACGTATATAAAAATAATCAACATTTTGTAGCACTCCTTTTTGAATGTGAAAGATAACGGAAGGGTCAAGGAAAAGTTACATCGGGCAATTAAAATGTTTAACTTACCATATGCAACGTCAAAAAGACACAGGCCCCGGGGACTTATTCTTGCCATGATGTCAACAAAGGTTGTACTGGGGTGTCAATTCATGTGACATGAGGAACGGCATCATTCTTCTGGGTGCATCATCCAATGAATTACCTCCTGTGTCTCCAACCATGACAACCTGAGAGTATGGTAAAAGTCACAGGAAGGAAAATGCCATATTAAGTGGACAGCTAAGATATTATTCTATCGTTACACCTCTTAAGGTCTTTAAACACCAGGGACATGACGAATAAATTATACAAATACTTCTTTAGAATATATTGATGCTATCGCATCAACACTATTCATATACTGTAGATGATGCCTCATTTTTATAGCCGTTAACCTGATGCCTTTAATAGCGGTGAAAAATCAAACTTGTTTCAAATCAAAATTATGTTGCTTTATTGTCAAATAATAGTGAAGTTCAGTGTGGAGGTACTTACCCGATGTATTCTACTTGAGAGGACCTTCCACCTCTTGATGTACCACATCTAGCATGAAAATAAGAAATACACAACACATTATGAATGAAAAATATACTTGACGCAAGATAGAGACTTCTCACAATGGCCTCATGCCGTGGCACAACTACTTCAGAGAAAACCCAAGAAGAAATTGTATTGTGAACCCAGTATGGTGAATTATATCGAATCGTTGGTTGAGTGAAACTTCACATCCCTACCCTTTCAATATTAACGCTGTAAGACTGCTTTTACATTACACTGCTGACTGTAGACTAATGTTTACTAGTTTATCTGTGCCTGTTATGTTTAACTGTGTCAAAAAACTATCATCAGGGTGCCCACAGCCCTGTGGGAATTTATAACTCAATTAAAAATGTTCCAGGAAAGTCACTACCGTGGGAAACCTGAATCATCTAATTCAATATATATTTTTAAATTACAACCAATTTAAAGCATATTACCCCTCAAATTAACGCCCTGATATTATACTTACTTCGGTCTTGGTGGAGGCTCACCAAGTCTTGATCACAGGTGTTTGGAAGCTGAAGTAGCACACGCGCACGCACACACACACACACACACACACACACACACACACACACACACACACACACACACACACACACACAAAAACAGATTAGATAGGCTACCTCTGCCTTCCGAAACATCTGTGGACATTTAAATTCAATATGGGCTGGAACAGCGTCGAAAACGACAGCTATCAAACCTACAGTACACCTACTTCATTATCAGCTACTGTATATCAAGTATCGGTTATGGCAAAATACTAACTGTTCTTCACTCTGTTTGGGCCATTCAACTGTACAGGACTTACTTCAATATTTCAACTTAAGATGGCTTACCAATAGATCTTCAATATAGTGTTTACATTCCTCAGAAATGAAAAAAACTTTGAGAAAACGTTGTATTATAGTTGCTTAACAGCACAAATTAAAACCAACAAAATATCAACGTCTAATGGCGTTAGAATTTAACGTTGTGTAGACGTTAACGTCATAACGTTAAGAAGACATTGGGCTTTGGTCTCAATACCCGACAACAGAATGTCGGTATTCTTTGTCAATTTGACGTTAGCATGATACGTTGAACAGATGTTGGGCATTGGTTACTTACCAACACAACTTAAAACCAACAAAAATCAACATTTAATGATGTTAGAACTTAACATTGTGTGGACGTTAGCATAACGACGTTAAGCAGATGTTGGTTTTTGGTTACAATACCTGACAACAGCATGTCAGTATTCTATGTCAATATGACGTCAGCATGATACATTGAACAGACGTTGGGGATTGGTTACTTACCAATCAATCTTCAACATAGTGTTTACATTCCTCTATTATGTTTTTTTTTTTTAGGTGGGCTTTACTGTTAGGCTTGGCCAATATTAGACTGAAAATAATGTCTTACAAGCTAATATAATCAAAACTATGATAAAGGCTACACAAGGCTATTCAAATGCAACCAACCCTTATGCCTGATTTTTAGTTACACTGCACTGTCTCACACAAAAATCAGGCTGTGAGGCATGTGAGCTTTTACCCTTCAATAACACACATTCCCAACTGAAAACATGAATCATGCATGAACAACAGAACTTCACCTAAAATAAGACATTAGCTTTAAAAGCTGCAATTCAAATGTTTAACTCAGCAGCACCAAGCCAGTGAAGCCACCAACACAAAGCAATGGGGATCAGTCCATCTAGTTAATGCAGTATAGCCTCTTTCTAGTTCCCACTGTTTTGCCACAAAAGGCAGGTACTGTAATCATTTTGGGCAAAGGATTTACTCAAACAATGCTGCCAGTTTCAAAAACATGCAAAGAAAAGGAAAAGAAAAAGAAAACAACAAAGCATGACTGATTTGCAATATGAAGAAATCACCTCACTCGGTCATAAACAGAATGTAGAACTTTATTTTAAAAACAAACAGTCAAATATTTCATTTCAAGTTAGAAGGAAATTAATTATGAACTCACCTGTGCAAAAGATTGTGATTCTAGAAGTCCTGGGATGGTCAAAAAAACATCTCCATGCACAAACAAGTATCTCTTCCTGTCTTCTCTCCCTCCAAATTCAAACTGCAGGCTCCTGCAGCAGTTACTGTTGCCCCGCCCAGTCTGGTGTTATACAACTGTGGTCCCACCCACAAGTCCAATGATTCGTCCAATGAAAGAGCAGAACGTTGCTATACTGCTCAGTGATTTGAGGAGACATTTGACAATCCAGTTTGAAATGTATTATTATGACAACATCCATACAACGTTGCAGTCTAACATCATTAGACGTAGATATTTGGTTGGTTTTCGGTTGTGTTGGTAACTAATCAATAACCAACGTCTGTTCAACGTATTATCCCAACGTCAGGTTGACGTCAAATACTGACATGCTGTTGTCGGATATTTGACCAAACCTAAATGTCTGCCCGATGTTATTATGTTAAATGTCAGTTTACATTGTATGTGTCATATGGCATTATGCTGTAGGCCTAATGCAAAAAGTGAAATATTTCCCTCAATCATTTATTTGATTAGCAATTAATATAATGCAAAAATAAAGAACTGCAACAGCTATGAAACATGAACAATTGTGAAAATCAGTACATTTACTCAAGTACTGTACTTAGCATTGTATTTTTTAAATTCACTTGTGTGTTTCTATCTTTTGATACTTTATTATTTTACTCCACTACATATCAGGGCAAACAATTATTTTACTTTTTGTGATTGATTGATTACTTTATTAGTCAGAAATGTAAACAGCATGAGGTACAGTCATGCATTTAGGCTGAAAGGGTAACAAAAAAAGTGTCTGTCTGTCTGTCTGTCTGTCTGTCTGTCTGTCTGTCTGTCTGTCTGTCTGTCCATCTGTCCGCCCTTCCGTCCACCCAGTAGTACATACATAGTGGTGTGGATGATAAATGGTGTCACAGTCACACACTCTTGCTCCATATGTCACAACTAAGGAAGACCCTGGTTTTGAGGTAGGCCGGTGTCTATGCATTGTAATGTATTGATTCATTTCTTTTCATATGGGTTTATTATTTAGGTCAGCATAGGTTACTGGTTAGATAATCAGAAGGTCCCCGGTTTGCCTCAAAGGCCCTGGATGGGGCGAAGTGTCCTGAGCAAGACACTGTAGGGGTGGACCCCTACAGTCCACCCACCCCAAGCGCTCAACATAAAACATTTGAGCAGCCATAAGCTGAAACTGAATTTGCCCTCTGGAACTAAGGAAGGTCTCCTGAAGCAAACTAAGGGCAAATTATTGACGATAAAGAGTTGACATGGCTGTCTACCTACCTCACTGTCGGTCGCATTCCTTTAAGATGCAGCTGGCTGATCACCGACAACTAACATCTGCTAAAGCGGAAGGGAAAAGGTATAACTGGCCTTAACCATGTTGCCTTGGCTCTAAATCCACACTGGCAAAGAAACCTGTAGCTAATCAGTCTCATATACAGCCACAGGTTCACTATAGGTGGGATGCTGGCATGTGCCCCAGGAGCAACTTGATGGTATTTGTCTGAAAGTCAAATTCAGTTATCTGGAAAAGGCTGAGGGTTATAGAACTGCACAAACACCTTTCTGGGCCATGGGGTGGCCCTGTAGCTCATCTGGAAGAATATAGGTGAACCACAGATGAAACAGCTACCAATTGCTCTGGTTGGACTATTGCAGGTTAAACAGATGCTAGATCATTACTCTATGTCACAACCTTCAGTACTTATTGTCCATATTCTACAGCCAGACTATGTTGGATTTTGTTTAAGTAACAGCCACATTAACCCAGCAAAATATCTACATCTAATGAGGTTTGAATGTTGAGGAGATCTTTTCATTATGAAGTTTAGCAGACATTGGGTTTTGGTCACAATACCCGACAATAGCATGTCAGTATTCTACAGCACGTTGGCATAATACGTTGAACAGACGTTGATTATTGGTCAGTTACCAACACAACCTAAAACCAACCAAATATCAATGTCTAATGATGTTAGACTGCAACGTTGTGTGGACGTTGTCATAATAACGTTGGGCAGACACTAAGGTTTGGTCAAAAATCTGACAAAAGCATGTCAGTATTCGACGTCAACCTGACGTTGGGATAATACGTTGAACAAACGTTAGTTAATGGTTAGTTACCAACACAACCTAAAACCAACCAAATATCTACGTCTGATGATGTTAGACTGCAACGTTGTGTGGATGTTATCATAATAACATTGGGCAGACATTGAGGTTTGGTCAAATATCCGACAACAGCATGTCAGTATTCAACGTCAAACTGACGTTGAGATAATACGTTGGACAGACGTTGGTTATTGGTTAGTTACCAACACAACCTAAAACCAACCAAATATCAACGTCTGATGATGTTAGACTGCAACGTTGTGTGGACGTTCTCATAATAACGTTGGCCAGACATTTAGGTTTGGTCAAGAATCCGACAACAGCATGTCAGTATTCGACGTCAACATGACGTTGGGATAATACGTTGAACAGACGTTGGTTATTGGTTAGTTACCAACACAACCTAAAACCAACCAAATATCAACGTCTGATGATGTTAGACTGCAACGTTGTGTGGACGTTGTCATAATAACGTTGGGCAGACATTGAGGTTTGGTCAAGAATCCGACAACAGCATGTCAGTATTCGACGTCAACATGACGTTGGGATATTACGTTGAATAGACGTTGGTTATTGGTCAGTTACCAACACAACCTAAAACCAACCAAATATCAACGTCTAATGATGTTAGACTGCAACGTTGTGTGGACGTTGTCATAATAACGTTGGGCAGACACTGAGGTTTGGTCAAGAATCCGACAACAGCATGTCAGTATTCGACGTCAACATGACGTTGGGATATTACGTTGAAT
The DNA here is from genome assembly GCF_963454915.1 of Gymnoscopelus microlampas. Lineage (NCBI taxonomy): Eukaryota > Metazoa > Chordata > Actinopteri > Myctophiformes > Myctophidae > Gymnoscopelus > Gymnoscopelus microlampas. The sequence continues at coordinate 6,618,486 of NC_139962.1, forward strand.
AGACGTTGGTTATTGGTCAGTTACCAACACAACCTAAAACCAACCAAATATCAACGTCTAATGATGTTAGACTGCAACGTTGTGTGGACGTTGTCATAATAACGTTGGGCAGACATTGAGGTTTGGTCAAGAATCCGACAACAGCATGTCAGTATTCGACGTCAACATGACGTTGGGATATTACGTTGAATAGACGTTGGTTATTGGTCAGTTACCAACACAACCTAAAACCAACCAAATATCAACGTCAATTGACGTCAAATTAATACGTTGATACAACGTTGGAAGTTGACGTTGGTCCAACGTTGGATTTTGGTTAGCTGACGTCACGACCTAAATCCAACCAAAAATCAACGTCAACGGACGTCGCGTGCCAGCTGGGAAAGGCTTCGTGGGGTGTGTAATTGACACAAAATAAGTAATGTTTTGGGTGAACTATATCCCTTTAACATTTTACACACAACACATTAGGCCATACTTGAGGTTTAAGTGGGTTAAGCCATACATGACAGAGTAAATCAACCATCCTCACACACACACAAATATCAGTTAAACACAGAGAGAAGCAGCTCATCATTAATCTAGTCATATTTTCATTCAGGTTAAATAAAGGAAATTGGAGCTCGATTGTGTGTGTTCATTCAGAGCACATAGTAACATCAATATTTCACCACCAGTGCAGCTCCGTGACTTCATTGATATGCAGCATCTCTCACACTCATGCCTAATTTATACCCTTTATTTATATGCTGTCACACCAGCGCCACGCGCGCCAAAGAGAACTCAACTTGTTGGCGAGCGACTCTGTGGCGTGACGACGAGTGTGTATATCGTTGTGCTGTCGATCAGAAACCTCTTATCTCCGTATTATCAGCGGTGTTAAGTTACTATGTACATTTACTCAAGTACTGTACTTAAGTACAATTTTGAGGTATTTTTTACTTTACTGGGATATTTCCAATTTTCTGTACTTTTACCTCTACTCCACTACATCTCAGCGGCAAATGTTGTACTTTTATTCCACTACAATTATGTTAACACTTTAGTTACTAGTTACTTTGTAGATTTTGATTATTATTACAAAACATACATTATCTACTTCAGCCCTACATACATTTTGGCCATTTGGAAATAGCCGATCTAAAAGCTCACAATGCGTCGCGATTTAACATATTGTGAGCTTGTAGATCTGCTATTTTCAAAAGATTTTATACATTTGAAAAAGACATTCTGCATAATGAGTACTTTATACTTTTGGTACTTTAAGTACATTTTGATACCAACACTTTTGTACTTTTACTCAAGTAAAATTTTGAATTCCGGACTTTTACTTGTAAAAGCGTATTTCTACATTGCAGTATTGATACGTTTACTTAAAGTAAAAAAATTGAGTACACTGCATATTATAACTTTTTATGTTTTTTTCTGTAAATTAACCCTACTTGATCATACTACAGCGTCACACAAAAGTATCAAAAGTAGCAGATCTGCAAGCTCTAAACGTGGTGCAAACCGATGCGTTTTGAACTTGCAGATCTGCTACTTTTGAAATTAAATCCTGAAAAGTAACAGTTTTGAACATCTGAGGTTTCCACTTTCACATAGACGATAAATTGAGCTTCACTGTAACTGTAAATGGAAGACGGGTGGAGAAAGGTTATTTGAAAAAAAGTGTAATGGGTTTTTTAGGAATTTGACAGGGACCGACCTCAGCACTTTCACTGTTCCTGTGCTTTACTATTATTATTTCCAAGAAGTACGATGTTGTCAGCAACTGCAGGATTATCATGAAGTAATGCTTATTAAATATTGGCTGCTTTATAAACATATCAGACATATTTCATTCAATTTGAAAAAACAACAAAAAAACAGCAAAAACAAAGCTAAAATAGCCAAGCTCACAATGCTTGTAGATGAGCTATTTATTTAGGCTATTTCAGAAACTTTGGTTGACTAATGTATTAAACATTTTGAAGAAAATTGTCCCAAAAAATTGGGACGTCGTGGTTAATGTAGTTAAAGGGATGTTAAAATGTCATAGATATTTTAAGATTTCAAACATATTTCAACTTATTATGTTATGTAATGCCCTACTGCGTCCTACTACAGTGTCACACTAAAGTACAAGGTTTCCACGCGACAGACAGCAATGAAACCCAACCCATGAAAGAAGCAACATCTAATTAGCTTTGCGTGGCTCTTGTGTTGACATAACGCTCCATAACACACTGCTAATGCTGTGCAATCTGACAGACAGCAGTGACAACATGGATGGAAGCTACCATTCACCGTGTAGGTTGAACCAAATACAAAAGATTTGTATTTATTTATTTTTCAACATAAGAACAATACTTGAGTAAATGTACCTAGCTACTTTCCATCACTGATAACAGTGGATATAACATACGACACCAATACTGTGTAACAATCTGACAGGAATATAGTGCCGACATGAATTTGAAGCTACAGTAGAATTCACCAAGGACCCCTGACTCCCCCCTCCATCTGCTGATGTGCACTGGGCTGGAAATGATGCAGTGAAGACCCTATCTCCCTCCCTCGTGTCCCTTAAGTTCCCTCATGTCCCTCAGCTCTGTCACCAGGGGAGTCTGAGTGAGTATCACCATGATGGAACATTGGGGGGTGGGTGGGGGGTAGCTTCAAGGAGGCATGCAGTGTTTTTTTGAAACCCGACGCTGGAACCATTCATGTTCAACGAACGCCCGCTTAAATATTTAAAACGGGCCCCGTCGTGGTGCAATTACTTTGACCGTTGGACAAACACCAGATACTGTATGCATCCATCATGGATTAGATCTGACAACATGCAGTTTGTGTTGGAGATTCCAACAGAATTAATGAATGATATGCATGAAGAGCCACGCCTGGCTGGTGTACATGTCTTCATCTCATCTTTACATAAGTACCACAACGGAAAGAGGGCTTGATTGATTGATTGATTGATTGATTGATTGATTGAATACTTTATTAGTCAGAAATGTAAACAGCACGTGGTTCAGTAAGACATTAAAGGCATAGATCACCCCCAAAATGACTTTTCTTCTATGGATTAGCCACCCCATGGAGACTTTTGTCGCATTCCTAAGCCAATAATTTGATGCCGCTGCCTACCGGTCCACTGGTCATCAAATTATTGGCTTAGGAATGCGACAAAAACAATATCCATTCATTCAAGTCTCCATGGGCTGACAATCGATTTTTTTTTTTGAGGGGGGTGAACTATCCCTTTAAAGTCCTGGGGACTTGTTTCCATTGTGGTCCTATTTATTCAACTCATCAACATTGCATAAAAGATTAACGCAATAATACATGCCATCAACAACTACAAAACACTATATGTACAAAGGATAAAAAGCAATTTTATAGCTCACAATGTGACGCAGCGCGACGCATTGTGAGATTGTCGATCGGCTATTTTCGGCAAAAGCTTTCCCCACAATACGGATGCTGGGGTTTAGGTGCTTATGCCATTTTTGCAGAGTGTTCATGTATTTCTGCCAACTTTCAAGCCATTGTTGTAGAATGGTCATCTAATTTTTGCCAAATGTTCAATGGATTTCTGCCAAATTTTAAGCCACGCTTGTAGAATGTTCATCCATTTTGCCAGAAGGAGCGAGTGCATTTTCCGGCAGGGGAAGCTGCCAGAAAAGGGTTAGGGCTTAGGTTTAGGCATAGTTTTACTAAGGTTAGGGTTAGGGTTAGGTTTAGGCATAGTTTTACTAAGGTTAGGGTTAGGGTTAGGTTTAGGCATAGTTTTAGTAAGGGTTAGGGCTTAGGTTTAGGCATAGGAAACTGCCACTCTGCCGCTGCTGCTGCTGCCGCGCCGCCTCCCGGCACCTGCCGGTCTGCCACCGGCATCCCGCCGATCCCCCGCCGGCAGCCCGCCGCTCCACCGCCGGCAGCTCTGCGGTAGCTTCCGCTGCCGGAAAATGCACTCGCTGTCCCTCCATTTTGCTGAATGCAGTTCATTCATTTTTTGTCCATTATGACAGTCAGAACAGTGATGCTAGCTATAGGCTTCATGTGGCTGAACACACGATATGTGTGATTCTAATAGATAAGAAGGTATTGACACGAACAATGTCTCTCAATAGAAGAGCAGGGAGACCAAACCACCCCAATTGTATAAGTTATATTGTATTAACCTACTCTACCATAGTTTGCACAAAATGCAATTGTATTCATAGAAAAAGTGAGACATAGTGCCGCTTTAATGCTGTCTAGGAAGGTTAGGGAAATGTTAGTCTCGCGTAGCCAGACAACCATTCCACAATCTCCGAATGCTGTAGTCTGGAACTACAACTCTCAAAATCCGAGAGAGGAAGCTGGCACTTCCGTTCACGAAAATACATTTTAAAATATCTTTACATTTTATTTTTTAATTTCCATTTCTGCTCAGCAGCAAGCTAAATATACTTAAAGGAGTTGTTCACCCAAAAATGACTTATTTTCTATCAATTGCACACCCCATGAAGCCTTGAATTCATGGATTTGTTTTTGTTTTCCTAAGCCAATAATTTGATTACCGGCGGAAAGATGCTAATGTATCCGGTAGGAGACACAAAGTAGAGTCTTTGTGTCCCCCACTGGAAATACACCCGGTCATCAAATTATTGGCTTACTGTAGGAATGCAACAAAAACTAAAACAAATCCATGAATTCAAGGCTTCATGGCGTGTGCAATTGATAGAAAATAAGTCATTTTTGGGGTGAACTACTCCTTTAAATGATTTTGATTTATAATAGGATACATTTGCGTGACTGTAAAGACGAAGCGGAAGTGGAAGCTTCACATCCGCTTTACATCTTAATCATGATCAGAGCTTCCGAGTCCCAGACTGTATGACCGGAAACATTTGAAAATTGTGGGAGGCAACAGTCTGGCCACGCGAGACTAGTGAAATGTCATCGATTAAACAGAGGACCCAATGCTAATGTTTTCTGCATTTTTATTTAATATATTATATTTTTTCTTTAATCAACATTGCACATATTCCATTTTCAATCACATCTCATATTGCTGCCTACAAAATGTTTATGAATGTAGAAAATCCAAAAGTCGGAAGGTTTTTTACCAAAATAAAAATAAATAAAACAAAACAAAAACGGAACAAAACAAAAAAATAAAGGAAGAATAGAAGAAAGGGAGGATAAATAGAGGTTCAGAAGCGAGGAGCTCCGCAGATACAGACGAGAACATAGAAGGACCAGAAGCACCTTGGAGAAGAAAACCAATAGGAACACAGCTCGGGTAGGCTAGGAACCAATAGGAAACACAGCTCAGGTAGGTTAGGAACCAATAGGAAACACAGCTCAGGTAGGTTAGGAACCAATAGGAAACACAGCTCAGGTAGGTTAGGAACCAATAGGAAACACAGCTCAGGTATAGGTTAGGAACCAATAGGAAACACAGCTCGGGTACTGAAGGTTAGGATGCATTTCTCCATAAAACAAAGCATCATGCAGAAGAAAAGCAAGGCTGGCCAAAACTCACAACAAACACCTCAACGACAGGAGAAATATTTTACGACGTTTGCTAAAGAATTACTGTCAATTTTTACTTCCCTGCTGATTCACTCTGATCGCACCCCTCTCACCGTTGATGAATTGAATAGTATACGTAGGACCTCAATGGAAACAAGTCCCCAGGACTTTGTTATGTTATCCTTTCAGCCTTTATGTCTTACTGTACCATGTGCTGCTTACATTTCTAATAAAGTATTCAATCAACCAATCAAAAAACGCTGTGAATGACTTTCTGCAGTATAATTCACAGCCTTTTTTAATTTCAAAGACCCCCGGTTTGATGTGTTTTTTAAATCATTCTGGGACCCCCATCTACACTGTAAAATCCTGTGTTATGTTAACTCTGAGAATGTACAAGTGGGATCAAATGGTCCCGTACGGGTCCATTTGATCCCACTTGTACGCACTCAGAGTTACAGGCCTATAAGGGTCCATATTTGTATTTACCCCTGGTAATAATGGTGGTGACTTCAAAATAATTAGAAAGCAGACACACTATAAAGCTATGAATAAAGATCTAATCCTAACCCCACTCCACCCCATAGAAGCGTTGCTGTAGTGGCAGCTATAGTGGAGGAACATCTATCTAACCCTGCATGGATCAAGCAATGCAGCATCTCATTCTATACTGCAGTGTGTGTTGCACCACAGCAACATCCATCGCAGATGATATGGCTTGCTGAAAAGAACAGATCTACAAGCTAACAACGCGTCGTGATGCGTGTACTGATTAGGCTTTATACGCACAGTGTCATACGTTTGTTTGTTTACGTTCCACTAATGCATCCGCACGCACAACCTCAAATCCTTAATGTCAATAAAACTAAAGGGTTGAATTTACACTGAGGATTTGACTGTGTGGGCCAGGGGTTCAGTGTTATTGTTAATGAAAGGAACATATTGGATGTGGTGGGGATCATACATGTGGGCTTCCCGGTACAGTACGGGACCAGGCGGTACAGTATGTGCTCCTCCTCCATTGTGCTCCGGGTTTGTGCAATTATTTATTTGGCATATGTTGTGCTCTAACTACACTGCAAAGTCCTTGGGTGTTAATTTGAGCTCTGAGAGGGGTCAAAATGTACCGTTACAGGTACATTTTCACACTCTCATCAGAGTGCTTTCGTGGGATGTGAGCATGGAATTTATATCTTCAAAACGAATGCCTAATTTATGCTCTGTCATACGAAATATTTCTGTATATATATCTTCAGCACGTCGTCACTCGGGTGCGACATGTCGAACGACGCAGCATAAACTAGTCTTGAAACATGGCAACAATGCCAGTCATAAAACAACGGTCTCTCATCATCAATCACATATTCATTCCAATTTGTGGGTGAATCATCAGACACCACATTTTGAGTTTCCAGCGACAGCGTGACATAAATCCTGTGTGGAAAGTGGAGTGATTAAGTTCCTCAGCGCTGCTGGGAACCCAAAATGTCCGTTCAATCTTTAAGCCTGCAAGAAGCCAGGCTCTAAGGAGGCCAATGTGACTGACGTCAGATGGTCAGTTGGAATGAACCCTACTGCTTTTTGGTGACCCCCATGGCCTTTCCTTCAGGACCACCCACAGCCCAAAATGTCCACTTGCATGAGATATTTAAACATCTAACGACTGGGCCGACATGAAACTTGCAGAGTGCGTTCATGCGTTTCCGGAGGATGACCTCTGACCATTACAGTAACTCCATTTAACTGTATCAGGGCAACTCCAGGGCGCTCAGGTGGCACAGGGGTGAAGCACCTGTCCACAACTGTGGAGTGTAGGGGTTAGCATTAGGCTTGACCGAGCGCCTATACAAATACAGGGGCAGGGAGGGGGATGCTGTCGGTGTGCTAGTGACTTCTACTACGGGCTGGGGTCCTGTCAGTGGGGAGGGGGGAGGGGGGGGGTTGTTGTTGAAGTGGGGGAGTAGAATGGAGGCGCTACATCTTCTCGGTGGGGGCTCCTCACTCACAGGTATGCCAGTAGGGTAGAACAGCAGTGGCAACACACAAATGTGTGGTGAGGATTACTTGGCATAATAACAAGGACAAAGGGGGTAAAAATAATGATCTAAATTTAGGAATGCAGACTCTGTAAACTTCACAGCCTTCATGATGCTTTCAACATCATTGATCCTACGACTGATCTTACAGAAACCGGACAGGAATAATGTTGCTCTTTCAGTCTCCATTGCTGATTGTGGCTGCTGCTACAGTGACATCATTGTTTAGTTCTGTGACTCGAGGCTTGATTGTTGGAATGATAATCTTCTAATAACCAATAAGCCCTATTTTATACTAACGACTGTGTATTTCCTTTTTTATTATATTCTGTGCGTTATGTGCGTAACATATCCCAGAAGTGTCCATAAGGTATACAATGCAGGGTTGTTAACTTGTTGTTAGCGTGTTGTTAAATTGTTGTTAACTTGTTGTTAGCTCGTTGGTAATTTGATAGTTTGTTATTAGCTGGCTGTTAACTTAACTTTAAAAAAATAAATAAAGAATTAATCCCACGGTGGAAATTAAGTTTCAGCTTCAACCAGCTGATGGCTGCTCAGATGGCATGATGATGAGCACTCGGGGGGATCTAGGGGTTAATTGTCTCACTCAGCTACACTTCTAGCTTCTTGTTAACTTGTTGTTAGCTCGATGCTAGCGTGTTGTTAGCTTGTTAGCTTCTCGTTAACGGGTTCTTAGCTTGATGTTAGCGTTTTGTTAGCTTGTTGTTAACTTGTTGTTAACCTCACGTCACTGGTTTTAATTCTGAACTGACCAGTGTGATCTGGTCTAGAGTAGATCTAACCTGACTCTGCCAGTTGGAAGAAGCTTGTGTCACATTTGTTTCACAGGCCATTCCATCTGTTCCAACTAGTATTATTATACCAGTTTTATTATTGATTCACTAGATGCTGTATAATATATTGATAGACCTAAATGTCATATTACATATATATATTATGGTTATTATTTGCTATTACTGTAATTGTTCTATTAATTACGTATATTTCTCATACTGTGATAGATCTTTTTTATTATATTTACAACATGTAAACAGATTCCTTTACCTCGTTACATCTCGATTGCAAGACTGTTAGACTTGTTAGATTGATGTTATAGCTTGATGTTGTTAGCTTGTAGATCAGGTTATTGTCACCCCCGACGGTAAGTGTTTTAAGCCTCACGTAGGCCTGTCACAATTATTACATAATCGCCCGATCGCAATTATTTGAGATAATCACAATTATTTGAGATAATCACAATTATTTGAGACAATTATTTGAGATAATCACAATTATTTTGCACAATCGTCATAATCGTTTCCATGTTGAAAAAGAAATCATATATTTTCAAACATTTTCAAAAATAGTTGAAATAGCAGATCTACAAGCTCACAATGTGTCACATGGCAATGCGTTGTGAGCTTGTAGATCTGCTATTTCCACTATTCATGTTTTTATGTATATGAAGTTATTATATGTCAGTCATTTCTTTGTATATTTAGGTTATTTTTCATATCTGACCTGTGCAACTTCGAAGCCTAAAAGCCACACAGAAATGTAGTTCTTATTCATACGTTCCAGTGTTCAACGACTAACAATTAAATCGCAATTATTTGTGAGACAATTAATCGTCATGTAAAATGTCATAATCGTGACAGCTCTAGCCTCACTTGATGCTTGAGCTCACTGTGTTTCTGTTGTGATCAGAATTTGTCATCGATCATAGAGATGATTATATATTCACATGAAAAAGAAATTGAAAGCGTCTTAAAAAGCTATCGTTGTAAGGAATACGTATTTGGATGAGCTGTAGGTCCATCTCTACTTGTGCAAACGTTGGGGTCATTTTAGTCTCCTTAATCTCTCCTATCAATCTGACCTCCTGAATGTGTAACTCACTAGAATAAGATTCTTCTATTGTAATTAAAAAGATATGAGCCACAGTTGTTGCTGTGACTAATTAAAAATGTGTTATTGTATCATTATGGGTCTGCCAGATGTGAATGGCTTTATCAACGATGGTCACTTAGACACAGATAATAAAGGCCTCTTTTCTGTCTGCAGAGCATTAGAATTAGTTCAACTTCTGATATTTGATCACTGAACCCTCATACACATGAATGGAATATAGCTATAGACTACCGGTAACCATTTAAATGGACACTATCAGAACTTTTATCACTATATATCGCTAAGGTTGTGCAGAAAAGTCGACTCCAGTGATGTCACTTCTATGAATGTGCAAACTACAACCTTTTTTTTAGCTGCTACCCTTGAGGGGGGAAAGTGAGAAAATGTCCTTGTTTTCGCTGTGTTTACTGCAAAAATGGAAATCTGGAAAATATGACGCACGTTGGTGTTAATGGGCGGACATAATGGGCTGTGCTCACCCACAAAAATGCATCATGGGAATAGTAGGAACGCAAGAGAAAGGGCCAAAACAGACAGAAAAGGTGAATTCGATTTGTAAATGTTGTTTCTAATAACTGAGATAACCTTGACAGTGAAGTGAAATGCACATCAACAGAATGATAAGTGTCTTTAACACGCGTTATGGTCCTCCTCCCTGTGCAAAGAGCATTTCCACCTTGTCTTCTGTGAAACAAACGGCTTCTGGTTGGATTTAACAGGACATTCTAACCCTGACATTAGGGAACTCTAAATCTGGAAACAAACAAAAGGGCAAAAAATGGCTGTGCTTTGGATATTCTATAGAAGTAGACAGAAAAGACACTAAAAGTTTTTAAGTGCCATTTCACTGAGAGTGATGAAGGCTTTTTTTTTTATGAGGGACACAATTGATCCAAATTGGGTAAATCTTTTACACTCTCACAGAATAAAATGAACACTTTTTTACTGTGCACACTGACTACAATATACGCAACCTGTCACCCCTAAAAATCTTTCAGACATAAATTTAAAATAATCTATTTTAGGAGTCTTTTTTTAGGACCACCATCACAATATGAATCCATGTAATTCCATCCAGTGATAACTTAGTACAGTGGTTCTGTTAGCAAAATGTGATAATATAGCATCACAATCATTTTAACCACTTTAAACTTATATACTTTGGCTATTCAAAAATAGCAGATCTACTAGATCATAGCTATGATCTTGTAGATCTGCTATTTTTTTTTTAATCTTGAAAATGTGTGCAAATCTTTGAATATATATTTTTTAAAGCGAACATTTGTAACTCAAATCTTTGCTCCTGGGGGGGGGGGGGGTCCCTGGAACGAAATATGTTGAGATGGGGGTCCCCGCGGCCACATACATATCATTTTGGGCGTCCTTGACATGAAAAAGTTTGAGAACCACTGACTTAGGGACATCAAAATGCCGGTCATAAAAGGACGCTCCTGTAAGAGGAGTACTGTACCGTAACAGCCCCGCATTTCAAATATGAAGGCCAAGAAATAGTGTTTGGATTTTCTGCAGGCAGTTTATATAAAACAGCCAAAACAACGACAGAGAAAATGGAAGATTTTTTTTGGAGCAGCATTCACAACATACTAGATATGATTCACATGTCAACAGAGATAAACATAATCCCGATGATTATGGATGATGGTCATAACAGCCAAAAAAATAAAATAATAATAATAAAGGAAAAAAGGTTTGAAATTATTTGCTAAACATCATAGGACACACAAGTATAAACGTCTGCGTTATTTACATTTTCTTTTTTTTTTGTCCTTTTTTCTTTTGTTCTATTCGGTGTGCAATTATGTCACAACATTTTCCAGAAGTGTCCACATACGTGTACAATAAACTCAGGGTTTCAACCTTTGGTTAATGTAATTTATCAAGGCTAGGTTTAAAAAAATATAGAACAACATGTCCATGTTTTACTTTGCATACAGTTAAACTTTAAAGTGGAATCATATCAACAAAAAGCAGCTGGTCTGCTCTAGATTTGCATCTGAGACAAAACGTAATGCCTGAATTATACTCTTTGAGTTGTGAGCTGCTGTCGCGCACCGACAAGCGTATATCACAATGCGATGTGTCGTTAGATCTATTTATCTATCTATCTATCTATCTTGTCGATCGGCTGTTTTACCGGTGCGTGACAACCAGCGGTGGAAAGTAACGAAGTACATGTACTCAAGTACTGTACTGTACTTAAGTACAATTTTGAGTTACTTTGACTTTACTGGAGTGTTTCCAATTTCCAGTACTTTTACTGCTACTCCACTACATCTCAGAGGCAAATTTTGCACTTTTACTCCACTACAATTATTTGAAAACTTTAATTACTAGTTACTTTGCAGGTATAAATTATTACATTATAAAACACGTGATTTTAGTTGCGTTGCGACGCATTGTGAGCTTGTAGATCAGCTATTTTACAATATTCTAGTACTTTTACTTTTGGTACTTTAAGTACATTTAGATACCAATATTCTTGCACTTTTACTCAAGTAAATTTTGGATTCCGGAATTTTACTTGCAAAAGAGTACTTCTACATTGCAGTATTGATACCTTTTACTCAAGCAAAACATTTGAGTAGTTTTTCCACCACTGTCTATCTATCTATCTATCTTGTTTTTCCGGTGCGTGACAACCGTGCGCAGTCGAGTATAAGTCAGGCTTTAAGGTATTTCATCTTTTCGATTATTCTTGAGCACTTGAACGCCCGGGGAATTTCAACCCCTGTTTTCTTTGATAGAAGGTGAGATATGGTAAGGTTTGTTCATGTTTGGCGTGGTGTGTATGTGCCTGACATCTTTGCTTGGTGTGTATACGTGTGTAAATGTTAAATGTAAGAATAAAGAGGATAATTATGCTCTTTTGGACGGCGAAAGTCGGCGACCCGTTTAAGTCCACGTGTAGAGTGGTGGAAATGAACTAAGTCCATTTACTCAAATACTGTACTTAAGTACAATTTTGAGGTATTTGTACTTTACTTGAGTATTTCCAATTTCCAACACTTTTACTCCATTACAATTATTTGAAATCTTTAGTTACTAGTTATTTTGTAGATTTTGATTATTATTACAAAACATACAGTAACCACTTCAGCCCTATATACATTTCGGCCATTTGAAAATAGCAGATCTACAAGCTCACAATACGTCGCGATTGTAGATCTGCTATTTTCAAAAGATGCTTATACATTTGAAATATTGAAATGGGACATTCTGCATAATGACTACTTTTACTTTTGGTACTTTTAAGTACATTTTGATGCCAATACATTTGTACTTTTACTCAAGTAAATTTTGAATTCCGGACTTTTACTCGTAACGGAGTATTTCTACATTGCAGTATTGATACTTTTACTTAAGTAAATACATTTGAGTACTTTTCCCACCACTGCACGCGTGACTCGTGATTCATCCCTCGACCCACTTTACATTTTTTCCCCCCCGAATGTCGCCGTTAATTCCTCATTATGTGTGATGATGAGATGTGGTGTGAATTAAGAGACTGTGTAGCCAGCGTTTTGAGTGAGCAACTCCAGGCCAGCCTTGTTTGGTTGAACCATATATACGAAAACGAGATAAAAATAGATCAAGTCATTTCGCCCGACTGCACACGTTGAGCAGAGAGCGAAACTCACCATTTATAGGAACCAATGACACCTACAAAGCAGACCCCAACTAAACATTATGTCAACATTACAACCAAAACATTGTTCTCTATCATATTAAAATATTCACATCTGTTCCTTACAAGACACTGTTTTCACACATTAAAGAAAACATCTTTGAACTTGTATTTAAGTCTCTAAAGTTATCACCACTTCATACATAGGTATATGTGTAATAATTAAGGCATTCATTTTTGGGCCAAGACTTACTCATTTTTTTTCCCAAACTCCAGTCTAAACCCCATGTTGCAACTCTCCCGGTACTTAACTTCGTGAATTCTCGTAAAAATAAAAAAAACGAATCCATCCAAGGTCATTCAAGACGTCCAAAACGCAGAGAGTCCCACTCTTTGTCCATTGCTTTGTTTTTGCTTTCCGTCGTCTGTTTTGTACAGAATGGTCCCCTTGAATGTCTCCTTGTTTGTCTGCAGTTTCCAAGGACGAAAGGGGAGACACTTCCTTTGCTCCTGTAACTGGCAACCACTGCAACAGAAAAACACAAAAGAGGATATATAGACAAACATCTGTCATCATTGTAGAGAAAGTGGCATTGTTGGCAGTAGACAGTAGAACCCAGGGGCGTCACGGCCATTCACTGTGCGTACGACGCGACACCCTCACTCTCACAGATCCGTGATTTCATACCCCCCACTTTTTGACAAAAATAAAAACTTTTTTTTTGATAATAAATCGGTAAAATCAGGCAAAAATAAGAATTAAGCAACCTAACCCTAACCCTAAAACCAAAATAAAGTAAACAAAACACGAAAAAAAAACGAACAAAATCCACCCAAAAAACGCACATTTTTGAAAATACAAAATGTGTTTACATTTGACAGTTACAAATGTTTTTCACGCTCTTTCAAAAACAGCAGATCTACAAGCTCATGGCGCGGCACTCGGTGCCGCGCTATGAGCTTGTATATCTGCTATTTTTGAATAGCTCAAATCTTTGCTTTGGGGGTCCTTGACATGAAAAGGTTTGAGAACCACTGTTCTACAGTAACTATATTCAGTGTCATATTATTCATGGTCATTGATATGCAGACTGCGACAACAAAGTAGCTGGTGTGGCAATAACTGGAGGACGAGAGCGTCTCTGAGGAGTTGCTGTGAGCACACACAGGTGATAGCCCTGAGTCCTAGTCTGACGTGCGCGGCCGGGGCATTCAAGCACGTCAAACCCACACAGAGCGGGCGGGTGTTCAGACTCAGAGCTACACACACACACACACACACACACACACACACACACACACACACACACACACACACACACACACACACACACACACACACACACACACACACACACACACACACACACACACGACACCACGCTTCAACTGACCTGCTTCCAGTCAGCCATCACTGACTGTCTGACCTGGTGCCCTAAAGAAAAAGCAAAGGTAACACAGCCTTAAATGACTGGTTGTCCCCCCGGTGCCCTCAGTCCCATTGTGAGTAAATTGCTTTGCTTCATCATGGCGCTAATCAATAGCAGGTTTGCCACCACCCACCCCGGTCCCCCCCACAAATTCACTTAACAGCCAAACAGATCCACAAATGACACCATATAGAAGAGGCACAACACTCCCACACACACCACACCTCCCTCAACCACCTGGAGAAAGGGAACTCCTAATGTCTTTAGCCTCATACACAGTAAAATCCTGAGTGTTAATTTAACTCTGAGAGAGTACAAATGGAACCAAATGGACCCGTAAGGGTCCATCAGAGTTACAACTGGATACATTAACACTGAGGATTTTACTGTGTAGCATAACTCACTTTTTGGTCAAATTGACATTTTTGCCTAGCTCTGCTCTCCTCATCGTTGTGCCTCATTGCCTATGTCCTAAGCCAATCAGAATGTGTGTTACATTCCAAAATGACTTAGGTAGAAAGTACATTTCTGCCTATAAGTTTTGACTTGAATTATTGTTGGATGTAACAAGCATTCTGAACATTGGCAATAAGGCTGGGTGAATCAGCCGTGTTAGGAGAATAGAGTTTAGGCACATATAAATAAAGGCAGATAAACATGACCACTCTTCTACTCCCTCATACATGCCTGGGCAGCCACTGGTTATGTTGTGTTTCTGCAGATTCTGAACAGTTATTTCCTAAAATGAAGATGTGTTTGTTTCCCCGGCACAAAAGGGGGATATATCGCTATCGGCTATGGGCTAAATTGTTCTTTTAAACATCGGTAGCATTACATGCAGTGACACCCTCCCCCCGTACGGCTTCCCTCCCCCCATAACACGGGCCAATTGTGTTAGTGTGGACGCCCGACAAAGCCGGGATGCACCACGGTGGATTCAAACCCACAACCTCATAGGCGGTGGGTGAGCCTGACAATTGGGAAGGCTAGGAGATTTTTGTTTTGTTTTTTTGGGTGGATTTTGTTCGTTTCTTTCTTTTTCTATAATACAACCAATAATGTATTATTCGCAAAGTAACTAGTAACTAAAGTCTTCAAATTATTGTAGAGGAGTAAAAGTACAATATTTGCCTCTGAGATGTACTGTAGTTGAGTAGATGTAAAAGTACAGAAAATTGGAAATACTCCAGTAAAATAAAAGAACCTCAAAATTGTACTTAAGTACAGTACTTGAGTAAATGTACTTAAGTTACTTTCCACCACTGGACACAAGTGAAAGCACTGAGATCACTGCCTGGTATAAATATGACGACATAAGAGAGGTATTTGTTAGTGAGATGTCTTCTATTCGTGGTGATTTCCGTGAGTTGGATGATCATGAAAAACTTGAGATATGTTTTGTTAAAGGAAGCTTTTTGTTGTGGCAGATGTTATCTGTCAAGCGTGGGAGAGGAGACAGAACACTCTGTATAATCCTGAGATGTAATTGAATGTATTACGTGAATATACTGTAAACATGCTGTAAGCATAAAATAGTGTCCTGATATAAACCCATGAGGTTTGGAAATAATCTATCTATCTATAAGAACTGTTCTGACCTCGACCACAATGTTTTTTTTCCCCCTTAAATGAATAACCCTACTTGATCATACCACTGCGTCACACAAAAGTACACACATCGAAAGTACGCACTCACACAGCAAGCTACTGTGCGCACGCACGCACGCACGCACGCACGCACGCACGCACGCACGCACGCACGCACGCACGCACGCACGCGCACACACACACACACGCACGCACACACAGCACCTCTCAAACACCTACTATATTATATAAACACATCCCACACACACACACACACACACACACACACACACACATACACACACACACACACACAGACTTGTCTCACACACACACACACACACACACACACACACACACACACACACACACACACACACACACACACACACACACACACACACACACACACACACACACACACACACACACACAGAGAGAGAGAGACACCTGACAGTAAAGATTGCACACACAAGCATAGTTCATACACATGTCAATGTATGGGGGTCCCTGGCTGGCACATAACATTTCCAGATGGTGATCGGCGGACAAATACATGTTAATATGGGTGTCCTTGACGTGAAAATATGTAAGAACTTCTGATTTAAACCACATTAGGAAGCGAAACCAAATAAGCATCTACACTTAAGAAACAAGCCCCCCCAAAAAACTACCAATATTTACAAGTGGCTTTACAGAAAAACGAGCCCAAAGTGTCTTATAATAATAAGCAGACTTGGCAACACTGGACGCTAGGGTTCAAGTGGTTAAAACCTCTTGTGAGAGAGGAGCTGTGGACACCCACATCCTGACTATGTGAGGAGATTTAGCATCACATTATGTAAAGTCCCTATTCTCATGGGTGTCGTGGTGATTTATGAGCAGTGCTGGCTGCCTACTCTTAAAACCAGCATCCTACACATTCAATCATAACACCAGCGGAGACAACACTAAAGGAATCCCACAGCGTAAAATCATCATTCTCATATAGCCCTGATTTATTGATTGTTTGTTTGGTTTCCTTGCCAAGCTACACATTATCATAACCCGCGAGGCCAGCATCACTTGACCAAGTGTCTGTATTTGGCGAGTTGGGGTAAGGGCATTGGTGTAAAAAGTAACTAGGTACATTTACTCAAGTACTGTACGTAAGTACAATTTTGAGGTACTTTCACTTTACTGGAGTGTTTCCAATTGTCTGTACTTTTACTTCAAACTCCACTACACCTCAGAGGCAAATATTGTACTTTTACTCCATTACAATTATTTGAAAACTTTGGTTACTAGTTACTTTGTAGATATACATTTTTACATTATAAAACATACATTCACCAGTTTAGCCCTATTTTATACATAGGCTATTTGAAAATAGACGATCTACACCAGTGATATTCAACTGGCGGCCCGCGGGCCACACCTGGCCCCAGCGGAGCTTTCATTTGGCCCCTGGAACACATTCCGTATTCCAGTGTAATAATAAATCCAATAACAAATTATTATTATTATTATACAAATTGCAGCAACTGCTTCATGATTTCTGCCCAATTCTGCCTTACACGTTAAACATGGAGAAATAAATAGCGGTGTATAAAAACCATAGTAAAGGTACAGATATCTTACTTGAAAGATATTTTACTCCAGTAAACTAAAAAATCACCCATAAGATAATCACTTGGATCAAAATGTGTCAAGCAGCTCACATTATATCTACCTTTTCATGGTACAAAGAAACAAAACAGCCAGAAATGTTGTTTACTTCTCATTATTTCAGAATAATGTAGCTTTCAAGTAGTTCAGCTTGACATTACACTACAGTATGTCATTACAGTATGATTCATTCATCCTCAATAGCGTCCTGAGCTGAATGATGGTCTGAATCTGAACTGATCATTAGATCATTATCAGAGCTTGTGCCCTTATCACAAAGACGCTTCCATGTCAGGGACACACTGACATATCTACCACTCCATATTTTCCAATACAGATTTAAAAAAAAAAAAGATCCTTTCAAACATCAAAATGCATGAATGCAGTATGAAGCCGGCCCAAATAAGTTACCATAATGGACATAATATGTCCACTGTTGTGTCCTATATAGCAGTGGTTCCCAAACTGGGGGTCGGGACACCAAGGGGGGTCCTCAGATGATAAGCTTAATGTGCAACATTGTTTTCTCACTCAGCAGTAAACAAACCAACATACAGTATAAGTGTATGTAGATATCTGCACATTTCTAAAGTTACACTTTACAGACCTTTTTAATACCAAATTGGCCAAATTGTCAAATGTTATGTAAGAAAGAGGCAACTACAAGCTCACAACGCCTTGCACTGCGAGGTGTTGTGAGCTTGTAGATCGGCTATTTTCACAATATATTATTGTTATATTATTATATATATATATATACTATTTAACACTTATTCATTCTGGGGGGAACATTTGCCAAAAATAGCAGATTGGCAAGCTCACAGATCGACTATTTTTGGTGAAGAGATTTGGTGTAGACAAAAGAAAAAAGCAGTCCAAGAACAGAGCCTATTCAGGTCTAGTTAACTTAGTTTAGAGCCATGGTTCTCAAAGTGGGGTTCGGGGACCCCCAGGGGTCCTTGAGCGAGTTCAAGGGGGTACCCAGATAAATGTTGGATAGTTAGTAACCAAATGGACCCTTATGTTGCTGTTACCCTGAGAGTGTACAAATGGAACCAAATGGACCCTTACGGGTCCATTTGGTTCCATTTGTACACTCTCAGAGTTATGGTGGTCTGTGGTCTAATGCAGGGGTTCCCAAAGTGGGGTCCAGGGACATTTAGGGGTACCTGAAAAAGTTTGAGAACCACTGGTTTAGAGAGGTTTAAGTCGTTACGTCTCTCTCACATCAAGCATCTCATCACATTGCTGTTGCAGTCCTCGTGCACGCCATGCACGGTGCACATGAGGCACACATCTGTTGCAGATGTGACTTTGGGTCACATTGTATCGCAACTATCTATTTTTATCCCTAGCAATGACGAGGCAATACCAAATAAAGTTGTGAGAACGTCTCATGCTATAATGAACACAAAACCAGTGATGTAAAGTAACCAAGTACATTTACTCAAGTGCTGTACTTAAGCACAATTTTGAGTATTTCCAATCTTCAGTACTTTTACTTCTACTCCACTACATCTCAGAGGCAAATATTGTACTTTTACGCCACTACAATTACTTGAAAACTTTAGTTACTTTGTAGACTTTGATTATTATTGCAAAACATATATTAACCACTTCAGCCCTACATACATTATTTCAGCCATTTAAAAATCTACATCTAGCCGATCTACAACCTCTCAATGCGTAGCGATGCGTAGCGATGCGACACATTGTGAGGTTGTAGATCTTAATGTTGTTTTATGCTTCTGCTTTTCTTTTTTGCTTTATTGTTAAAGTTGTAATGTGATTCAAATGTTTGTTATCAGCAATGGGTTTCCCTGAATAAATAAAGGAACAAGAAAGAAAGATCGGCTATTTTCAAAAGATTAGTCTACCTTTTATACGTTTGAAAACTTGTGAGATGGGACATTCTGCATAATGAGTACTTTCTACTTTTGATTCTTTGAGTACATTTTGAAACCAAGACTTTGGTACTTTTACTCAAGTACATTTTTACTTGTAACAGAGTATTTCTACATTGCAGTATCGATACTTTTAACCCATTAAGACCTGGGACGCATCTGTGTCACTTTTTGATTTGAGCTAAAAAAACATTATTTTACACTTGGCTATTCAAAAATAGCAGATATACAAGCTCATAGCGCGGCACCGTGTGCCGCGCTATGAGCTTGTAGATCTGCTATTTTTGAAACATCGAGAAAATGTGTGCAAATTAATATATTTATATTCTTTTAAAGCGAACATTTTTTACTCAAATCGTTGCTTCTGGGGGTCCCTGGAACAAAATATTTTGAGATGGGGGTCCGTGGCCAAATTCATATCATTTTGGGGGTCCTTGACATGAAAGGTTGCACTGATATAGAAACATACGTTTTTCAGAAAACCGTAACAAATGTGAGTACTTTTTCCACCACTGCATGGCAATGACGAGGCAATATCAAATAAAGTTGTGAGAACGCATCATGCTATAATGAACATAAAACCCACTGACAAGAAAATTCCCAAGGACCATTACGGGCAGGTTTTGTTATTATGGGTTGAGGCCGTGTGGGTTTATACGATCCTCATAAGCCCGGCGGGTATAATATTCTAATTCACTGTCTCTTGCATGCTAATTGAGAACCAAGGTCAGACTTGTCGCTATTTGCATCCGTCACCAGCTATAATTTTAGAAGGTCTCACTTCATTTGCTCACCTTTAGCTCGCTGTGCAAAGTGTTGTTTTTTGTTTCTCACACAAAAAAACAAATTACACACCCCAGAGGCTCTCTCATTATGCAATAGAATCATGCATATTAACCCATTAAGACCTGGAACTGTGTCATTTTTAGATTTGAGCTAAAAAGCATTATTTTACACTTTGGGCTATTCAAAAATAGCAGATCTACAAGCTCATAGCGCGGCACAGAGTGCCGCACTATGAGCTTGTAGATCTGCTATTTTTGAAAAATCGTGAAAATGTGTGCAAATCTTTGAATATATATATTTTTAAAGCGAACATTTTTAACTCAAATCGTTGCTTCTGGGGGGTCCCTGGAACAACATATTTTGATGGGGGTCCGCGGTCAAATACATATAATTCTAGGGGTCCTTGACATGAAAAAGATTGCGCACCACTGATATAGAAAGATACGTTTTTCAGAAAACTGTTGAGATTTAGGAGACATGTAGAATCGGCTTCAGGTCTCAATGGGTTAATGTGCGGGCCGTAATCACTGCTCATAAAATCACCTGACATAAAAAAAAAAAATCGTGATGCCTTTATTATAATAAGTGTCTGTTATTACGTAACACCATGCACGGCTAGGGGGAGGGGCTCTGCTATTTTCAACATATTTGTATACATTTGAAATCTTGAAATGGGACATTCTGCATAATGAGTACTTTTACTTTTGGTAATTTAAGTCCATTTTCATACCAATACTTTTGTACTTTTACTCAAGTAAATTTTGAATTACGGACTTTTACTTGTAACAGTCTACACTGCAGTATTGATACTTTTACTTAAGTAAAAAAAAAATAATGATACTTTTTCCACCACTGGCAAACAGCCGCCGTAGCTGAGTGGGTAGAGTGGACGTCTGGGAATGGATCCCCCCAGTCCGCCCCAGTATAGTATGTCCAAGTGTCCCTGAGCCCCCAAATAGCTCCCCCAATACGCTCATCGCGACCATCTGAGCAGCCATCAGTTTGGGTGAAGGTGAAACAGATTTTTTCGGCTTGAACCTAGTCGAGTTATGGAAGGAAATGGGACTGTGCAGACTAGATCAGTGGTTCTCAAACTTTGTCATGTCAAGGACCCCCCAAAATGATATGTATTTGGCTGCGGACCCCCATCTAAAAAGGAAAAAAATTGTGCCAGGGATGTTTCAAAAATAGCAGATCTACAAGCTCATAGCGTGGCACTTGCTATGAGCTTGTAGATCTGCTATTTTTGAATGGCCAAAGTATAAAATAATGGTTGAAGTGGTTCAAATGATTGTGACGTTATATTATTAACTGATTTTGCTCGGGACCCCCTGGTACCTCCACCAAGGACCCCTGGGGGTCCCCGGACACCACTTTGAGAACCAATGGACTGGAGGAACTCCGGTCCCTGCCACAAAAAAAATATATATATATAATTGTTGTTAGCCAGAAACCCTCCATATTCTTGTTGTGTTTTTTCATTAATTAAACCCATTGAGACCTGAAGCCGATTCTACATGTCTCCTAAATTTCAACAGTATTCTGAAAAACGTATGTTTCTATAACAGTGGTGCTCAATCTTTTTCATGTCAAGGACCCCCAAAATTATATGTATTTGGCCGCGGACCCCCATCAAAATATTTTGTTCCAGGAACCCCCCAAAAGCAACGATTTGAGTTAAAAATGTTCGCTTTGAAAATATATATATTCAAAGATTTGCACACATTTTCACAATTTTTCAAAAATAGCAGATCTACAAGCTCATAGCGCGGCACTCGGTGCCGCGCTATGAGCTTGTATATCTGCTATTTTTGAAAAATTGCAGATGCACAAGCTCCAAACATATTTGAATCCTGAAAAGTAACAGTTTTGGATAATACAAGGTTTCCATCCCGACGACAGAGACGATATGCGTGTTAGTAGCTAGTGACTCCTGCCATTTGCCCTTGAGCAAGGCACTGGACTGGACTGTGCTGCTGCTGCTGCACGGTGCCCGGGGGCGCTGCTGGCTGCTCATTGGCTGTCCCCTTGTGAGATGGGAGGGGTCAAATGTTCAGAGGACAAATTCCATCTATGTGCAAATGTAGCCATGGAGTTCACACAGGGAGTTCATTCACTTTCCAAAAGCATCATATTTTGCCGGCTTGCTTAAAGGTATATTTATATTATATTATATATTTATATTTGCTTTAAAGGAGACACACCATGAATTTCACTTTTTTTTATTTTTTTGGTATTTTTTGGGCTCCCCAGTGTCTCTTGTACCCCAAAAAATATATTTTTTTAACATTCAGTCATTCATTCTCATTTCAGAGATTTTCAGAATGGGCGTGTCTGAACAGGCCATCTCAGAATGGCAAGTTTGCTTACATCACGAAACTTTCTGCCCATGTATTTTGACAGACAGAATTACTCAGTACCGCAGTACAGCACCCCTCTGCCCAACAGGACGTTTTGGTATTGCAGCTGAAAGTGCTTTATAAGCCTGAGAGAATTGACTTGGGATGAGTATATCTGAGTGTTGATTTAGGCTCAAACCTTTTGAAATGGTTTGAGGGACATACACCATATGATATTAAATATCAAATATTTTTTTTAAATTCATGGTGTGTCTCCTTTAAGGTATATTTGTCTGTCAATAATGTGATGACCGGCGGTGGAAAGATGCTAATAAAGTAGACTCTTTGTGTCTCCTACCGGAAATACACCCAGTCGTCAAATTATTGGCTTAGGAATGCGACAAAAACAAAACAAATCTCCAGTATTTTTTTGGGGTGAACTACTCCTTTAACAGACCTTGTATTGAACTGTGCTCTCCTGTGCTTTTTTTTTTTGCAAACTGCTAATAAAGTATTCAATCAATAAAAACTTTGGTGTCCGATGTTGACATTGTGGGTTTCCTGGCTTTCCACGTCAACCATTATTGACACCAAAGGACCTATCGTTTGTCCTCTGTCGGGTGGAAACCTCATTATGTCCAAAACGGTTACCTTTCAAGATTCAAAAAGTACCAAAAGTAGCAGATCTAACAAGCTCAAAACTCTATTTTATAACTAGGCCATTTCAAAATAGCCAATCTACAAGCTCACACTTGTAGATCTGCTATTTTCAAAAAATGTTGTACTTCTAATAATGGTACTTTAAGTACATTTTGATACCAATACTTTTGTACTTTTACTCAAGTCATTTTTTTATTCCGGACTTTTACCTGTCACGGAGTACTTCTGCATTCCAGTATTGATACTTTTACTTAAGTAAAACATTTTAGTACTTTTTCCACCACTGGATCAAAGTATGCCGTTAATTTACGAAGAAAATAAACGCAACAAAAAGTTAGAGTATGGAGATAAGAGCTTTCTGCCCCGACAACAACAACGATGTGCTGTTCTCTGCCCGTCATCGGTACACAAAGGGAACGCTGCTGACATGGCAGAAAGCAGGCTTTGTGCCACTCGGCACGCCGGGGGAGGGGGGGTCGAGCCTCACGCGGCTCAGCATTACTTCTGAGGGGACGTGACCTCGCCTTGGGAATAATGTTCAACCAGAGCTGTCATTTGGGGGTCCCTGGGGGGTGTTATTAATGGATCCCAACGCAGTTCTCACCCACACTGGGCAAGACCTGGGATGTTGGTTGTCTAGGAAGTGAAGAACCGGAAACGGTTGAATTTGTCGGAAGTACCGCCCAAGGAAAAGACGTTGATGCTTTACAAATCTGTTAACATTCTCCGTGAACGAAACGAGTGTTGCGATTGGTCAAAAAAATATCGTTTCCGGGGGGAAACGCGTACGACGGAAATCCTACCCACTCAGCACTTCCTAGACACTCGCTGGTTTAGGTCGTGACCAGGCTCTTCTTTTCGCAGATAAGTGAGGCTGGGACCGAGGGTAGTTCTCACCTCAGTAAAACTATATGCCTACCAGGGAGCCAATCAGACACAGGTATATAAGGCGGGGTCTATCCTATAACGTTGGTGGGATTCATAATCCCACCAACGTTAAATGTAAACACACCCCTCCTTGTGTTTACATTTAACTTCAAATTTCAAAGTTCTTTAACCCTTTAAGACCGGGGACGCATCCGTGTCATTTTAGATTTCTTTAGCTATTTTTGAAAAATTGAAAAACATTGTAGATCTGCTATTTTTGAAAAATTGAAAAACATTTGTAACTCAAATCTTTGCTTCTAGGGGTCCCTGGAACGAAATATTTTGAGATGGGGGTCCGCAGCCAAATACATATAATTTTGGGGGTCCTTGACATGAAAAAGATTGAGCACCACTGATATAGAAACATACGTTTTTCATAAAACTGTTGGGATTTAGAAGACATACAGTATTGTAGAATCAGCTTCAGGTCTTAATGGGTTAAATACAGTTTATTTGCAGATAAGTGCCGCTGCGTGCATCTCAATCCACACCTTGTCCTTCAACAAGTGACACGTGACACACTTTTCGTGACATATGTGACACACTTTTCTTTACAATACAACCTTGCATTCATTAGCCACTTTATAAACCTTGCCCTATTTTTGGGCATGTCATTCATTATGTGCGTGCGTGTGCATGGTACAGTATACAGTAGGGACATTAGTTTCCTTGTTTAAGAACCAATTTGCACTGGCATGAATGCGTTCACCCACACAGACACACACCACTGCCTCTGTAGAAGACATCCTCACTAAGAACAATGTAAGACCTTCTCTCTCTCTCTCTCTCTCTCTCTCTCTCTGTGTCCTTATCTGCATTCTGCCACTGTCTTCCTGCTCCTAAAAATAATGTAGTGTACAGTGATGCATGATGCCGGCTAACGGAGCTCAACATCAATAAGCTCTAGTCCTTTTTAACCCATTAAGACCGGTAAAGCATCTGTGTCACTTTAAGGTTTCTTTGGCTATTCAAAAATAGCAGATCTACAAGCTCATAGCGCGGCTATATGAGCTTGTAGATCTGCACTTTTTTTTTTTATCTTGACAATTTGTGCAAATCTTTGAATATATATATTTTTTTTTTAAAGCGAACATTTTTAACTCCGATATTTGCTTCTGGGGGGTCCCTGGAACAAAATATTTTGAGATGGGGGGTCCGTGGCCAAATACATATCATTTTGGGGGTCCTTGACATGGAAAAAGTAGGAGCACCACTGATATAGCAACATACTGTTAGGATTTAGAAAACATTTTCAGGTACGTATTCGGCCACGGACCCCCCATCTCAAAATGTTTTGTTCCAGGGACCCAGGGATCCAGATGTGCACAAATTTTCCACGATTTAAAAAAAATAAATAGCAGATCTACAAGCTCATAGCGCGGCACTCGGTGCCGCGCTATGAGCTTGTAGATCTGCTATTTTTTTTGAATAGCCAAAGACATCTTAAAATGACACATAAGGGTTCCCGGATCTAATGCGTTAAAGCTAAAGCGCCGCCTCATTAATCCATTGTAAGAGCTCACTTCACACCCCGCCGCGGCACCTGTCATGCTGTGCCGCTCGTACCCGATCGCTTTATGTCTTTTCCTCCTGATAAAATGATGCATAATTCACATCAAAGTAGACTAGCTAAGCGCTACTGTTTACCGTTACTTTGTGAGCTATAGGGCCGGGTAATTAACCCAAGATATATATTATATCAAGACTGACATTTTTGAAACCTAATGACCGATGGCCCGGACCGCTGGCGTATAGCGGCGGTCCAGGCACCTATAGGCTCCAAAGTAGCCTGACAGCGTGTTTTTTACGGGTTCGAGTCCCGATCCCGACGGCCTTTTCTGCGTGTCACTCCCCATCTCTCTCTCCCATTTCCTGTCAGACTACTATCCTATCAATAAAGAAGCCAAAAAATGTATGTAAAAAAATAATAATCGAGAAGCAGTTTTCATACCTTGTTATATCAACGAGTCGGCACAAATAATACAAATTGATTTATTGGGTGTTGCGGTGAAAAAAAATAATCTTTTCAGAGTTCTATTATCATTCTATTATTAAATTCTATAATTTTCTGAAATAGCAAAAAAAATATTGGATCCACACAAGCTTGTACTTGCACTGCCACCCAGGTTTGGAGTAGTCTAATTATCCCTTAAAAAATGCAGTTCTCCGGGCTTATTTAAAACAGCCCTGAAAATTCACCTTTCAGGAGCCAAAAGAGGACGTAGTACCATTTTCCCGTTAGACAGACGACCCCCCCCCCCCTGCTTTGCCCCCCCCCCCCTGTTGATATTTGAACTTTTTGGTGCTACTATATATGCCTATGAATTGAATACCAAGGACCTCGATGGAAACAAGACCGCAAGGACTTTTTTGGACGGACCTTTTAGTCAAAATGTTATTAATTGTACTTGTGCTGTTTTTCACATTTATGCCTAATAAAATATTCAATCAATCAATGTAGATCAGCTACGCCCAGCCCTACTTTGAGTTGGTGTTCTGTGAACTACTCTATGAGGGAAAAATACCTGGTTATCTCTGTATTTTAAAGGGATTGTAGGGAACATTAAGCCTAAATTTAAAAAATATGTATATATATATTTTTTGCATTTTCTCCCCTCTATCAGCCACTATATAATGATGCTGGGGTGTTTTCCTTCATTGAAACACAGTCCTCTGTCTGAAATCCGTATTTTCCCTTCTGTTTATGTTCATGTTGTTTATGTCCGGGTCGTAAATTAACGCACGCATGTGCGTGTCCGTGCGCGTCCGTGCCCGTATCAACTTTTTACTTTCGGTTTTAAAACGCTCTCAAACTTCTTTTTTGAGGCACATAATTTACTTTTAAAAAATCGTTTGGATAGAATTTAGTTGTTTAGCTTCATATATGTGGTCAATTTATCATGAAAGAGCCTATTTAAAAATATAAATTCAGAGAACCGTAGGGTCGGGCATTTCCGCGAATTGTATCCGCATAAGGCAACCTATTTTGGGCATGACTCATTTAAAAAGTCCCCCCTGCGTCACCCCCTGGTGGTCGGGGAAAAGAACTGCTGGAGGGGCGGTGTTTGACAACAGTTTTTTTCTTTGATTATGTCTGAACTCCCTACAATGCCTTTAACTTTCTGTATTTTTTCGTAAATGAACGCCCCTACTCGATCATTCTACAGCGTCACGCAAAAGCATCAAAAGTAGCAGATCTACAAGCTCGAAAACGCTCCAGCATGTAGATCTGCTACGTTTGATGCTTTTGAATTTGAATCCTAAAATGGTAACAGTTTTGGCCATGTGAGGTTTCCACCTGACAGAGA
Source organism: Gymnoscopelus microlampas (assembly GCF_963454915.1). Taxonomy (NCBI): domain Eukaryota; kingdom Metazoa; phylum Chordata; class Actinopteri; order Myctophiformes; family Myctophidae; genus Gymnoscopelus; species Gymnoscopelus microlampas. The sequence goes on from NC_139962.1 coordinate 6,646,172, forward strand.
CGATATAGTAACAGTATATAGATCTTTTTTTTTTAATGTCACACCTTTAGCGTTGGTAAATTTATTGGGTAATTGACTAATTCAGAACACGTTTGGGGGGCCGAGGACTTGCGTTGTAAATCAAGTTAACTAGAGTCTAATTCTCCTACTGTGTGAGCTAGAGTTAACCCATTAAGACCTGGAACTGTGTCATTTTTAGATTTGAGCTAAAAAGCATTATTTTACACTTTGGGCTATTCAAAAATAGCAGATATACAAGCTCATAGCGCGGCACCGAGTGCCGCGCTACGAGCTTGTAGATCTGCTATTTTTGAAAAATCGTGAAAATGTGTGCAAATCTTTGAATACATATATTTTTAAAGCGAACATTTTTAACTCAAATCTTTACTTCTGGGGGTCCCTGGAACAAAATATTTTGATGGGGGTCCGTGGCCAAATACATGTCATTTTGGGGGTCCTTGACATGAAAAAGATTGAGCACCACTGATATAGAAACATAGGTTTTTCAGAACACTGTTGAGATTTAGGAGACATGTAGAATCGGCTTCAGGTCTCAATGGGTTAAAACTCATTAACTCATTTTGGAAACCGTAACGTCGAGTAGAATTATAGAACCTTTCCTCTTTTATCGTCTCTGTCGGGTGGAAAGAAACCTCATAATTCCAAAACTGTTACTTTTCAGGATTCAAATTCAAAAGTAGCAAAAGTAGCAGATCTACAAGCTCAAAACGCATCACTTTGCGCCGCGTTTTGAGCTTACAAGTAGATCTACTACTTTTGATACTTTTGTGTGACGCTGTAGTATGATCAAGTAGGGCGTTAATAAAAAAATACACAAAAAGTTAGAATATGGAGATAAATGGTAAACGGTGCATTTATATAGCGCTTTTATCCAAAGCGCTTGGATAAGAGGTTTCTGCCCGACAACAACGATATAACAAAACAATATGAAAATGATTTGCTCATGCATGTGAACAACACCTGCGAGTAGTATTGTGTGCAGACAGAGCAACGCTCACAACACTCAAATGAACTGACTTTAACCATTAACCCATTGAGACCTGAAGCCGATTCTACATGTCTCCTAAATCTCAACAGTATTCTCAAAAACGTATGTTTCTATATCAGCGGTGCTCAATCTTTTTCATGTCAAGGACCCCCAAAATTATATGTATTTGGCCGCGGACCCCCATCAAAATATTTTGCTCCAGGGACCCCCCAGAAGCAAAGATTTTAGTTAAAAATGTTCGCTTTAAAAATATATATATTCAAAGATTTGCACACATTTTCACGATTTTTCAAAAATAGCAGATCTACAAGCTCATAGCGCGGCACTCGGTGCCGCGCTATGAGCTTGTATATCTGCTATTTTTTAATAGCCCAAAGTGTAAAATAACGCTTTTTAGCTCAAATCTAAAATTGACACAGTTCCAGGTCTTAATGGGTTAAAAAAAACAGCGGCACTCCAAAGAGTAAAGATGCAAGACTGTTGACATTTCTTTATTGCTACCTGCAGGCTAACGCGTTTGGGCACGGAGCCTTCGTCACGGCAGATTAAAAAGAACCCGTCCTGCATCTTCATTCTTCGGAGGGGTTTTACTGGCTTTATCTGAAGCGCCCACAGCCACAGATAGATCAGTAGATGAGCTATTGTCAGTGGTGGAAAGTAACTAAGTACATGTAGCCTACTCAAGTACTAGTACTTCTGCTTCTGAGGACTGCTGCCGCTCTTATTTCTTTTAAAACACAACTCAAACCTTTCTGTTTGACGCTGCCTTTCATTGAATTCCTTTTCTCTTCTTTTCTTTTTCGTCCTCTTCTGCACCGTATAATTGTATTTGTTAGTTTTTACTCATTTAGTTTTAAGCCTCCTAATGTCATTGTACAATTGTGTTTCCTTTGTGTAAAGCACATTGAACTCATTGCCTCGTTGTTGAAATGTGCTATAATACAATTAAAACTGCCTTGCCAGAATAAGGAAGGGATAAGGATTGTAGTTTGGTGCAAACTACACACTCAGTGTCATCACACAGCAAACCTCTTCTGGTTTAAACCTTTAAGACCGAAAATGTATCTGTGTTTTAACCACTTTAACCATTATTTTTATACTATGGCTATTAAAAAATAACAGAAATGCCACACTATGAGCTTGTATATATGCTATTTTTGGGGGGAAATTGTGGAAAATGTGTGCAAATCTTTGAACATATGTATTTTTTAAAGCATTGTAACTCAAATCTTTGCTTCTGGGGATTCTACAAATGTCTTCTAAATCAGTTTCATACCGTTTTTTGAAAAAATATGGTTCTCAAAAATGATATGTATTTGGCTGTGGACCCCCATATCAAAATATTTTTGTTCCAGGGACCCCCAGAAGAGTAAAAGAGTAAAAAATGTTCGCTTTAAAAATGTATACTTAAAGATTTGCACAGATTTTCAAGATTTTTCTCAAAATAGCAGATATACAAGCTTATAGCGCGGCGCTATGAGCTTGTATATCTGCTATTTTTGAATAGCCAAATACATTTAAAAAATGACACACAGATGCGTTCCCGGTCTTAAAGGGTTAAAAAAAAATCCCAAAACATAAATCGTCCAATTAACTTGACCTTTGATGCAGGCTTGGCCATTTGTTCCGGTTCCACCATCTCACAGTCCAATCATCACACAGTGCTGGCTCACCACGGTCCACCTAATAAAACCATATCCACTCTGTCGTCGGGCAGAAACCTCCTATCTCCACGTTCTAACGTTTTGTGTCTTTTTTTTCTTTTTTTTACCCATTTAAACCGGGAAAGCATCTGCGTCACAATCATTTTATAAACAACTATAAACATATTTTATACTTTGGGCTATTCAAAAATATCAGATCTACAAGCTCGTAGCACGGCACTCGGCACGCTACGAGCTTGTAGATCTGCTATTTTTGAAAAAGCATGACAATTTGTGCTAATCTTCGATACATTTATACATTTTTAAAGCGAACATTTTTAACTCAAATATTTGCTTCTGGGGGGGTCCCTGGAACATATAATGTTGCTGGGGGTCCTTATTGACATGAAAAAGTTTGAGAATCACTGACATTATGAAACATCGGTTTTCCAGAAAACTGTGGAGGGCTTAGAGGACATTTTGTAGAATTGGCCTCAGGTCTTAACTCATTCACTGCTATAGGACAACTTTGACAACTTTTTTCCAAACTTTTTTTCTTCTTTTTTATTTGGCCCACAGAACCAGGACATAACGTGATCCAAAGATGTACTGCTCCATTCACTTCCTGGTTAAAGTATTTGGGAAAAATTCTGTATCTCGGCTCCTGTGTTTTACTATGTATGTTTGGCGAGACATGCTATTTTCAACGGCATATAACACGCGAACGGGAGGTCGCGATGACATTTTTTCTTTCTTTCTCGGAAGCACTGTGAAACCCTCTGTAATTACCAACCATCAGGGGATCATACTGGAGATAAATATTCTGTGACTACTTGAAAAAAAGCGAGAAAATCGGGAAAAAAAACGCTGGCAGTAGGCAAACACAGACAGAAATAAGTCTGGCAGTGAATGAGTTAATGGGTTCATTAACGCCCTACTTGATCGTGCTAACAGCGTCACACAAAAAGCATCAAAAGTAGCAGATCTACAAGAAGCGACGCGTTTCGAGCTTGTAGATCTGCTACTTTTGCCGCTTGTCAAATTTGTCCTGAAATCCTGAAAAGTCACATTTCTGGACATACAAGGTTTCCCACCTCGACAGTAAGACGATGTACTTTATAATATCAACGCGTTGGCACCTCTGTCTCTCTGCCAGTGCAGTGGGCCCTCAGCCTTGGCCTCATAAACCCTCGGTTATGCCCACTGATTCTCATCAATAACGCCTTCCGGATGATGAGGTACATAAACTCCCCGTGTGGCTGCTGCTACAGTAGGTTGCTCATTGATTTTACATTAAATCAAAGCACTACCAGACCTGAATAATCCTGTCTGTGGGGGGGGGGGGGGGGGGGGTTATTTCTCATTCTTCAAGACTGGAGAGTTGCCCGTATCCTTGATACTGATTGGCTCAATCCCACTGTAAGATACTTGATAACCTTTGGAAAATCATAGAATATTATTCTTCACGACGATCCATCCACCGATCGCTTTAAAGGGCCCTATCTTGCCCGGCGCCTTAACCCCTTATGCCTAAACTTATTAGCAATGTTTTACTATTTTGAAACTATTTTGAGTGTAAATAGCCGATCTATATCGTCGCGTTGTTAGCTATTTCTAAAATGTTTTTCAAAATAGTAAAGAAAAAAGCCTAATAAGTATAGGCATATGGGTAAGGCGCCACTGTTTATTTTTTTTTTTACAAATAAAGTATTCAATCAATCAAAGCAACAGTTGAACGTTGCAGGCATCAACAAACACTCCTAAAACATTTTCTGTGGACGCACGCTGTCCAGGGACGTGCACAGATAGACTCTAGGTGGTGCTAGAGCACCTGCCCTTTGCCCTCATGACCAGAAGTGCGCTTTTGAAAAAAAGGGGGAAAAAACGTTGTGTTTTTTTTTCAGTTTACAGCAGGGGTCTTCAACAGGGGGTCCGGGACCCCTAGGGGGTCCTCAGAGTTACTACAGGGGGTCCGCCAAATCTTTATGTGATATGATTTTTATTTTTACCATAACCACTCGAAACCTAGCATCCCTTTTCTGAGGAGAACTTTAGCCAGAAATAGCAGATCTACAAGCCCACAACGCCTCGCAGCGCGAGGCGTTGTGGGCTTGTAGATCTGCTATTTTTGGCAAAGAGGTATAGGTGTAGAGGGAAAAAAGAGCAGACCAAGTAAACAAAAAAAAAGTATAATTTACTTGAGCACCTGCCCCTCAAAATGTCTGTGCACGCCACTGACGCTGTCCCTCATGACATCGTCTCCACTTTCTCTCTGTTGCCTCATGCCACCTCGTTTCTGAAGAACAGCCTCTGCTCTGCTCTGCTCCGAGGAGGAACGTCAGCTTTCATTTTGTGTCTCGGCGGCACTTGTTCTCATTTTAATAAACTGCACCAAGGGGTTTTTATCCTGGAGTTTATTGGAACCCGGAATTGTTCATTGTCATTTTGTTGCTCTGTTTTCAATCTGTGTTTCTATATAGCCGGTATAGTGGCAGAAGAGAAGCTCCACACACACACACACACACACACACACAAAAAGAAACCTGCGTACATAATCCAACAGATGACTCAATACACACACACGCACGCACGCACGCACGCACGCACGCACGCACGCACGCACGCACGCACGCACGCACGCACGCACACACACACACACACACACACACACACACACACACACACACACACACACACACACACACACACACACACACACACACACACACACACACACACACACACACAGCTGATGTTTTCTTCAAACCAAAGAAAATCCTCATTGGGTTTTTTAACCCATTCAACGCATACTGTGTCATTTTAGATTTGACCTATAAGCATTATTTTACACTTTGGCTATTCAAAAATAGCAGATATACAAGCTCGTAGCGCGGAGCTTGTAGATCTGTTATTTTTTTTTAAATGTGAAAATTTGTGAAAATCTTTGAATATATATTTAAAGCGAACATTTGTATCTCAAATCTTTGCTTCTGGGGGGGGGGTCCCTGGAACTAAAATGTTTTACGAATGTTCGCTTTAAAAACATATATATTCAAAGATTTGCACACAATTTGCACAAAAGATTTGCACAAAATAGCAGATCTACAAGCTTGCAGATCGCGCTATGAGCTTGTAGATCTGCTATTTTTGAATAGCACAAAGAAATCTTAAAAATGACACACAGATGCGTTCCCGGATCGAATGGCTTAACAACAGGGATTAAGTTTGCCTTCATCCTTGCGTCTCAAGAATATCCCCGTTGACAATGAAGAGCGCTTCATAGCCTCTCCTCAAATAAATCTCTCACATGAATCAGCCATCAAAGGAGACAGAGCAGAGAACAGCTACAGTCACAGTAACTGATTGCGTTCTCTTCAAAGGGGACGCAATGTGCCGCCATCCGAGTCCTCATAGAAATCTGCTCCACAACTATCTCCGCTAATCGCCGCTAAATAAACGTACATCAAGCTGTGAGAATGAGAAGCCAAAGCAACGGGGAGGGGAGCCTGCAAGATGCACTTCAAAGAGAAGGAGAATTATTATTGTTTATTAATTTTTTACAATACTCTATTCAAAGAACTCGGTGAATCTTTGCTTCCACTAATAAACAACAAATTGCGATGAACCACTTTCAACCTGAAGAAGATTTTTCCACAATTTCCCAAAACTACAGAAAATAGCTGACCTACATGCTCACAACACATAGTAACGCATCATGAGCTTGTAGATCTTCTATTTATAAGTAGTTCATTTGCAGTTCAGGGTAAAAACATGGCAGGCTAAATATAATAAAGGCTGCAGCTAATACGATCAATAATGGGTATAAAACTGATAATCGGTTGGTTGTTTAGAACCGGACTCAAGAACCACTGTGAGGGCCTAGCTGGGTTGTAAGGCCAGCCAATCTCCTGGTACTCTGGAGAGAGTTAAGATGATCTTCGAGCGTCGCTGAGGACACTCCCCAACCAGGGCATCCAGCCCTGATGTCACCTGATGTCACCACGGTGATGTCAGATAGCATCAGACATCTCCATACAGTACATGGCGCTGCCCATGTCCGTCATGCCCAAGTATGGGACCATGACGTCAGTCCTGGACGTGACGGCCATCTCCATATATGGAGTCTCGGAGAAGGGTTCGCTGATGTCAGACCCTGTATCTATCGCACGTCTTGGGTCTCTATGACGACTTCGTAGGTCGATCGTCTCCATTCATGGGGATCTCCATATATAGGCCAGTGCTGGCAAGTATGCCCTAAACGTTCGCAACAATGGGTGTGGTCAGATTTAGGTTGTGTGAATGTGCAAGCACTGACCAGTGGCTCTGGACACACCTACATCTAAAGAGAACTAAGCACGTCGGAGCCCATACACACACACACACACACACACACGTTTTGTGGGGTAATTTATTAGGTCATTTAAATTATAATTATAAATAATAATGATAGTAACATTATAATTATTTTTCAAATGTTTGTCTTGATAAGGGCCACGGGTGTTGGGTAGGCCATACCCAAAAAAAAAACTTGTGTGTGACACACACATGCACACGCACACGCACACGCACACGCACACACACACACACACACACACACACACACACACACACACACACACACACACACACAGAGGCACAAGAAAGAGAGAGAGAGAGAGAGAGAGAGAGAGAGAGAGAGAGAGAGAGAGAGAGAGAGAGAGAGAGCTGAGCTCTGCCTCAGTGACAGTGGTGCTGAAAGACAGGCAATGGCTACATAATCATCTGACTCTGATTGACTCTTTGTGGATCTGCTACTTTTGAAGCTTTTGAATTTGAATCCTGAAAAATAACCATCTGACAAAGACGAATTATAAATAGGCCAAATAGTTGTAGTTTAGCTGAGGTAATGCCAGCCTACCAGCTATCGTTAGCCATGCATAACTGTCTCCTCGTCTCCATTAATAATAATAAAACTAACCACTGATTCAGAGGGTTGACAAACTCTCGACTTTGTAATGTCTTTAAAGCCTAATGTGTCTGTTGTTTTGAAATGTGACATGCAGGCACCACGAGTTGCGAAGAACGTTTTTATTGCTCCCTTGTATGCCCACTGCGCTCAACCCTTGTGCCATCGCTGGCTTTAGCCCATTGAGACCTGAAGCCAATTCTACATGTCTCCTAAATCTCAACAGTTTTCTGAAAAACGTATGTTTCTATATCAGTGGTGCTCAATCTTTTTCATGTCAAGGACCCCCAAAATGATATGTATTTGGCCGCTGACCCCCATCAAAATATTTTGTTCCAGGGACCCCCAGAAGCAAAGATTTGAGTTAAAAATGTTCGCTTTAAAAATATATATATTCAAAGATTTGCACACATTTTCAAGATTTTTCAAAAATAGCAGATCTACAAGCTCGTAGCGCGGCACTCGGTGCCGCGCTACGAGCTTGTATATCTGCTATTTTTGAATAGCCCAAAGTGTAAAATAATGCTTTTTAGCTCAAATCTAAAAATGACACAGTTCCAGGTTTTAATTGGTTAGGGAGGTGTGTTTGTTAGATCCTCTCCCCAAAACCTATGTAGTCCTCCGGGCTAACAGATTACAGACTCACACCACATGAGACCAGACAGGTTGTGGGTTTGTGTACAAGCTGCCCCGGGCGGCATGTCAAGCCCAAACAACTCCTGTTATACCTCGTATGTGGTATTTTGCTCCCAGTTCGGGCAAAATTCCCATCACTGGCAACACGAGACAGCCAGTGTGTACGATGGAAGTAACAATAGAGCATCGGAGTCTGATATCACTGCCGCTAGAGGGCGCTATAGCTCCCTGGGTCACAGCGTACTTTTCTATTGAAATGTCCATAATCTTAGCTCTGTTCCATAGCGTTAGAAGAAGGAGTTCTCCTTAACGCTATGGCACTTTTGAGCCTTTGCACAAGCACCACAGGTTGCACAGCTCGTCTGTAGTAAAAATAAAAAATACACTTTTGTAGGGGTGTCACGATTCACTTACCTCACGATTCGATTCAAAATCGATTCCTAGGGTGCCGATTCGATTAAAATTGCGATTCTGCGATTAATTGATATTCGATTCGATTCTGCGATTTATTGCGACTTTCTGAACAATATAAACCATGAAAAGTTGAATCATACACTTCAATGCAGCCAGATCATGTCAGTCAGTCTTTCTGACATTGATTTCAGACAAAGTGCCAGTGAAAAAGGTACTAACTTATACAAAAAAATAAAAAAATAAAAAAATTAAATAAAAAAAATTAAAAAATTAAAATTAATTGATTTTGAATATTTTGAAACGATTTTAAAATCGTGGCATTAAGAATCGCGATTTATCCATGAATCGATTTTTTTTGACAGGCCTACACTTTTGCTACTCACCAAAACAAAGACGGGTTTAAGATGTTGAAAGCCTACTTTCCTAAGTGGGAACACTCTGTGCCCCCACCTTACTTCTTAAATACACTTTTTGGCCAGAAAAGAAAATATTTCACCGGAAGGAAAAATCTGGTCAATAGAAACATTCCATTGACCATATCTGTAGAGGGCGCAGTGGAGTAACCAAAACGTTTTTTTTCCTTCCAGTGAAATATTTTCTTTTCTGGCCAAAAAGTGTATTTTAGACGTGAGGTGGGGGGCTCAGAGTGTTCCCACTAAGTAGAGTAGGCTTTCAACTCCATAAAACCGTCTTTGTTTTGGTGAGTACAGCAATTATTTTTTAAATTACTTGTTTTAAAGACGAGAGGCTGCGCAGCAGCGTGCGCTACCGCAGGTGTGAGGGGAAAGGATCGAAAGTACCATAGCGCTAAGGAGAACTCCTTCTAAGGCTATGGACCAGAGCTAGGGGAATCTTAGACGTTTGTGTAAGAACTGTGTTCCAGAAATGATTCCAATACAAAACATAACGCTGTGACCCAGGGGTAGTGGTGGGAGTGACGTCGTCAGTGACTTTCGATTCTCTGATGATTCTGTTGAAATTTCAAAGAAAGCTGAGACACCAAGTCAAGGGTTTGACACCAACTCCCCCCCCCCCCCCCCTGGGGGGACTAAAGACAGGAGAAGGTACAGACACGTGGCAGGGGGATGGGGGGGAGGGGGTCTCGTCAATGAGCTGAGAGGGAGGCAGGGGGTCTCGTCAATGAGCCGCTGAGAGGAGGCGGGGGGTCACGCCAACACTTTGAGTTGAAAATAGGCTCTTCTTGTTGAGTGACACGTCGTTTCAACCCCCCCCCCCCCCCCCCCCCCCAGCACATATTCATTTTAACCCATTCAAGGCAGGGACGCATCTGTGTCATTTTAGATTTTTAGATATAACCGTTATTTTTATACTTTGGCTATTAAAAAATAGCAGATCCACAAGCTCGTAGGGTTTGTAGATCTGCTATTTTTAGAAAATCTTGAATCTTGATTTGTGCAAATCTTTGAATACATATATTTTTTTGAAACAACATTTAACTCTTTAACATTTTAACCCTTGCTTCTGGTTGGGGTCCTTGGAACAACATATGTTGTTGGGGATCGGTGGCCAAAAACATCATTTTGGAGGTCCTTGACAAGAAAAAGTTTGAGTATCACTGATATATGAACAACAGTTTTTCAGAAAAATTAAGATATTATTGTTGAGACTTTTGACGGTTACAAATGTTCGCTTTAAAAATATATACAGTATATTCAAAGATTTGCACAAAATGTTCAAGATGTTTTTTTTTAAATAGCCAAAGAAGTCTAAAATGACACAGATGCGTTCCCGGATTGAATGGGTTAATCCAATAGCAGCGCAGGGATTTTCTGCCTCTTGCTGCATCTTGCCTCACACCCTACAGGCATTACCTCTAGCACTTACACACACAAACACATGCGCGCGCACACACATGCACACACACACACACACACACACACACACACACACACACACACACACACACACACACACACACACACACACACACACACACACACACACACACACACACACACACACACACACACTTGTATCCACTATACTTGTGAGAACATAAACATTTTAGGGCCGCAATTTTATGAACTACAAGCTCACAACGCGTCACAACGTGGCACTTTGTGAGCTTGTAGATCAGCTATACTGCCCGACAAAGCCAACGTGCAGTAACTACGTGTTTGGACACACCGATTATTTGTGTATCCCAAAGGTCAAATTAGCCTTCGTGATTTTGGGGGGATAAACAATTACATCAAGAACAGATGTACAATATAGATATAGATTAACCCATTTTTCAGGTTTTTTTTTGTTCGTAGTTACTGCACTTTGGCTTCGTAGAGCAGTATAGAATAACCCCGATCTACACTGTAAAATCGAAGGTAGAAGTCACTGGCACAAACTCCTTTTAAAGGTATATGTGACGTTTCCATGTCGTTACGTCTTCATCAGGTCACGTACCTTTTGCCTGATGCACCCTGTGAATAAATGAATGAAGTATAAGTACAATTCTGAGGTACTTTTACTTTACTGGAGTATACATTTTCAGTACTTTTACTTCTACTCCACTACATCTCAAAGGAAAATATTGTACTTTTACTTCACTACAATTACTTGAAAACTTTAGTTAGTAGTTACTTTGCAGATTTTGATTATTATTACAAAACATACATTGACACCACTTCAACCCTATATTTCGGCCATTTGAAAACAGCAGATCTACAAGCTCACAATGCGTTGCGATGTAACGCATTGTGAGCTTGTAGATCGGCTATTTTCAAAAGATTTTAATCAATTGTATACATTTTATACAAGTACTGCATAATGAGTACTTCCTACTTTTGGTACTTTAAGTACATTTTGATACCAATACTTTTGTACTTTTACTCAAGTACATTTTTAATTCCAGACTTTTACTTGTAATATAGTATTTCTACATTGCAGTATTGATACTTTTACTTAAGTAAAAACATTGAGTACTTTTTCCACCACTGGTAAAATGTAAATTCAGGATCCTAGACAGCACCTGATAACATTATCTCCTCCCTGTCTCTACCATCCATAATCTGCCTGATATCAGCTCCTCCCATCCTGCCCACCTGATTCAAATCATTTCTGATAACGCACAACTACAGTATGCTGTAGTAATACAAACGCTCGCACGCACAGTGTGTGTGTGTGTGTGTGTGTGTGTGTGTGTGTGTGTGTGTGTGTGTGTGTGTGTGTGTGTGTGTGTGTGTGTGTGTGTGTGTGTGTGTGTGTGTGCGTGTGTGCGTGTGTGCGTGTGTGCGCGTGTGCGCGTGTGTGCGTGTGTGCGTGCGAGTGTGTGTGTGTGTGCGTGCGAGTGTGTGCGTGTGTGTGTGTGGTAGTGGGGGCTCACACTGATGTGATGTGACAGTGGGGGGAGGGGTGGGGGGGGGCAGCACATGTGAGCAGCAGTGAGTCATGTGATGAACGTGACAGATTGTCGTGGTGAATTACAGACGCCATGCTAAGGGGGGGCCCGCGGTCACATAGCATCATTAACGCTCTCTCTCTCTCTCTCTCTCTCTCTCTCTCTCTCTCTCTCTCTCTCTCTCTCTCTCTCTCTCTCTCTCTCTCTCTCTCCCCCTCCTCCCAACCAGGAAGTAACGCAACACACACTGACAAACACGCACAAACACAAACACACACACACACAACATGGGCGCCAGTGGCTCAGGAGGTATACTGTAGGTTCTCAACCATTTTTTTGTTCAGGCCGCGACCCTCCAAAATAATCCTATTTGAACTGGGGACCCTCTACCCTGAGGGTCCTGACTCAGAGGTTGAGAATCACTGCTGTAGATTACAACATGGCTACAACATAGCCATGTTGTAATGGAAAGGTTCCCGGTTCAATTCCCCCCAGCTCCTCCTGGTTGCGTGTTGAAGTGTCCTTGAGCAAGACACTGAACCCGTTATTAACTGATGAGCAGGTTTCCTCTGCCGTCAATGGGTGAATATAATGCACATTGTGAAGCCATTTGGATGAAAAATGTAATTAGATTCCATTTTATTATAGTGCCAAATCACAACAAGTACGACATTGGCAACGAAAAAAGTCCCCCTTTTAATTGGGAGAAACGTCAGGCAGACCTAGGCTCTGGGGTGTCATTTAAATTCAAACTCAGGTCATGAGATGTTATCGTGCCAGTTTAGTCGCTTTAAACCTGGTGTCCCTGTTTTCAGCATGTTGTCATTATTGTCAAAAATATGTTCAAAAAATAACTTGCAACACAGAACGTCATTTGGCAATGGGAGGGCCACAGTCAGAGGTTATGACTATTAGGGTGTCCCTGACGCGTGCTTTAAAAAAATGCCACCGCAATAGGCTCTATTCTCAGCAGCCATATTGTGAAGACATTCACAGGTGTTGGCAGTGATACTAATGAAGGCTCTGTTCCATTCCTGGTCAAACAGAGTCAGGGTGCTGATGTTGTGCATGTTGGCTCACTGGAAACACTCTGTTACACCAAGTGGGTCTAAAGTTGGGGTCCAGGGACCCTCATGGACTTCCAAATGGCCCCTTACGGGTGTGTAACTCTGAGAGTGTACAAATGGAACCAAATGGACCCGTAAGGGTCCATTTGGTTCCATTTGTACACTCTCAGAGTTATGGGGGTCGTGGAAACCACTGTGCTACACTAAATGGAACAGAGCCTTCATTAGTATCATTGGTAACACCTGTGAAGGAAGTGATAATATGGCTGCTGTGCATAGAGCCTATCCTGTCAGAGGCCGCACCACTGGAATCTAAACACCGGCCACAACCGTCGGCCCGTGAGTGACAAAATGTTTGTTGTGGATGTTTGCTATGAGAACATACACACTAGCGCGATCATATCAAGGCGATGACTTATTATTATCCTACAATTTAGCGTCTGCACATAAACGAGACAAAAAAGCGTCGCTTCATCGCCTTGATATAACCGCACTATAGTGTGTATGTTCTCATAGCAAACATCCCCGACAAACATTCTGTCACTCGTGGGACGACGAGCCAATGGAAACGGGTGTGGGCGGTGTCTGGATTACAGGGGCGTGGCCTCTGACAGAATTGCGGTGGCATTTGAAAGCAAGCGTCCCTGATATTGGAAGTTAGGGAACCCTTGCAGTACACACACACGCACACGCACACGCACACACACACACACACACACACACACACACACACACACACACACACACACACACACACACACACACAGACACGCTTTGAACCATACTACAAGTGAAATAAAAAATAAATGAAAAGGAATCATTGCCTGAGTCTAATTGAATGTTTCTGGGTCAGATTCTATCATCTCTTTATATGCAGCGCATTCAGAGACAGTTGTAATCTGTAGTGACAACGATACTGAAAAAAAAAAAGAACCACAGGCCTATATTACTTTCTTTTTATAATAATAATATAATAGCTGCTGGCCACATTTCACCCAAATTATTCCACTGCAATAAATGAGCCTCTAGACCTTTTTTTCTTCCACAGCAGCCATGTTGATAAGAAATAGCAGGATGATAAACACAAGTGTTATAAATGATACTAATGAAGGCTGTGTTCCACTCAGGTCAAAAATACAGTGCTGCTATTGTGCATGTTGTCTCACTACGTGCACGTTGCATGTCGTCTCACTACGTGTGTGTCGTCTCACTACGCGCGTGTCGTCTCACTACGTGCGTGTCGTCTCACTACTACGCGCGTGGCGTCTCACTACTACGCGCGTGTCGTCTCACTACTACGCGAGTGTCGTCTCACTACGTGTGTGTCGTCTCACTACGCGCGTGTCGTCTCACTACGCGCGTGTCGTCTCACTACTACGCGCGTGTCGTCTCACTACTACGCGCGTGTCGTCTCACTACTACGCGAGTGTCGTCTCACTACGCGAGTGTCGTCTCACTACGCGAGTGTCGTCTCACTACGCGAGTGTCGTCTCACTACGCGCGTGTCGTCTCACTACGTGCACGGCGTCTCACTCATAACACAAATAGACACCACATGGGTCACACCGGGGTCATACATCATCGCTGCAGCCATCTGGAGGGGCAGCTTGTTGTCATAACTCCACTGCACTCTGTTTTTCTCTTGATATCCAAACTACCCATATCTTTTTTTATTCAACCAAGAATCCTATAATACAAATCAATGTGGGGAAAATGTTTGATAGCCAGTGCATTAGGATATATCACCAATATGGCAGACCGCGTTGGACGCATCGATCGCTCCAACGAACAACAGCAGCCAACGAGGTCATCTACGTGGAAGGACTGATGTACCCTGAAGCCTAAATGGAACGGAACCTTAATTAGTGTGATTGGTAACACCTGTGTTCACTCCACTATTTCATGATAATGACCAACCGCCTTACTGAACAAATAAGCTGTTTAGTTCCAGCCGATGCGTTTCCCAAAGCATAGCCCCGCTAATATACTGTACAGTACTGGAGCATTATACTGTATGTCGTTTCTCGTGCCTGCCAACACTCCTGGTTTTAGCAGGAGAGAGGAGACTATCCTGGATCTTTCACCCTGTCTCCTTCTTGGCACCCGAATTGAAATGTATCCTGAAATTGTTCAGGTTTTTGGGCGACTCAGCCCAGACAAAATAAAAGTGAGCATGCACTTAGCTGTTACTGTACACGCCCCCACTGATATGCTGCCAGGGCCAATCATGTTAATGTTTGTTGGCTTTCAAATGCAAATCACCAAGCCAGCTTTTTGTTGGAAGGTGTGAGTGGTTCTCTAATATGCGCTCTCTCTCTCTCTCTCTCTCTCTCTCTCTCTCTCTCTCTCTCTCTCTCTCTCTCTCTCTCTCTCTCTCTCTCTCATCAATGAGAGAGTTAGTCCAGGCAAACTAGCTCATTTTGGACCTCAAAATCAAAGTAATTGAATTTTTTTCTTCACAGACCATTTCTATGAAGTCACCAGAACAAACATACTAAAAGTCCTAAGAAATACTTTTTGCTGAAATATGTTTAATTGGCATCAATCCAAAATGTCCGCCAAATTATTGTCAAAAAGCCATATAAAATGATGGTGAGTCTAATTTTCATTGTCTGAGATTTCAATTGACTTTTTGAGGTGAGGACTTAAGATAAGATACCCTGACTGAAGTGCAAGGGAGTCCACATTTTTTTTTGGCATCTGCATCTCTATACAGTATATGGCTTTATATAGAGCAGGGTTCCCTAATTAGTTTTCCCCAAGGGCCAAATTATGTCTAGGGTACCAAGCCTGACGATCCAGGAAGAGTCCCAGTGCATATTCCTTATTGTCTAGTGCAGAGGAGATTTTCTCAGTGAGGTCTAGTAAAGCCATGTAAGCTGAATGTTTTTTACGGAAACCATATTGATGGTTGTATAGTATATTGTTTGAGCTAATGTGCTGGAGCATTCTTTTGTAGACAAGTTTTTCTATGATCTTTGAAAATGCAGGTAATATTGAGATCGGGCGATAGTTAGTAAAGTAGTTTTGGTCGTCAGATTTGAAAATAGGAATAACTTTTGCTATCTTGAGGTCACTTGGTACCTCTCCAGTTGACATTGAGATTGAACATAATAGGTTAGTGGGTTAATGATAGTTGTTTTTACCTCTTTTAAGAGTGTAGTTCTGATTTCGTCGTGGCCTGCTGCTGTTGGTTTCAGTTTATCTATAATGTCCAGTACCTCCTGTGGGTCAGGGCAGTCACAAATATTATATACAGGGAAACAACCATCAATATAGTCCAGGGGACTTCCCTCTCTACTTACGATCTTTTTTACTGAGAGAGGCACCAACATTTACAAAGAACCTATTAAACTTATGGGCTATTTCGTCAGGATCAGTGATGGTTTTCCCTCCATCATAGAACTGATGTGGGAACTTGGATATTACTTTCCTTCGGTGGAGTAACTGGTTTATTATGGTCCAAGTTTCTTTGATGTTACCGGCCGATGCCTTGAATCTATCACTGAAATGCTTTTTTTTTTACCACTCGGAGGAGATGATTAAATTTATTTCTGTACAGTTTATATCTAGTGCGGTTCTCTGGGGTTGGTTTTGTTGTATATATTGTATAGAGTCTGTTTTTCTTTCTTGAGGACTTATGCAGTCCTGGCGTAAACCAGGGCTTGCATGGCTCCTGCTTTTTTGCATTTTTTACAGTAGTTAAGGGAAAACATTTGTCGAAGACATGGTTAAATGATTGCATAAAGACTTGGTATGCACCATTTGTGTCAGTTTGCGTGTAGACATTCTCCCACCTTTTCCTCTGTGGTTGCCCAGGTTTCCTCAAAGACTCCTCGATTCCATCAAAGACCAGGTTGTTCCTTCTGGACTGGTTCTCCAGGTAGTCTGCGGTTCTGTCTAGGATCTTGAGGCTGTCGCATACCACTTGCTGGTTCTTCTCAAGCAGCTCACTGTCAGAGGAGAGCTTGGTGGTGGTCTTCTTTAGCTCATCAACTTCTTGCTGGGTAAAGTGGAGGCTGGTTTTGAGCTCATGCGTGTTGTTGACTGCAGAGTCAAATCGCTCATTGGTGGAGTCCATCAGTACCCGCACCAATTTACTGAACGTTTCAGCCTGCTTACTGAGCAGCTCCTCATAGTGCGCTTTTTGCTGGGCAAGATGTTTATCCAGCTTCTTGGCATATTCAGCCTTTTGTTGCGCCAGTCCCTGGTTTATTCGTTTCCTCACCATATCTAATGAGACGGGCTCCGGTTCTGCCTCCACCCCTTTGCCGGCTGTTTTCTTGCCGTCTTTCCCTGCGGTGGCCATGGTGGTGGTGGCTGCTCCTGGCCTGGTAGCTGGCTGCTGCTGGAGACCGGCCTGCTGGAGACCGGCCTGGTGGTAGCCTGTCTGACCACTCTGGTGTCTCTTCAAGTGAGAATTGCAACTGAAACTCTGGTCACATTGTTTACAGTGGAAAGGTTTTTCTCCAGTGTGGATAAGATGGTGTGTCTTCAGGTGGCCTAACTGACTGAAACTCTTGTCACACTGTTTACAGTGGAACAGTTTTTCTCCATACTGGTGTGTCTTCAGGGGGCCTAACTGACTGAAACTCTTGTCACACTGTTTACAGTGGAACAGTTTTTCTCCAGTGTGGACATACTGGTGTGTCTTCAGGTGGCCTAACTGACTGAAACTCTTGTCACACTGTTTACAGATGTGAGTTTCATTTCCTGTGTCGGTCAGACGATGTCTCTTTACTTCCGATTGAGTTAAAGTCCCGGTAGCCTCGATCTCCAGGCTTTTATTGTCCTTCGCGTTTTGCTCAAAAATAAGAGCCTGGGTCAGCCTGTTGACGTTCCTGGAATAGGAAGTGGGTGATTTCCCCAACCAACCAGAGTGCAGTGGGCGTCGCTCCAAATGTTGTGACGTCAGGGCTCTCAATGCTGCACATTGTGGAGGAGGAGGGGCGCGGGGGCGGGAGCACAGATCGGTGAACCAATAGGATCCGGGGGATTCTCTCTCCGGAGATTTTGAACCCGCCCCTCTAGACAAGATTTCAGACTCGCTAGGGCAGCCTAAAGCCCTGGTAAACAATTGACTATTGTAAGGTCTTGATTCTTCTGAGTTTCCTTGCTGCTGGCTCGTTGTCGGGAACAGTTGGTTCA